>NW_027270899.1:2540000-2879486 GCF_040938485.1 Diadema antillarum
TGAAATTCATTTTTCCCAACGTGACTTGCGGAGAGCACACGTTTCCCATCCTTGCCCTAAGTCAGGGGGACAGAAAACCTATATCCGAGGCGCAAGTCATAATGTGCAAGTTGTCTAAAATGAAAATTAATGCAAGGTTCGGCTGTCTCCATCTCATATTTTTCTCTACGAACTGTGAGAAGAAAATACGTTGTTTCTTATGAATCAATTTATCACTCTAGATCAACGCTGAATTTAGCGGGGCACGTCGATCCCTGTCGTGCTCACTCACTCGGGAGCACTACAAGTACTCAATCTTATACAAAGAATATCTTATTAATCATATAGTTCTTACATCTTTGTAAATCATTGAAAATATTCATTTTGATTTTGATTCGTATTACTTCAGCAATGATTGACAGGATGATGTCACAGGCAGAATCCTAGCTGGTTTAAATAAATAAATTGTTTGCCACATCATCAAACATTACTGATAATGAAAGTAACATAATAGGAATTGATACGTACACAAGTCAAGACACGTTTTATGTTTTGTTTTGTTTTTTTTTTTTTTTGCACTACACAGGCCCTCTAGAGAGCGTTTAACGCCCTACCACCTTCATTCCACTGAATCCATGACATAAAAATAAATTTCGAGGGCTTTATAATATAACTTCATGTACAACTCTTAAATAGCTGTTTGTACACACAAATTCAATGTTTATTAAGTTACCAATTCTTGATTATGTGACGCCGCGTGTGTGTATATCATATATGAGCGAATAAGAGTGATAATGTTCGTAATTCCAAAAATTAAAAGGTTTGCTCATCCAGAAATAAAATCACGTTCGTTAAACCAAAAGGGATGAGAGAGAGAGAGAAAAAAAGTGCATACTTACTTACATACATTATAAATTTCATTTTGTTCTCGGATTGACAAACCTGCGGAATAACAAACCTTATTTCATTTTGAGATTAACGAATCTTCGAAACAACGAACCTTGTTTCTTTCTCGTGTTAACTAACCTTCAGAATAACAATTTTCATTTCTTTTCCGACATAACGAATCTTCGGAACAATGAACTGTAAAGGAATAAGACATGCAATTGATTGACGAATTGCAAATGAACAAATAGATAGCTTTACCATACACATAACCTTATCAACCAGTATATGCCATGAATTCGACATCTCAATGTTTGTTTTATCTTATTTCATTTCATCATTTTTATTTCATCCCATCATAAAGAAACTTTAGAAACATAGAAAACCGAATGAAATACCGGAGAATTACGGAAGATAACCACAGGTAAAAGTTCCTTTCAGTAGTAAGGTTTTCTGATAATATTAATGTCTTTTTTTTTTTCATTGCAACTGATTGACAATTAGCGATGTAACCAAATTTAATCACTCTCGTGTCGTTATATTGATATCTCTTCCTTCAGTTTTGATGATGGGTGCTTGGGCGGAGAACCCAATCTGTGAGGTCGGTTTAGATACGGCGAACGAGGCATGGGCGAGTTGTGGACTGAATCCATGTCGCCCACTCTACGATCACAATGTAAGTGCCATTTCTATGTGTCCTTCTGAAGTAAACTCGTCACATCTTCAGCTTCCTGGGGTGGCGAGGCATGTTGTATGCCGCCCTCTGCCGTCTGCTGATGAATCTAGTGATTCTTTACCCTACACTGGACCAGGTAGGTATCATTCGCGTTGATATGATTAATAGATTATCTACTACATCCCCATTGTATAGATTTCTTATGAGGTCGTTAAGATATTTATCAAGAGAATACTATGACATCAAATAAACAATCCTTCCATAATAGGTTGGGGATGATAATGCACGGGTGATTTTTAAGTACGGCTTCTACCAACCTTTACCAATAGTGGGCAGCCTACATCCACTCTTGTGGATTTTTTAAAAGCCAATTGATTACATTGTTTCTCTTTGCTTTCTGTCTTCTTGCGATAGTTGAAGAAAGGAATGGAGAAAAAGTTAAATCCGCGTTGAGTGTGGACTGACTTTTTTGGGGGGTCTTTTTATCACTATTTCACTCTCCATGGCGAAAACATTCCTTTCACATCCTCCCGTAAAAGAACAACATTGTATCATAACTAAACGACCTACAAAAATCCCATAAAGTATTAAAATAATAATTTGATAGTGACATATAATAGTCTACATTGTGCTGTTGCGTGCTCTCCGTTCAGTCATGAAAATCATAATGAATAGTGGCATCAAGTTTAGAGTGAAACTGCGTTATAGATCGATGATTTACGAGAGCGACAGACATGAGAGTCCAGATAAAGATCAAAAGATGGGGAACCCAATGTCATAACAGAGATATGATGGCTGAATGATTGTTATGCGTGATAACAGGTGTTCTTGACATATGAGAATACCACATAACTAAATCCAAACAGTAAGATAAGGCGGTAGGCTTGCAGCCTGCGTATACACGCCTCTCGGGGATGTAATCACACACATACTCACATCGAGACTATTATGCACAGACACGACACACACATAGGCATAACATACACAAACAATCATAAAATACATTGAACACATACATAAAGACTCGCACACATAAAAGCACACACACGTAAACATTCCAGCACTATAGCCACATACTAAACTCACAATATGCTCCAATCGCACACACATGCACACAAACACACCACGATTAAACTCACACAAACGCACACAGCTATGTGCCTATTCAGTCGATGGCATATACCAGTAGACCAATTGCATTACATATTGCCAAACTATTCAACTCAGCTAATAACGCGGCTTGAACATGTACATTATCACTTATATTTTTGTATTCATAAATATGTTTGTACTCTCATACTCCGAGAGAGGGTCGATAGAGTCAATAAAATCTTACAAATCTTACAAATCTTACAAATCTTACAAATCTTACAAATCTTACAAAAAAAACCATGCGCGCACACATGCACATTTTACCAAAATTCAGTTTAAATGAGTAAAACAAGATAAAGTCTGAACCTTGACTAGCAAAGACAAATTTGCATACACACCCACATACACACACAAGCAAACACGTACACCACGTATACACACACGTTTTACGAATTACAAGTGGTTCACTGTTACCTCACATTTTCCTCATTCGTTTGTTGTTGTTTGTTGTTGTTTTTTTTTCATACCTGCATTATGAACCAAAAGTGAGCGCTTTACAATGTTATCTACGAAAAATTATCAATATCTCTTCCAAATCTGTTGTTACTCAGAGGGTAAAATCATGAACCCTCTTCTTAAAGATATTGGTTCGAGTGCAACAGCAGCAGGGTAATTTGCGAGGTCCCTTTATGGTCCAAATTCACGAAACTGGTATTTTATTGAAACCATCTAACCATGGACAATTTGTGTGGAGAGCCAAGTGTCGCAAAGCCTATTTCGTTTCGAAATCAGTCATTTTGTCAACGAAATATTGTCGTTTTGTTACGAAATGATCATTTCGTCGACGAAATGACTGATTTCGTAACGAAATAGGCCATGCGCCTCTTGGCGCTCCATACAAATTGTCCATAGTTTAAACCATGGTACAATTGTACCACCTTCGTTAATAATTAGGAGCATAGTGTTACTTTTGATACAAAGTTGATCCAAACGCACACATACACAAACAAACACACACACACACACACACATACACGACATACACCTAAATCTTGGATTCTGCCTAGCAAAGTTGTAAAGATGACATAAATTAACACAACTTGCCTAGTTACAGAAGCTCGTGGCTTTGTTTGTATTCCTGTAAGGGAATGGTTTCCATTCATGACGTTGCATCCTTGTTAATTCTGATTTTTACACTCGAGTAAAAGACTCCTGGGTGTATTATCTTCCAGAGTTCATCTTAGTGTCAGATAGGACAGAACAGGGTCTGTTCACGGCCGATCCCAACAATCTGGTCTTCACCGAGGTCCTGTCCCTCAAGTCACACGTTGAGCCCGAACTGGTGGCGTTCGACACTAGAGCTCGCATGGTGTATTGGTCGGAGAGGGGTCCGGGGGTCATCTGGCGGGCCTCTTGTCCGAACCTGACAGATTCCATGACAGTCTTTCTCAGCGGAAATACAAACGGTATATGTAAGAATAAATCCTCAAATCCTCAGGACTGTTACTTTAATCTTAAATGATGAATTTGATATCACATGACATACAGTATCAAATGAATATTGACTGGTGGGGGAAAATACACAATTATGAATGCGAAGTGTTTGAAACGCTCTTCAAGAAACTTTTAGTTTCTCTAACAAGCACAATCTGTACATTTCCCAAGCAATATGTTACTGTAGTAGGTTTTGTACATAGCATTTTAAAAAGATATACCTTCATTTTTTTATGAAATGTCTCCTCTGCAGCTGTGGAAACGGTCTTGATTTTTGAAGTAAACAAGAAAACACACACACACACACACACAAAAACAAACCAAAACTGAATCCATTTTTCTGGTGTACTTTGATGTCCGTATGAAATTGCGGATGAAATTCCATTTTGTAGAAATATTATCGTTCTATGTTACCTTTCGTCTTTTAATAACAGATAATGAATTTTCATAAACGAATCTCTTAATGCATTTATACATTATCACATGGTCATTAGCATTGCTAACTAATAGCCGATAAAGGCATCGTAATACATTTTGTAGATATGATCTGTTGATATGATTAAAAATGATATCAGCCAAAGTATGCATTTTATCAACTCGTAGTGTGCCAAGTTTATTTACTGTACATAGTTTTATGGGTAGATTTTGTGCACATTTGACTCATTGGTATAGAAAGTGTCAATATTACTGAAGAGGAATCCCATAATTACTTTAAAACACCTTTTCTCCCAAAAAGGAACCCGCAATCGTCGATAATGGTAAAGGCAATAAGGCACTAAAGGCACTATGGACATTCAAGGCTGGAAAACTTGTTCAAGGGTGTCCCCAAGATTGAGGTATCGTAGAGAGGGGATGGTGACATGGTACCTTGTGAAGTTTGTCACTTATTCTATCTGTGTGTCTTTGTTTTCCCCCTCAAAGACATATATCTCGTTGATATGGTTAACGAGTGATGTTGCTAATTCCCCATAATCTTTAAACCGTAAATGATATAATTACAAAGGAAAGAAGTTTCGTAATCCAAAATATTCGTGAATGCCCCTTGGGAAGATAACACATTATTTAATTTCTTGGTGGTGATCCTTCGGAAAGCGAACATTAATAATAAAAGGTTTACGAACAACTGGTATCAAGGATGTGTGTGTTCCATATTAACTAACCTGTTTGATTTCCGTATTGAATAATCTTCGGATTTTTTTATATTAGTTGTCACTTGTCAGTTTAGCTCAGCAGTATCACGTCAGCGACAGAGAGCGAAGATTTTTACAAATTAGAAACTTCTCTCTTTCTTGTTTGAAACGCACATTTCTACTCATCATTTAAAGTTGTGACATAATGATGTTGTGTGTTGTCAAATAGTGTCAATAAGTCAAAAGTTTTATGTAAGCTCTTCGGACCGAAATAAGTACTGTTGCCGGTAGTCAAAATGGTCATAAATGCCTGAACACATTGTTTTTAAATTCCGCTGTTTTCCTCCTCAAAATCAACTTTGCCTGTTCGTCTATAAATTTCACATTCTTCCTGAAATTGCCAATTTTTGTATCATACAAATAGTTTCTAAAATGAGATTAAAGTAGCCATTAACTGTTTTATCAATTGTTAAATGGTTCTCATTTATTTGTTAATATTTTACGTTCTGCTAATTTGTGATGAAAGCCTTGTTTGGTTATCCGTTAACAGGTACATCTACTGGGCAAGAAGACGAGGTATTGATCGAATAGCGGTGAATGGACATTCCCAAGTCGAGACCTTCTTCTCCACAGAAGACTCTCCAAACCCACATATACTGGCAATGACTCTAGACAGACTCGTAAAGATTGCGCTTTGTTAAATAGTCTTACATTGTTTTAAAACATCATTGCTTGTTGCATGTAGGCCCCATCATATTATTTCTGACATTTACTTGTGATATCCTTAGATGATAATGACCATTTACATTTGTGTTAAATATGTACTAGTATTTCTTTCTTTCTTCTTCAGTCAAAAGATATGGTTGTATATATTTTGTATTCGTGTTTTACTGTCAATAATTTTGTTATCCAATCACTGAGAAAGTGAAAGTATGAAATAAACTTGAACTTGATCTTGAAAAAACAATAGCGGTGAAATTCCTTCATTCAGGAAGGTCAAAGGTTAGCCCTCTCGGACCACACACACGCACACCGCCATCACCACCATCATCACCACCTCCATCACCACCACCATCAGCATCGCCACCACCACCATCACCACCACCACTACCACCATCATCACCACCACCACCACCACCACCATCATCACCACCACCACCATCATCACCACCACCACCATCACCACCATCACCACCACCATCATCACCACCACCACCACCATCACTACCATCACCACCACCATCACCATCACCACCGTCATCACCACCACCATCATCATCACCACCACCACCATCACCACCATCACCACCACCATCATCACCACCACCACCTCCATCACTACCATCACCACCACCATCACCATCACCATCATCATCACCATCATCACCACCACCATCACCACCACCACCATCATCACCACCACCACACCACCACCACCATCACCACCACCACCATCATCACCACCACCACACCACCACCACCATCACTACCATCACCACCACCATCACCACCACCGCCATCATCACCACCACCAACACCATCACCACCACCACCATCACCACCATCACCACCACCGTCATCATCACCACCACCACCATCACTACCATCACCACCACCATCACCACTACCGCCATCAGTACCATCACCACCACCATCACCACACATCATCACCACCACCACCATCATCACCACCACCACCACCATCACCACACATCATCACCACCACCACCATCATCACCACCACCACCACACCACCACCACCATCACTACCATCACCACCACCATCACCATTACCATCACCACCATCATCACCACCATCATCACCACCACCATCATCACCACCACCACCATCACCACCATCATCACCATCACCATCACCACCACCACCACCATCACTACCATCATCACCACCATCATCACCACCACCACCACCATCACCACCACCATCATCACCACCACCACCATCACCACCACCGTCATCATCACCACCATCACTACCATCACCACCATCAGCACCACCACCAACACCATCACCACCACCACCACCACCATTACCACCATCACCATCACCACAACCACAACCACCATCACATTCGCACCCTGGCGGTCAACCGTGTATAGACAGTGCGCTTGTTCCACATTCTTAGAGAAACGGTATATAAAGGCTGGAAATCGGTTAAGATTGCAATCCCCTCTAATAAAGACTTTGGAATTAAGTCTGCAGCTATAGCGTACGAACAAGCAGCGTGAGATGCCTGCAGCACAATCTGGTTATGTGGCGAAATGATCTGCGAAGAGAAGGGCCAACCCGGAGTTGGCGTAGGCGAATTATTCACAGTATAATTGTATAGCCTAAATGTTCGGGAAAATCGGGCCGAAACACTAAGAAGCGGCACCTACACCTATTTCAACTTTTGCTATTGTTTTGATTATATTGAGATATTAAGGTTATATTGGAACAAATTGAAACCCATCCCTTTTTTGAAATATTTAGGGAAAAATATTCTAACGGTATATAAAAAATCGGAAACGCACATGCGGTATGAATGACCACCTAAATGAAGGGCAAGGGGAGGCAATGCTGGTTTCTTGATATCATATTCACAGAAATCATTTATTTGAATCCAAAATATGAACCCTCACGATGCCAAATATCTTAACGTCAGATGTCTTAAACATTGTCTTTCACACTCTTGTATCCAACTTCAGCAGCACTTACGTTTTGATATGATAAAAGGCGTGATTCTAATGAGGTTGCTTAGCAAATTTCGTTTGTTCCCGCAGCATGAACTATATTGCATTCTCTTCACATTAGATTTTGTGCTGGCTTGATGATCATTATTCTCTTTGTGTGTTTAAAACGTATAACATAATGCCCAATGTGACATACGTGAATGGCATACTTCATAAGCATGGCGATCATTGGAAATAACAGATATCGTTAAAATGATGTGGGAGAGGGATACATTTTTATAAACCTGTGAACGGCCATGCTGTTTAAACATTGTGAATTACTTCATTATCAAGAATCTGCTCTGGCATAAAGAGTCCAGTTTTACTAGAAACCGATGTTCAAAATTGCGGGGAAATGTTGCCAACTGGCGCTTTAGACATCCAGTGCAATATAATACAGGGCTATTAATATGAACGTGTATGATTATACACTATAACATATATCATACTAACATTCTGTTTTTTAATATGCACATAGGCCTTTACAGTGCATAATAAAGGGCTCTACGCATGCGTATATAAGTGTGCACCTTACATACACAATGTATAATATAGGCCTACGATGTATGTATATCTGTATAAAGCTGTAAATTCGTTTTCATTCCTTCTTCTTTTCTGTAGGTAGGCAATTGTGTTTCACTAACAACCAACCCACAGTGCACTGCAAGCCGCTGAACGACCCGGTAGTGAATCAGTCAATCGATATAACCGCAGCCTTGTCCATCAGTGACGGGGACAGCACATTCTCCGACATGGTGGCCTACAAGGGAGCCTGCGCTGTTCACCATTCTTAACAACGTTTTCGGCGTCTTGTGAGACTATTCTAACTCGACAAGTGGCAATTATACAACGAAGGTTATTCCAAATCTAAGTAAAGTAAAGGGTATGGCAATTTTGCCTTAATTGTCTTGCGAGTCGCAACACACGTACAAAAAGAGTGTAATCAAACGTAAAAGAAAAACACCTCTCCCAAGCATTATCCCAATGAAGAAGAGCACCATTCCAAATTCTTGAGTGGTGAAATTGAGAAGTCGAATTAAACAAGCTCGTTCAAGAAATCAAAGAAAGGAAAGTTAATTTCTTTTTTGTAATTCTAAACACAGTGGTCACTAAAAGGCGAATATCACAAAGGTTATTTATGTGTCCCATGCATAATGATAAAGCTTACCAAAAGTTTATGTATTGTATTTCATTCTTTCACTTTTGCCCATGTCTCAGTTTCAAATCCACAAAAAGGAATTTGTGCTAGATATTTAAGTAAATCACATGAAAATAAGAATTGAGGAAAGGATGATTATTTTATATATTCATCCATTATCTTTCTACAAAGCAGGAGAACAATTCATTCTAAGTAAACATTTTCCCTTGGCTGAAAGAGCCAATTTTTTACAGTACCTGCATAATTTCTTTACGGCAGAAGTTGCTAATGAAGTTGAGTGGCAACATACTATACCTATACCTGTTTAAAACATACTCATTTCCTATTGATATCAAACATTTCTCTCTGATGAGCTGGTCTGTACTAAATGACTGAATTTCATTATTATCATAATTATACTCTCAGAGATAAATTGTGCGATTCTATTTGTGATTAAAAAGGTTCACATTAATGTCTTATCTTCAACCTGGCACTGAACCCAACGTTATTTTTTTTCTCTTAGCTTCAAATGTATGACAGAAACAAAGCAAATGAAAATGAACATTTTCCGTGGGTGTGATTTAATTTTATTCAGTTCTGTTCCTTTTTAATCGACATCCAATATAATGTATATATACTGCATGCTTTTCAGTACAATCGCCGCAACAATGTGCGATTACACGCGCTTATAGCAAATTACGACAATACCATGTCTTAGCAAAACATACATTACAATCTAATGTAATAATGCTAATCTATCCCGTGGCATAGTGAATATGACTCCAAACTGCCATCGGAGGACAAGACTTCCATTCCTACCCAGTGCTTACATTGAGATGTTTTTACTCGCCATGGCCCTCTCGACCCAGCTGGATAAAAACATACAAACAACGCTATAGGTAATAATGATAACAGTACCCTAGTCTGGTCGAGCAGTGGCAACACAGAAGAGGATTATTGGGGTAATGACGACCTAATCATTATTGTCATAATAATAATAATAATAATAACAATAATTACGATAATGATAATGATAATTAATATTATTATTATCATTATCGTATTATTATTATTATTATTATTATCATCATCATCATCATAGTAGTTAAAAAAAAATATTTAAAATATTGTACCTTGCCCGTCAAGTACGTTTCAGTGTTAAAGATGTTTTAATAATAGCGGGAGAAAGGGGAGAAAAAAAACGCACTCTAAACTTTGATAGTAAAATGTGTTCAAATTCAATAATATAATCTATGCGTCATAGAGAGACTCATTATTGCAATGTACAATGTATTATGATAGGCGAGTTGTGTACGCACAACAAAAGGGATATACAGACACGTGCCATGCCACGCGTATTTCTATTTAAAGACATATTATTTCCAATGAAAGGTATTTTAATTATACCAGTCTCATAAAAACACTTTTTTCTTTGTCATATCGTGGGTGTATGAATTTAAATCTCGCCGGTATAATATACGCAAAGGCACTTAGATAATCATATTCGCTTTATCAATCCGTACTATTGTCCTTGAATTTCTATATTTAGTTTCATTTTAAATATCTCTTTCCAATCATTCCCCAGCATCAGATTGTTGAATATAATAATAAGCTCTTGTTGTATCCAAAGGATAATTATGGCTCTTAAAGCATGTTTTATGTTATTAGAATAGTTCAGTAGCTATCAAAATCAATTAGACAATGTAGTAGTCTCATTTCATATAGCGTGTTACTTTAGTAACTCGACCATAAGTTTTTTCATCTTTATATACATAAATATATATATAAATACGTGTATAAAAAGAATATGCAATTAAATACATTCGTTCCACTTTTATCTAAGCCTATGTGCGTGGGTGTTAGCAGAAACAGGTGCAATATTTTAGTTCGTGGGACTATTTTGTTATTGGTTGTAAAGATTTTTGTGTTATTTATAAATGAATTAATGAAATGTGTTGTTTTATTATCTTCGTTTTCCACCTCAGAGTGTGTGCTCTATGTATGCGTAATATGTACGTCACTTGATTCCTGAAGATTTCTCATTTGATGGACAATGAATAAATGAAATAAAATGAATTGTAATGAAAAGGAATCGATCGAGGTGCTATATACACTCTAAAAAGACCCGAGTCAGAACTGATCCGGAACTGGGTCCGTTGGGGTCATACACCGTTCCGGGTCAGAAATGACTTGGAATTTGGTCATGAAGACCCGAATGGGGTCATCCTGACCATATTCATGACTCTGAATGGGTCATATCTGACCACATTCCTTGTCATTTCTGACCCGGAACGATGTATGACCCCAACGGACCCAGTTCCGGGTCAGTTCTGACTCGGATGTTTTAAGAGTGTATATGATGTTGTCGTCATGTTCGTTGGGCGTTCCAACGACAAAGTCATGGTGGTATTTACCATTTAAGCGCATGTTACCTGAAGGTATCAAGTGGTGGAAACTTTAGTTACATCTCCACCTTAAAAGAAAAAAAAAGTCATGTGTCTAAAGAGAGAGAGAGAGAGAGAGGGAGAGAGAGAGAGAGAGGGAGGGAGAGAGAGAGAACCCATCGTAATGGGAGTGTATAGGTGATCGTTCTGCTTGATGCAAAACATGTAACCGAGAGAGAAGTGCCAGATGCCATTTACAATCCCATGTTGTCCTTGAGCGTTCACTTTCCGCCCACGAAGAGAGAGAGAGAAAAAACAAATGTGGTCGACGTTGTCTCTAATGAAAAGGTATATAATATACATGATGTTATTGATTGGCTGAAAGCTAACACGTTATCTCATAATTTAAAAAAAAAGACTTCTCATAGATCCTATGATTAGACGATATTCCTGTAATGAAATTTATGTCCACTAGATGTCTTAGTGTCTCCTTACATAACAAACATTTCTGGAATGTTTATTATATATATATTGATTTTGTATAGTGATTTCTAGTAATCTAGGAGTAATAACTAAACTTAAGTGTGTTTTCCCAACAGCAAATTTTAATGCTTCATTCAATGTTGATTTCTCCGTATCTAAACTATCGTATCTTAGCTTTGTGAAATGCTCCGTCAACACTACTTTACATGAATTTATTGTTGCAAAGAAGAGGTTCTTAGAAACATTCACCATATGTCTAAATATGTACCTCATAATTTGTTTATTAACAATAAACTTTATATCACTGATATTATAGGCCTATTATAGCTTTACATTACAATGACATTCCTTCCTCTCGTAGTAATCGTTAATCCTACTTTGCAGGAATTATCTTTGTATTCGGATGTGGAAATAATTGAAAGTGAAAAAATATGAAAAGAAGTTACAATTAAATGTCGACAGAGAGGGAGAGAGAGAGAGAGACAGACAGACAGACAGACAGACAGAGAGAGAGAGAGACAGACAGACAGACAGACAGACAGATAGACAGAGAGAGATGGGGGCACCGATTGTAATGTCTTATTATCAATAGAGAACTCTCAACGGTTTTGTACGTGGGTCTATTAATAGGAATATAGGAAGCTGGTGACAATGCACACGCTCAATACAATTGGCTACAATTAATCTAAAAGCTTCGTGAATAACTTCAGCGTGGCGAATTGATCAGCCAATGACTGACTTGACAAGAATGAGGTAAATCGTGATTTCCAGAGAGCACATAACTCTCAAACCCTGCATCTGTGGGTAAACCAGCTTCAGATGGTACTCATAGAATCGGAATACACTCGATGACTTTGAAACACAAGATGTTTTGGGGGTTCGGCTGTCTCTGTCTTGCGCTTGTTTCGACAAACGGTGAGAAAAACATAATCTTCTTTATAATTCTTTTTTAATTCCACTTGACATCAGGTACAGAGGTCAAAGGTAAAAAGAGTCAGAGGTTAACTTTTCACAGGATAATACACTTGCAAATCAGATATTGCAAAGCTGAATGTCGGTCTAATTTTGTTGAATTAAAATCTGGATATTTGTGGAGTGCCTTCATCTAGATTTATCTTGAACATTGCAAGTGCATTATTTTTAAGCATTATTGGTGTCTACCATTTGTACTGTATTCTTTCAGTACTTTTAGTTTATTTTTTTATTTTGTTCAATCTTCCTTTTATTGTTTAATTTCTCCCATTGTTAATATATTGATGTGATGTGAAATATTGATGATTTTCAGAAGTCCATGAAAGCGGATTCCAGCTGCATGGCCGGATCCAATCCTAAAGCAATTTCCTAAATGTATTTGTCAGAGGTCAAACTTTACTGAAGCTTTCAGTTGTTCATACCTAACTTTTTTCGGCTATTATAATTATGCTCGCCATTTATCAGTTAGTATTGTTAAAACAATGTAGGCACAGGAAGTGATGTACATACGTTCATTGAAGTTATTTTGTTATATCTATTTCATCTATTTAGTTACTTGCTTTATGTAATTTTCCGTTATCTTGTTACAAAGGTTGGAACATAAAATACGATGTATCATGTACGTAAAATAAAAATATACATGGATGCAGGAGGAGTGCTGGAATGCTGAGGACTGAGGACATGTGAAAATGACGCGATATTCGGACCGCCACCATAAGGCAGCATAGAGCCGAAATGTTTATTTTACTGGTTAGTACAAAAGAAATGGAAAAACGAGGGCTTATACCAAACGAAGAAACCTTCCAACTCATTAATTATTTTTTCAGTATCTTGTATACTTAAATCTCCTTTCAGAGGACACACCAAATAAGTACTGAAACTTAGAATGCAGATTAAACTATCAAACATGAATATCTCTGTAACTTGCTCCAAACAGCAATTGTCTTTCTGATCACGGCCTGCAGAAGTAAGCTATCTGTATAATAGGATCACTCTTGTACGCCTCAATTTTTTTTCTATCTATTCTCTCTATCTATCTCTCTCTCTCTCTCTCTTTCTCTTCCTCTCTATCTATCCATCTCAATCCGTCCTCTCTCTCTCTCACGCTCTCTCTCTCTCTCTCTCTCTCTCTCTTCCTCTCCCTCACACTTGTATTAGAGTCAAACATTAAGAGACATTTCACGGTGCATTTAATGTGAAATGAGTCTGGCAACAGCTATCAGTTAAAAAGCTTTGTTAATTTCTTCAGCGGCGCTTAGAAATCAACCAGCTCATTATCAATGATACATCTAGCCTTGTAAACATTAGTCTCATCTAGATTTTCAAAATGTGGTTGCCACCCTTGATTTTTCCACCAGTTGTTATTATTTACCAAGAAAAATTCTGCCAATCGATTATCAGTATTAATCACACAATCGTATACGTGAGAAGGTGCTCTCCCCGATAGCTTAGCAGAACAGGTAAATTATGGATCGATTGACATAAAAAGATTATAATTTTCAGAGAAAATATGATTTCTGCTGACATCTCTAATGTAATACTCAACAGTTGTCGTTTCGTTTGAAGGTAGTACTTAATTCAGTACCAAGATACTTGTAGAAGTTTACTACCTCCATAGTCTTCTCATTAATGTTCAATGCGCTTCTCCTTCAGTCCAAAGGTCTACATTTTCTGAAACCAGTGATAATCTCTTCAGTTTTTTCATTGTAGTGATTAAATATTTGTGACCGTGCACCTCAAAACGAACATAAAGTCGCACACACTGATTTTGCGTGAGGATTGAAAATAAGTGAAATGGGTCAACCTAGCCGAACTTGACTTTTTCATATTTTCTGAAAGAGCGGGTCTTCTTTTACATCATGCTATAATTTGGTGTCATAAAACGGGTAAGAAAGTGTGTTTTTTTAGCAGTTTATCTCGAACATTTTCGGTAGAATAGTGTGATTAGGTGTGTCTTCAGAATCCCTTTTTCATTTCTGAAAAACCTTGTCCACACTCTTCACTTTCAACTCTAATTACTTTTGAAAGGATGGTGCTACTGCTTTGAAAGTTGGCATTAATTATGGACAGAATGTGTTAATGAGGAATGCTTAATTTCAGTTTAATCTGATAATCCCTTCATTGTTGTTATTCTGGTGGTTTACTTCTGTTTTTTGTCCCATTCATCGCACAGCCAGCACGGTTTGGTAAAGATTAAGCGCTTGAATAGACAATATACTTCAGAGCTTTTTTTCTCAGTTCACACTTTTCCTGAGTTTGTGCTTTCTTTCCAATATTTAGATAGGTTAGGAGAGACCATTTGATTTGAGTTATACATCATTTTAAAGCTTAAAGTCTGTTCTTTTAGAATATGGTCTTAACTAAAAATTCATGTCTGGCGACTTTTTGTTTGTTTTGAGGTGCAGGGTCACATTTAAAGAATCGAATACGCAAACTAAAATGTTTTTTTTTTCATATGGATGAAGGAACACACATTAATACAGAAGGGTTGAAATTTGTGATGTTATTATCAAGATGTCTAAATGAATACCACCATGCTAGTGTATTTTGGAAAGGATTACTCATATAATGTATCATATAAATCATATACATAATGAAAATAATAATCTATAAGATATATTACATTCAGAAATAATTACTATGTGAAATCTTAAGTACCACGGTTACTCCTATCTTTACTATTTTGATATCTAAAAACGGAGATAAAGGGAAAACTATTCTTATTTAAATACCTGTACAGCATAATTCTTACTTTATCAGAAACATTGGTGCCATGTATACAGTAGGACCAGTTTTTTGACAGCTGGAGTTTTGGGAACTGGAAACATGGCCAAACAGTGTCTTTAAAGGGACATTCCAGACGAATTTCATAATTTCACATCATGTAGTACATAAATCGACAACTCCATGTATAGATTTGTGAAATTTACTGCAGTGGTTCTTCAGCAGAAAAGAATACTTTGAAAAACCTTAAACAAATTACACTGAACAAGGATGATGACATAGGAGGTTCACATAATATTTCAGAAATGTAGAAGTGTAATTCCATTACAATACCGCTTGCTTGCGAGTTCACCTGTGTATAATATGTGCATGCTTTCTTCTTTTGTTCTGCTTCCTTGAGCCCCAGCTCAGGCATTTTTATGGTGACTCTGCCATGTCATAAGCCTTGTTCATTGCAATTTGTTCTAAATATTGAAAATATTCTTATTCTTCATCCCAATTATCACAAATTCTGAAACTCTGTCCCCAGTACAAGTATTTTATAGTTGTTCAAATGAAAAAAAAAAATCTGAAAATCAACCGGAGGACTCCTTTAAAGCTTCATGCTGCTGATCGGCTGTAGATAGGACACCATGACTCAACATCAAGAGAGGTGAAAGACGGGGCATCAAGTGCTGTTGGTCTTAAAACACGCTGTAGGCTGATGATGCTAAAAAATGTCGAGCCGTTTGGATACCACATGTACGTGTGTGCCTAGTTCCCACCGGATTTTACCCGAAAAAGGCCTTGGCGTCAATATTCCTAGCGTGCTTAACTTATTGCAGAAGCCCTCTCTTCATAAAACCAAATGCCTTTAGAATGAAACCAAAATATATAGTGGTTGAGTAAAAGCAGGAATATTAGTAGAAGACAACAGTGAAGTTTGAAGAAAAATCGGGCGATCATTTAATTAATTATGAGTTTTTAAAGTCTCGATGAAGCTATTGCTTGATAAGAGTCAAAGCCAGTTTGTAATGCCATGCATAGACAGTGATATAAAGAAAATATAAAGATAATTCAACATGTTTTTATTTTTTTTAGAGACTAGACAATGAAAACTTGCTTGTGAGTAATATGGGCAATTCCACAATAACACCGTGACACATTTGAGTATAATTTCACTCATCAAATATAAATAAAAAACAAAATGTAACATTTGAGAACGTTTCTTTATTGTGTGTCTATGCATATCATCATAAGAAACTTTGAAGACAAAAGTTTTCAGATGTAAAAAAATTTTACTTGTCTTTCTCCTGGGAAAGAATTCAGGAACTGCGTATGTTCCTGATATCAACTCTCCTTGATCATAATGAATGCTCTACAAATCTGAGATGTGTCGTCTGCGCATTTGAACAGTCATGTTTTATGAAGTTCGAGGAACAGTCGTTGATATAGATGACAAAGAAGACGGGGGAGAGCACTCATCCCGTGCCATTGGAGAGACCATGTCGGTGACAAAGGACTCGCTCGTTAGTTCAACTATGTCAATAATGTTTAATTTTATCTCATTTCATTGTATCACATTTCCCCTCCTTCAGAACCAGAAAACCAAAAGATTGACTGAGGATTAAGCAGGTCTTCTGGCTCAAGGTTTTCTATTATTTTTTGCTAATGATGTGACAAAGTTTATTCCCTGTAGTGTCATCATTTTGAAATTACGCGTAACAGTTCTGATGATGGGTGCTTGGGCGGCGAACCCACTCTGTGAGGTCGGTATAGATAGGGCGAACGAGGCAAGGACGAGTTGTGGATTGGTGAATCCGTGCCGCCCACTCTACGATCACGATGGAAGTGCGATCTCAATGTCTCCTGTGGATATGAAATCCTCGCCCCTGGGCCAGCTACCTGGGGTAGCGAGACACGTGGTATGTCTCCCCGGAAGAAAATCGAATGTTCGATCAACTCACACTGGACCAGGTAAGAGGACTCAATCTCATTTACATTTATATTTAAGATCAATTATTATCCATTACTGCATTTCATGTATCCATATTAAAAAGCCAAAATCCCTCTCTTATGATGATCAACCAGGTATCTATTAGGAGGAGAGATGTGATATCAAATGAGCAATCCGCCTCTTGAGTGTAACAGTGTACCAAAACAAGTGTCTGTTTCATACAGTTTGATCTTACAATTGAGTAATTGATGCCATTCAAAAAGCTTACTCTCGATCTGATATTAAATCTGCGCTTAAAATCAAATATACATTTCTGTAGAACAGACTTACACACACAATGAAGTCAGACGCAAACATTCACCAGGGCCTCGTTGCTAGAAATTCGATTTGCGATTCCCATTGCGATTAAACGTAACTTTTATCAGACTGAATTTCAAACCGATTACCCAAGTATCGCCAGCATATTACGTTTGATCACCACGTTCTGTTGCTAGAAGAGACTTGCGTTTGATTCTCGTTAATTATTCAGATCTAGATTACTGTGGTCGAGGATAGTCCGAAATTAGCAGAAATAAATCACTGCATATAGCAAGCACATCGTCTGTGCATCGCAGCAAATGACGGCGTAAAGTATTGAAAAGGTACGCTAAAATACCAAAATATGTGTCAAATACGTTGAGTAATGAATTTTCTCAGAACACTACTATAGCATCAAATGGCTGGGATGCCGCGATATGCGTAGAATTTGCTTGTTCAAAAAAATAAACTCACGTTCATACAGAATTAATTCCCGGAAAACGCATTATGCGATATGACGTTGGAATCAATAAGTGGGACTATTATTACAGGATCATCTAAAGCTGTTTATTGTTCATTGGCAAGGAGTTTTTAATGATCGTATTTATCGGAGCTTGTAAATTACAATTTGGATGTTTCCTGACACGTGTCAATTCCGAGATCCTTAACCTAAATAAATCGAATAGTCAAATACCATATGCTGTAGGGGAAAATCGCTAAATACAATAAAAAGTTTATAATTACAATTTCGGGAGGTTGTCATTGCAAGATCGCCTACATACGGCATTTCACGTATCAAGATCTCTCTGGGATGTCATTTCTTTCAGAAATCATTTTAGTCGCAGATCGAGGTGCACACGGTCTGTTCACGGCCGATCCCAACAATCTGACCTTCACTGAGTTCCTGTCCTTCGAATCACACGTTGAGCCGGAGCTCATGGCGTACGATACTGGAACTCACATGGTTTACTGGTCGGAGAGGGATACGAGTGTGATTTGGAAGGCCTCGTGTTTCAATATGACAAACTCCATGACAGTGGTCGTGAGCGCCCCAACAGACGGAAGATGTGAGACAACAATTTTCACTTCTTGTATTATTCAATGTAATATTCGGAACAATGTTATGGCATAACGTATAGTATCAATATCGCCTGAAATGGGAACATACATTATTCTTTATCCCATGGGATTTAGATGCTCTTCTGGCTTTAGTGGGATCTTATTTGTTCCCTTTCAACACGTTTAACAAAAACAACATGTACACTCCCGAAAACAAAAGCTGTTACTAATTCATGTATGTATAGCTATATAATCGTCAAACATTATGAGAACACATACCCTTATATTAGATGCTCTTGAAACAGAACTGGAGAGCGCCTTCCGAAACTTGGAAGACTTTTGAAGTGCACAAAAGCAAAATGAACCCAGTGAGCAGCAGTTTCCGGTCGACTGGTTATAGGCCTGTATAGAATAGAGAATAAAGACCACTTCATTCTATTCAAACATTATTGTGCTGTCGTTTGGTATTCTTTGCAATACGTTGACTGTACAGAAAATGTTTAAATCTATTGCATATAATATATATAATTTTATATATGTATATATGTGTATATAAAACATGAGTTTTTGCTTTCTATTCTTGGGTTTGATGTCAATTTCTAACAGCTTCTGACCAGAAGAGCAATTGAAACCAGCAGTTTCTGGAAAACACAATACTATCATGATATGACATAACACCTCCGTAATCTTTTATAAGTTGCCCAAGGATTGAAAACTTGTCCAGGGCGTTCCAAACAGTACGGAATCTTGGAAGGATGGTAATAGTTATAATGTGAAGTTTTTCTCTTATCATATCATTTTCTGGATTTCTTTTCCTCTTCATATATATAGCTCTATGCGATATGTGTATCGACACCTCGACACATATGTTGTATTGCGCTTACACCGACACTCAAAAGCTTGGGATCATTTCCGCCTTCCCACTTGGTACTTCCGGGTCACGTGTTGATATCGTAAAGAACATCTCAGTCATACGTGGCATAGCCTGTGATGAGGTCGCCGGGTAAGCGTCCATTGCCGTATGCCGGAGCATGTTAGGGGTCATCCAAAACAGGCTCATGAGCTAGGTACTAGGACAACAATAACAACAACAACAACAAGAAAACTCAGAATACCATAAGTATGAAACTAGATCATCTTCATTAATTCACATTCCAAAACATAAAACAGTTTTATTCCGACACACAGTGCGTTTTTCTGGTCCCAAGGTCTGGAATAATCTCCCAGCCCATTTAGAATCTGTACCTTCTTTGAGTTTTTTTAAATGCCAATTTAAATCGTCTTTCTTTTTGGAATGATAGACTTTTTTGCTGATATTGTCAAGTTTCTGGGTGTTTCTTCTCTCGGGGCCTGGTGACGAGTTATTTTAGTAACCTGTACATTACAACGGCACTTTAATACTTGGAATCCACTTTGCATACTCTAGTTGTTGCTATGTCGGGCAGGCCTCCTGCGAGCTTTCAGGTTGCCAGGAACTACTTTTGTTAAAATGACATGCATAAGATTTGAATACATCGGTAAAGGGGTCTATTCAGGATTCGGTTGCAGGTGGAAACAGTGCATCTCACTGTAACTCGTCACATATTTTCACACTTACTGTGGCCCCTCTGTCAGAATGTAATATTTCTCTTCGAGGAATATCTCATCTTCATATTGCCATGGGAACTACTACTTTATTGTGTTGTTGTTGTTTCTTGTGTTTGTGATGTAGTGTGTTTTTGTTAGGCAGCTCACCACAAGCTCTGCTTTTTGAGGTTCTGCCTTTTCTTGTACAACTTAATGTATGTGATTTACAACATGAAAAAGATGGAAAATAAATGTTTACAAACTTGAACTTGAAATTGAACAACAACAACAACAAGCCACCAGCTATACTGTGTTCATTAAGCTCAATGACGTAATGTCGAACTCTTGGGCTCCCCCCCCCCCCTAGTGTCAAGTAATATTTCTCTTCGGCACATTTCATTTGATATCGATCTTGTATGCATGGGACTTGTACCATTATTGTCCAGATAATTGCCCAATGATGACAAAATATAGGATATTTTCAAGAATAGCCCTTGTTACTAGTGAATATCACAGGAAAGATTTCATTTGGCTCTATCCGATGAACGACTTAAAGGGGATGGCTAGTAACCAATCAGTGGGAATCAGTGGGAATGCTGAGGGATGATTGTTCCAATCCTTGTGGGATTCATTTAAGAGTACCTTATATATCTACTGTTGTGCGAAAATTATTTGCTTCAGAACGGTCTCATATTCAAGTAATGTGCAGATTAATGCCCCGTCACTGACCAGGCACGCTAACCTGGAAACATTAAACTGCACATTACTTGAATATGAGACCATTCTGAAGCAAATAATTTTCACACAACAATAGATATATAATGTATTCTTAAATGAATCCCACAAGGATTGGAACAATCATCCTCCAGCATTCCCACTGATTCCCACTGATCAGTTACTAGCCATCCCCTTTAAGGAGTCCATTTTGCGATGAAACCATCCTGTGATTTCTTTCATATCTGTGCAGATTCTTTTTTTTACCTCTGATTAAAAAGTTACAGTTCAAGTTTAAGTTTATTTCAATTTTTCGTCAGTAATGTAGTACACATCTCTCTGTGACAGAAATAAATTAAACAAGACAATGTGAAGTGAAGAGAGTAAACAACAATAACAGTGTAATAATGAATAATGTAATATTTGTATTTGTGACGGAAAGCCGAATAAATAGTAATGATAATAAATAATAGTATAAATGGTAATAATTGGAACCTTACAGTAGATATGCATTGTGTAAAAAACAGAGGGATTCACTAAAGATAAGAATTCTTGTATAGAGTGTGGGCCCCTCTTGGTAAAAGATCAATAAAAACAAATTGGTTGCAACAATAACAATAACCACAAATTCAAACCATCCCGTCTCCCTGATTGGATTTTTTTCTGTAAAGATATGTGTACTGGGCAAGACGTAACGGCATAGATCGAATGACTGTTAGGGGACCTCCTCAAATCGAGACTTTTGCGACCACCGGCTTCTCCCGCGTACTGCGAATCACCCTCGACATATACGGTATGATATTCCAGTTCATTTCTTTTATTTATGCATGCCACACGCTTCAGTCTGGAGACTCTTCTTCAGCAGGTCCGTGCGGATAAAAAAAAAAAAAAACTCAACATGACTATATCAGAAATTAGAAACAAAACTCATACATCAAAAAGAAAAACAAGGCAAAAGAGATCGTGAACAGTATTATTACATCTCAAAGTAAGCAGCAAACTCCATGTCCTGACTGTTACGTAGAGTTGCGTACGCAAAGCGTAGAGTTGCGTACGCATAGCGTAGTGTTGCGTAGTGTTGCGTGTCACGAAGCAGCACTACGCAAATCTATGCAAATTTACGCAAATTCACGCAAAGCCCGGGGTGAAATCCCCTTAAGTTTATTTTCTTTGAATTAAAGCTGCTGAACACAAAGAGAATAAAAACATAATGAAGAAAATGAAAATGAAAGTTACACATTATAACTTTAAGAATATTCCTTGTTTTGTTACAAGTATGAAATCATTGGAAAAGTTTTAGTTCGCTGTATTTAGGTCTATCTGAGGATAGAATTACCTATTGTTTGAAAACGGCGCGTTGTCCACTTTGCGGTGAAGCTCTTTATATACTTCTCTAGCTGAAAAGTGTCAAACTTTGAAAGCCGAGAAGTGTCCATTTCGGACACGTAGATTAGGATGTAAGCCTATAAAAACTCTGTCACATTCATTTAAAGAAATGTTTCCTTTTAAACCTAATTAAATTCACCTAAACATATCCTTGCAAAGCGATTTTTTTATCTCTTTTTACTGTTACTCCTGTTGTCCCAAACAAACATGGCGCCCCCTACTATGAATATATATGCGTGTGTACTATGTTCGTGTGTGTGTAGTGTGTGAGTGTGTGTGTGCGTGTGTGCGTGCAAACGTGTGTAATACATCTATAAATAATTATAGGAATTATACTTGATGTACATAACATTGTGTGCGTTTCCGTGTAGGCCCTATTTGCGTATTTGTTATGTGTATGCAAATTCGTTGTCATTTTTCCTGTCTTTAGGTCGACAATTATGTTTCACCAACAATAAACCCATCACAGTGCACTGCAAACCACTGGACGACCCGATACCGAATCGATCAAGTGACGTAACTGCAGCCATGACCCCTCAAGAAGGGAACGGCACTCTAAGACTTTCCGTCATGGTGGCACATAGGGGGGCGCTGTTCACCATTATTCGCAATGTTCTAGGCGTCCTGAGTGATTATTCCAAACCGATAGACGCCACGTATACAACCCAAGTCATTCCCAATCTAAGGGACGTCAAGAGTATGGTCATAGTGCCTTGAATCTAAAGGACAATGCTGTGGTATAGGGAATAAGACTCTTGACCTTGAAACGGGGTTTCGAGTCCCACCGAATGCTTGCAACCTTTGATGATGTGTATTTTCCCATGACGTCCCTCATGACCCAGCTGTATAATATTTTATTGGGTGCCTGTCTAATATTGTATGATGAAAATTTGCATGGCCCTCTAGAAGACCAGTGCTGACAGTAAAGAGAGTCATCATAACCTGGATAGATTAGACTGTATTTAATCGTATAGGATTTCCCAGTTAAATCTAAACTTACGTTTAGATCATTTTATTTTTCGTGAAAGCGGTTATTTGTTCCATTCCTTATGTACAATGTATCCGTACATACTTATTCATGCATTTTGAAGTCCTGAATGACTGTGTATAAATAGGTGCTTTTAAGTTTTTTCTTATGTACATTTTTTTTTTCATTGCAGACACGTCCAGTGTGTGTAGATGTGTGTGTTTTAAGTATCTTCCTCTAACAGTGGTGGTCATTGATCGATATTGATTTTGAATTGTACGTTCTCTTGACTTCCGAACTAAGAGTCTGTGTCATACTTACGCAAATTTAGTAAAAAGCAAGCTTACAATTTCGAAAGTATTAAAGAACTTAAACTAGAAATGTTTGTCGTTCTTGTCTTTAGATTATGGAGCAAAGATCAGTAGTTATCAAAGTGACGTCAAAATTACATGACAGCAATTTGCATTGTCGGGTACACGTATTTCTGGCATTGCTGCACGTGTGTCTCTTTTCGACTTGGCTAAAATGTGTCAAGCTTTCAGTTTTTTTCTCTATCAGTGTCTGTGTATTGTATGGCAGCAATTGCCAATGACTAAGACTGGAAAAATATAACTATGTCTTCAAAACCTACTATATTCCTAACTATTTTCTGTCAATCATGTCAATATCAAATTCTATAGTCTAAAGTGAAAGGCTGTAAGACAATCATTGAATTCCATGTACCAAGTACAATAATTTAGATTCTCTGCATACAGCCCTGAATGGGGTTATAGAAGTCTTTTGTCTTTGTCATCCTGATATTATTAACTATGGAAGACATTTTTTTTTCTTTGTATGAATAGTGAGAGAAACGAATGATGTTTACAATTTTAATCCATTTGAGAATTCAGAAAGTTAAGATGCTAAAAGAAGAACATAATAACAGTAGTTGTGACAACTTTAACAGTATCTTGAAGCATGTGTTATGTGATGAATGTAGTATCATTGAAAAAAAAATGTTTGTCTCTTTAATATTAATGAAAACTTACTTGCAAAATGAAATGTTGCTAAATTCTGTCTTACTTTCAGTCTTCATATAAACATATTATATAATTCATGACCGTATTGTAAATATAATTGTCCAATAATTGTTAGATTCTTTTATGTGTGTAGACAGGTGTATTTAAGGTCATTATTTGATTTGGGATGTTTCAGTAATAACTGAACAACATTTCCATGAAGATGCATTGGTGTAATTGCTATATTCGAAGACAAGTAAAACCTTGCCCTCCTACATGTATCCTATTACTTTCGAACTATACCTTGTTTTCCTTATTTATACTGGCGTAATTTCCACACGGTTATATTCAAGTATTGTGTCTCACTTTTTGGAAAAGAGTTTGTTTCTATTGTCTCCTTCTATGTGTTAAATAACAAACCAAACAAACAAACAAAGTATTGAAATATGAGTATATTAGAGCGTGTATGTGTATGTGTGTGTGTGTGTGTGTGTGAGAGAGAGAGAGAGAGAGAGAGAGAGAAAGAAAGAGAGAGTTTATTAGAAAACAAAATCATAGAACTAGTTCATGCGATTATCATGGCCTCTATTTCTTTACTTCTCTTTGTCAAATATAAAATCCAAGGTTATCTGAGTTTCCATGGTAACAGTCACCCTAAAACCAATACAGAATGAATTTCCCTGGCTGCTCATTGGCGTGGAAAGTCACTTAGCTAAATTACTTTCTCTCTTTCATTGTCCACCTGACCTGAAATATGACATTGAGGGAAGTTTACTGAAGTTCGGGCATATATTACAAATAGACCATCGTAAAGTATTCCCTCTGAATAGATTCCTTTTTTAATGTGAAAGTATACACTCCTTTTAGTAACAAGGATCAGTCATATCTTGTCACTTTAGATATTATGATAGGTCCTTTAGTACCATGCAATTTACGATCTAGAGGTGGAAATAGATTAAAGTGAGGTAATTTGACGAGAGTGAAAACTAACACACAACATCCCAGACGCTGTTTGTCAGCGCGGACGGACCAATTCTTCCCTATACTGGAACTACAAATAAAAATATTCTTCCTCTGGCTCGCTCACGTTAATTTAATCAAATTAAGGACGCAGCTTCGATTTGGCATAGATGGTTGGATCTTGACAGTGCTGAATAGGTGCAGCCCGATAGATATTGTTATCCATCTGATTATCATTAGAGTTTTATTCTCTTTTACTTTACACCTGTCTTATTCATTGAAGGTCACTATCAGTAATCAATTGTTTGTTTGCGTCATTGAATCTACGATAGAAGCACGCATTTCAGCAATGAACACTCAAATTCATGTCAATCCGGCGACGGAATGTCATCGGTCTTTCAAATTCTTGAAAAGGCAACCATGTTCCAAAATTAATGCATCAATCATCAAAAAGAAGTCTTGAATTTAGGTAGCCTGGGGCCATGTATGGGTGTCCTTTTTTCACTTAGCTTTGAATAGATTAGGCTTTATGACCTAGATTCGTTTCAGTATAGATCTTCTAAAATTTGACCTTCAGGGGCATAGCGAGGGAAAAATGGCAGGCATTGATTACAGGCACATTAGGCAGTGTTTAGAAACGAGCACATAGGGAAGGTTGATTGTCACCGTCGAAAAAAAAAAGGACTTCATTAAAATTGAAAACATGAACGTCGTGTACGTCTTGTTGTTAATTGATATCTTATTGATTTTCTTTTTGGGGGGATTATGTGAGATCACTGTGTGTCAGTTTGTCTTTGAATTAATGCATTGTGCGGTTAGTGCTGTGGCGTTGTCCCTGTTTAGTGTATGCGCGGTGTCATCAAGGAATATATTTAGATCGTCGTTTTGTTGTTTTGGTGCAATGCAGATATATATATATATATATATATATATATATATATATATATATATGAAGAGTTTGTTTGCAAAAACCGATAAGTCCAAATTTACCAAATGGAGATATTTGCGATTAAAGGTCAGGAAAAATAAAGAGAATAATAAGAAAAATTTTGCTTCTTTTGACCATAACTTAAAGAATATACCTTTGTATGAAGTGACCAATATATCATTTAAAAGGTATCATTTTGTACTTTAAGACAGAGATCGTACTTCAAAATCTTCAAAAATGGACTTATCGATTTTTGCAAACAAACCCTTCATATATATATATATATATATATATATATATATATATATACATATTATATATGTATATTTAAAGAAAAACCAAGAATACATAAACACAGAACTTGCATGATTATACGCTAGCTTTTCTGGGATGTGTATACCTATGTGCATGTTTCAAAATAAGCTTTGCCCATTTCTCCTCCCCCACCATCCTCTGCCCATTACCCCATGTCAAAAAGCTGTTCCATTTTTTTAAATTAAATTGGTTGAACGAAGTACGAAATTCATAACCTAAAAATGATACTTAACACCCCAAACAAGCTCATCGGGACTACCGCGTGAATTTGAATGCCACAAGTAGGAATTGCAGTGCTTGCCTTTGGAAATTGAACGCGCATGCGTGAATTTGATTTGACGAAAACGATATAGGGCTCCTACAAATGAAATTGATTTCTCGGATTCTGAATTTGAATGCCCGAATATTTTCGCCTGAATGCGCTGTGTGAATTTGAGTGCAAATTCATGAACTGGAATGACGAAAGTATGAAATTGACCGGGAAAACTTATATAAAAAAGCATTAAGAATATTTACTTACTTGGAACAATTATAATCAAATAGCCGATAAAAATGTAGGAAAAGTTTTAAAAAAAGAAAAGGGAAAGGAATGATGAACGTCCGACACCTATCGAATCAACGGTATTTAATTTCATATAACAGGTATACTCCCGTCCAAAAGACATACCCAAAATATACAGTGAAACTCAACTTTGTACTTGAAATCAAATATATCCAAAATTGGGGAAAAAAATGAACAAAATCTACGGAGGTAATATTTCGGTATTATCACTTTAAAAAATTAAACGCCTCTGAAAAATGTATTTTTTTCTATCTCTTTCTCTCTCTCTCTCTCTCTCTCTAATTCTCTCTTTCTCTCCATCTCTTCATCTATCGTGGCCTTCCTCTCTCTCCCTTTCTGTTCGTGATATGATTGGTCAAACCTGAAAGAATAATCCCTGATGCAGCGAGGTGGAAATCGCTGCCCAGTGAAACTGGTTACAATGTAAACGCTCCGTTGATTACCATATACCTCATCACCGCGTAGAGGTCAATCATTGACTGTCTTGAAATTGATTCGGCCAAACGTGACTTCCAGAGATTTCACAGACCGTGGATCATTGGCGTGTGTGAGGAGAGCAGAAATATAATTTGTGATACCCTCTGCGACTGTATCTAGCTGAAGATGGATTCGTGCAGATTCCGCTTTATCTCTTTCACCATCATCTCTACATGTGGTGAGAAGAAATATTTGAAGAGTTTGTTTGCAAAGACGATAAGTCCATATACGCCAAATGGAGATATTTGCGATTAAAGGTCAAGAAAATTAAAGAGAATAATAAGAAATTGTTTGCTTCTTTTGACCATAACTTCAAAAATGTGCCTTTATATGATTATGTAGTGACCAATATATCATTTAAAAGTTGTTGTTGTTTTTTAAGTACTTTATGGCAGACACCGTACTTTAAAATCTTCAAAAATCGCTTTTTGCGAACAAACTCTTCATTTCTTTCTTATTAAATATTACTCTTAACAGGTTGAATATTGTAACAGTATTCTGCAGTGCTCTTGCCCTTGTCATGCTATCCCTCTCTTTATTTCTTTGTCTCTCTCACCGGGATTTTGATTTATATCTTCAACGATGAGAATCACCAACTGACTCTGAGTTCTTAATTCTGTTATGATGAGACTATCTAGTTCGTTGGGTCAGCTTCGTCATCGTATTCTTGTCTGATAATGGCAATTATTAAATTGCAAGGAAAACCCGAAATCGAATTGCACGTGAACATTCCTAGTGTTACATTTATATGAATAACACGAGTCGTGAATGATGCCAAGGGCTGCACCAACAAGGAAAGGTTTGTGTATTTGCTGTACGACAAATAAACATGTTAAAACCATATACCAGAGCTTTTCCATTTACATTCCTACTGACAAAAGGGCAAATTTACTTTGTGAAACTTTGCTGATAGCAATGTGGACCCTCTGTCACGATACCATCATTCAATACAACCATGCAAAGATAAAATGGTGCAAAAAGTCGTAATCAATCACACTGAATGCCTTATTGGCTTGTTTGGTTTTGTGTGCTGTTTAGTAAGCTTTGCCAATGTTAAGTTTTTTTTTTTCTTTTGGTAAACTCATTATTTCCGTTAATGAACCATATTTCTTCTTCGAATAAATGATCCTTCAGAATAACAAACATAATGCCATTTTCGGATTTTCGTAATGATTCAGTAACAGCAATTGATGATTGAGTCTTACGAGATCGATGAATTATTACTGTCTGAAACCAAATTATTTTGATAGAAATAAACCATTCATATGAAACAGATTATCATACAGTCATCTACAAGCATTTTTCGCCAAAATTTTATATATGCTATAGGCGTTATTATTAAAAAGAGAAGGGTCATTATTCTGAAAAAAAAAACTTGAAACAGAGCTTTCGCTACACTTTTTTACACATCCCTGAGTGGAGAGAAAGACAGAATGATATATATCATGAAATTGTACATTTATCAACCAATGTATGAATTAATATTTTTGTGTCTAAAAGTTTTTTCATATCCTTGATAGTACATGTTTCAAAATTTAATCACTCAAGTATCATCCATTTTAAAAATATTACACGTCACACAGTTCTCACGATGGATGTGTGGGCGAAGAACCCAATCTGTGAGGTCGGTTTAGAGAGAGCGAATGAGTCATGGACGAGTTGTGGACTGGTGAATCCATGTCGCCCACTCTACGATCACGACGGAACTGCGATTTCTATGTCTCCCGTAGACATGAATCCGTCGCCCCAGCTCCGTGGAGTGGCGAGACATGTGGTATGTCGCCCTCTGTCGTCTGCTCGCGAATCGACTGGTAGGGTTCTTTATTGTTTTCGATTAATACAAATCCAGGATTTACTTAACACCGTGTAGACGTATAAGAGGAGCCATCACAATCCTTTTGTTTATAATGGTCATAATGATATTTATTGATATAGACGGTGTCATGTCCAATGAAAAGTCTGGCTATTGCGTGTATTATTGTAGTCTCTGGGCTTATAAGCATCAAAATCAAATAATATAGCATATTACATAGTGATTAAACCATTGCGATACTGCTAGAATTAGTATAGCCGTGCTAATATTACAGAGACACAATGTGCGCAGCGGAACTGTTGTAAAATTTGATTTGCAAGAGGAATACAAATATCCAAGATGAAGATTCCTCCATGATAGATTGAGATCAACAGTTACCTCCCTGGAGATAGGCGAATCGGATACCGAATGATTATTACACGTTAAGATGACAGGACCGGGTGGTTTTAACATAATGAAGATACCCGCAGTACTCATCCACTCAATCACTCGTGGTAGACGTCGTGCGCACTTGCGTGCTTTCTTGTACCTACTTTCTTGTACCTACACGAATAGTAATGTGTATTGATCACATCCAAGCCATCATGCACATACCACATTGCGCTGTCGTACACAATTTACATTGATTTACATTAAAAAAGAATATAGATTCACACACACACACACACAAACAAAAAACAACACATACGCGCTCTGCTGCTACATACGGAGAAATGCACATAGTGCCCACCTACAGGACAGCCATTGTACATTCAACGTCACGCACTCACGCAACGCACTTTGCTGAAATTCAATTACAAGAAACATTGCAAAATGTAGCATAAGTCTCAAGTAGTAACGTTATGTTCGCACACTCAGACTCACACTTACATTCACTCTCACATTCACACTCAGACTCAGACTCAGACTCATACTCACGTTCACACTCCAACTCACACTCACAAACACGCTCACACATGATAGTAAGTTGATCTTCAAATCCCCCTTTTTTTTCTTTCTTTTTTTGGAATGCATTTCTTCACCAAGTCCGACCGATACATGCATAAGGAGTGAGGGCAACGCAAACCTGTATTAAAAAACCCCCAAAACATCAAGTCTCCTCCAACCTAGGAGCCAACCTAGCAGTGGTTATAATCTGTTATGCTATATAATAGGCGAACACTTCATCTTTATCGCCTAGTCTTTCTGAGGGGTCTTACATTCTATCCCATGCTAGAAGCTTCTTTCTAGTTGCACGAATAGAAATTTCATCCAAACGCACTCTTAAGTGAGACTCCTGGGTGTCATTTCTTGCAGAGTTCATCTTAGTTTCAGACCGACGTGCACAAGTCCTCTTTACGGCCGATCCCAACAATCTCACCTTTACCGAGTTCCTGCTCCTCAAGTCACACGCCCAGCCGGAGCTGGTGGCGTACGACACTGGAGCTCGCATGGTCTATTGGTCTGAGAGACATACCAGTGTGATCTGGCAGGCCTCGTGTTCCAATCCAACAGACTCCATGAAAATCGTTGTGAACGGGTCCACAAACGGGACAGGTATGACTTAAATCGCAGGTCCTAAGACTATTTAATGTCATAGAGATGGAATAGTTGTATACAGGTATTGTATGTTTATGAGTGCGATGGTTCAAAAAAAATTCTGTATGTGGGCGTGCAAGTTTAACTGTTCAATTCAACGACACGAAGCGGAGTTGAATAGAACAGTTTATATTGCACCGAATGTAATATCTAACCATCGCATGAATGATAAAACAAAAATACGCAGTGTTTCTGTGTCTATCATTTCAATTCATTCCTATTATCTTCATCATGGTATAGTATGGTAATTTATTTCCGTAACCAAAAATCAACATTACAAATCATGTGATACAAAAACTCATAAATAATACGGCTGGATAGCCTCGCTCAGCGAAGAGGACCATTATGGTCCCGCTGTTTTACAGGAGGGTCTAGTATAAATTAAAGTAATACAGTTTCTTCAATTAAACAACAAATCAAAATATGTGACCGTGCACCTCAAAACAAACATAAAGTTGCACACATTGATTTTTCGTGAGGACTGAAAATAAGTGAAATGGGTCAACCTAGCCGAACTTGACTTTTTCATATTTTCTGAAAGAGTGGGTCTTCTTTTACATCATGATAAAATTTGGTACCATAAAACGAGCAGGAAAGTGTGTTTTTTTAGCAGTTTATCTCGAACATTTGTGGTAGAATAGTGAGATTAGATGTGTTTTTAGAGTTCCCTTTTTCATTTCTGAAAAACCTTGTCAACACTCTTCACTTTCAACTCTAATAACTTTTGAAAGGATAGGGCTACTGCTTTGAAAGTTGGCATTGATTAAAGACAGAATGTGTTAATGAGACATGCATAATTTCAGAGTAGTCTGATAATCCCTTCATTCTTGTAACTCTGGTGGTTTACTTCCTGTTTTTTGTCCCATTCATCGCACAGCCAGCACAGTTTGGTAAGGATTAAGCGCTTGAATAGACACTGTACTTCAGAGCCTCTTTTCTCAGTTCACACTTTTCCTTAGTTATATATACAATGAGAAGAAAGAAAAAACACAAGAAAAGAAAACAAAAGGAAAAAGAAAGAAATTGAAAAATCATCACCACCGTTACTTTCATCTTGAATCATTATCACATTTCTTTCCTCATCATTACCCTGTCGTCATCATCATCGTTATCATAATTCACTTTATTTCTACTCGTATCTATGCACTAGAATATAAAGCACAATGCATTTACAGTGTATTATAATTCGTAGTATTTCCCGATTCCGCAAACAATATTATGTGTCATGTAGATAGGTCCCTGGGCAGCCACGTGTTCAAGCTTTTTGCTTTTAGTGGTAGTCCTTCTTCCGCATAATTTCTCAGGTAATTATTTGGAATTTTGGTACTACGATATATATTTTGTTAATGGAAATAATTTACACATTTATTTTACTTCCTTAGATCATGTACATTGTAATCTGCTCACTGATATTTTATGTGAGATTACTGAAAAGAATGTTTATGTATGAAATTGTTTTGTAAGAAAAATAAATCAAACAAACATTGAATATTCGTTCTATACAGCACACAAAAGGTCTGGTCTATACCAAAATAGATCTAACGTTAGGCTCGTCTAGGAGGAAGACGAACTGTTGGGTCTAGATCTAGACCTGCAGGCGCGTATGCATCAATGCTTTACGATACACACGTTCAGTGTTTCTTAGGATCTATTGCACAGGCGGCTCGCTTGATTTACCGCTCAATAGAAGTCTATTGCACTGCCATTTAGAGTGGGCGTGTGATAGCTGTGACCCGCATTCATCCAATCAGGTGGCAAAGATCTGTACATGGGTTGTATAATGGGCAAATATCGACTGCTTTCTTAACAGTTCTATGGCCCGAGATGAAGTCGATGTGATATGTGAAGTTTGTCTCTTACTTCATTCTGGTTGTGTTTTCCCCTCTCGTATTTTTACAGAACTCGTTGATATGGCCATTGATCCCTCGACACATGTGCTGTATTGCGCGTATACCGACTCTCAAGATATTGGCTTCATTACTTCCGTCCCACTTGGGACTTCCGGGTCACTTGCTGACATCGTCGAGAACATTCTTGATATCCGTGGCTTGGCATTCGACGAAGAAACTGGGTAAGCTTCATCTACGTCATTGAAGCAAAAAAGCTCGTATCATGACACGTCAAGGTGCAAAGAACGCTAACAATACCCAATACGATTTGGCTGTCTGATAGTTAAATACATACTGTCCATGTAGCATGATGTAAAGGGGCTGTATGCAAATAAAGCAATGCTTAAGCTATAGCCCTTCTGTATTACTCATTGCATCGCTGATATGTTTTGGTATACATTGTAAAGGCAATGAAGAAATTGTATTGCTGTATATTGTAAAGGCAATGAAGAAACTTATTTTGTTAACAACTAATGTTTATGTACAATGGCACCAACAATACGGGTACATGACAATTTGTGTTTATGTATCTGAAAGTACAATGATATAATGCAGAAACCAATTAATCAAATCAAATCAAACTCTTCAGGTGCTTGGGACTTTGGACGATGTGTACACAATTATAGGGTCTTCTACGTATATACCCAAAGCACACACAGAGTTAAGTGTCGTTGGGCGGGAATGAACAAACTTCGGAGTAGGCTTCTAAGCACTAAGAAGGTCGTTGATTTATCGAAATGTCAACTTCTACAGTAGTGACCTCTCCGATTTTCTCATAGGTGTTCTATACGATGAAAGTAATTTTGCATGCCTCTTTTTTCCTCTTCGACCTCAATATCTGTTGTTTCTCCAATGTCTATTTTATTTCCATTAGTTTGGGTGGCATTGACCATTCACAACTGAATAAAAGAGTCATTTAGTTTTTATCAATCGCTCAATTGCTGTCATATTTTTGCTGATGTCTTACGTTGGGCTAGTGGCGAAAGTCAAACTAACTCCCTGTCTGTTGCCCGATTCTCCGTTAAAAGTTATTTGTACTGGGCGAGACGTAAACGCATTGAACGGATGTCTGTGATTGGAAGTCCCCACGTGGAGAATTTCTTCTCATCAACCGACTTCTCTCGCATACTGCTCATGAGTCTCGACATACATGGTAAGAGGTGTTCTTCCTTCATAGTCCCACGTAATATCAGCGGTGTAAGTACCATGGTCAGAAAGCCATGAAACGCACCTATTGGACCCAAAATGCGGAGCAATGTAAACTCAGTCAATTCAAAGTCATGTGTTCAGTGTGAATTTGAATTTAAATTCCAAGTTCAATTCACCGGAAAATAAACCTTCGCGACGGTAGGTAAGTAATGGTCAAGAGCAAAGCAATCTCTCACAGGTGACTGTGATAATTTAAGTCAGTAAACCTCTTTTTTATTTCAACAAAATGACCTACTTTCCTTATTTTTGACATTGTGCTGTCGTAGCAATATTTTTTTTTTTTATTGAAAACGTATTTTAACACAATGTCTCATGTAACATGAAAGGAAATTCGTTTACGTCTATCTTGTTTTCAGGTCGACAGGTATGTTTCACCAACAACATACCCACGGTGCACTGCAAGCCACTAGACGACCCAGTCGTTACTCGGTCAAGCGACATATCTGCAGCCATGTCCGTCCAGGTCGGGGACAGCGTTTTCTCCGATATGGTGGCCTATAAAGGGGCGTTGTTCACCATTCTTGACAATGTTGTCGGCGTCTTCAGTAACTATTCAAACCCGACAAGTGGCAATTACACAACGCAAGTAATTCCCAATCTGGATAGCGTGAAGAGCATGGTCATATTGCCTTGACTCTTGGGACATTGTGGTATAGTGGATAAAATTCTTGACTTTAAAACGAAGAGCCCAAGTTCGCGTCCTCCGCCGGGTACGTACGACCTGGCACCAAATGCTTTAACTGTGATAACAATCTCCGTTCGGATACAAAACGTATCATTACACCCAAGAAACAACACAACTATATAAAGCCTAAAGTTACGATAAACTTGCGAACCAAAAGCTGCACAACATTACACTTAAAGAACAGAACAGACAATAATAGTATGTTCATGTTGGAGAGAGCGCTGTGCAGTGGTTAAGACTCCACCCGACTCCTAATGGGGGGACGCGAGTTCACTTCCCGCCCAGCGCGGCTTCAATCAATCCTTGCACAAAATGTTTTTACCCATCACGTCTCTCTCGACCCAGGTGCATAAAATACCTGGCAACGCTAGGCTAATGATAATAATAGGACCCTCTAATAGAGCAGTGGCAACACTGAAGAGGCTACCCTGGGTAAAAAAGACTTTCTTTCGGGCAGAAAGAGAAGATTTACATAAAAAGTTGGATCCAAATCGGATGAGAAATGAGTTCAAGTCCGTTTTCATTCTAATAATAATAGGGAGCTTTAGATTTTAGACGCGCGGACGTTCAGAGGGGAAAAAACAAAAACAAAACATGTTCTGAGCGTGCGCAGATGCGCGCGTCAAGTCGATCTATTTTTAGCTTGCGTCGCCTGAGTTTTTCACTACGCGTTCTGGGCTATTTTTACGTCCGCACAGTTTACAACGTAGAGAGCTACTTCATGCACCGATTATATGGGGGCGTGATTTTATTTTTTATACGTTGCGTCCCAGCGTAATCCAAAGCTACTTTTCTACACGACGCAGGGGAGAGGAGAACGTCCAGCTCACTCGTCGTCTCAAACGTCCGCGCGTCAAAATCTAAAGCTCCCTATTGATAATAAGCAAAATCTTGTATAGCGCATTTCAGACTTGCACAAGATGTGAAGACACTGTATTCACTGTATTCACTACTTGAAGGCCGATTATCAAATCTTGACCAAGCTCTATGCATAATTGAATAAATATTGATAGATGATATTTAACTAAAGTTATACAGTAATGCTTTCGATCCATTTGTCCCAATGTCTGCACTTTGTCTCAGGAAGACATTATTCTTGCATGTTTCATGTAAAAGCAGCACAGATGACGTCATCAATGAGGAAAAAGAAGAAATTTATATACATTAAAGGTTGCACACACTAACAAAAATGAATGCATCTGTACTTGTCCCAAGATTGTAGATGCCTTGTGCTCGTTTTACGTGTAGATAATCTCCCATCTGGTATATTATGTATTGACTGATATTTTTCATTTTCAAAAATTCAAATCAAATTTAATAATAATATTAATCATAATAACCGTAATAATAAGTACTTGTGTTTCTGGAGATTGAATTTGTCTCTTATTCTATTGATGTGTGATAAATTGTACCTTTGGAGATTACCTTCCTTTACTTAGATGAAAGTGACACTTGCTTTAGTTTTGATATTCAGTGTACCGCTCATGTACTAAATGTGCTGAACGTGTTTAGCGTTCTTTTACAGTACCAATAAATTTTCTTCAGTCGCTGACTTCTTGTATATCTTCTAAAGTAACATTGCTAAATAAGTGACATAAAATATTGTCTACATGTTTGATATCATGTCGCTTTTAACCAAACCCTTACAGAAATATTTCTGCAAATATGGGAGCATTAATCAGCTTTACCGCAAACTTCATACTATAGAGATATTTGTCTTTCTGTTATTAGACAGTGATGCAATAGCGCCCAATGGAAGACGTTACATTAGTAAACAGATACGTATTGATAGGCTTATAGATCATCGCTACACGTGTATATTGATAATATTGATTTGGTAAACCTTGTGCCAATTTCCCAATGTCTTTCTTTTGAGTATTGTATGGCTGCAATTGCCAATGACTTAGAGTGGCTATGCCTCTACTTGATAAAATTCCTTATATTCCTAAATTTCTTGTCAACATTAATTTTTTTTTCGGCCATAGCTGGGCTAACCTGTACTACAATGACTGGATTTCAAGTATCAAACAGGTCCCAATATTTCTTGTGTACAATTTTGTGTCTGACTGAGGAATCTTCACTCATTGCCTTTGAAATTCTTAGTAAAACGTAGACGGGTTCTTATTCTTTTTTTCTTTTCTTTTTCTTACTTTATCTGTGTGACGGCAACGATATAAATGGTTGTGACCATCCTAGTATATGATCGTAATTCGAATCTTATCTATTTCTGATGCTCGTTTTGTGTCAGCGTAGTTGTGTGTATGCAGGGGCGTGAGAGAAAGAGCGAGTGAAAGTGTCAAGGAGCGAAAGGATGTGTGAGGGAAGTGTTGAAAGAGAGAGTGTGAATACCGAACCATAGTCTACTGTGTTTTTGTTCTGACGTAATGCTTAAAGGGACCGTATAGTTTTGGGTGAGACCTAACTACAAATTTCTAACATTTTTGGTGAGATAATGAGAAACCTTTCATGAAATAAGAAAGAACATGTAATTCAAAGAGGAATTCAACGTTTATTCGATTAACCTGCATGGTCTTGAAATGCCAGAGATATCCAGAACATAGCGATTGTAATAAAAGGTGGAACCCATCTTTTATTACGATCGCTTTGTTCTACTTTGTTTTTGGATATCTCCACCATTCCAAAACCAATTTTCATCAAATAAACTTTGAATTCCTCTTAGAATGGTATGGTTTGTACTACAATGTATTTCATAAGTGGTTTCTCATCTTCACCAATACTTTACCATACCTTTAACAGGGACCAGATTACGGTTTGCCCAGTCGGTATGCCTACATGTCCTGTCATAAGACCTCGTTTTATATGTCTGTATTTTACTTGTATAAATACTTGTTTTATAATCCTTGTTGTCTTTTTTAACGATGCAATTCTTTGTCTTTGCGATTCAGTCTTCTGATCGTGAAACATGAGTACCTCAATAAAATATCATTCATCTATCCAATACACAAAGTATATTTATCTCTATGTATGTATGTATGTATGTATGTATGTATCAATCTATGTATTATATACATACATATAATCATAACATTTGTGTGTGTGTGTGTGCGTGCATATGTGTCTGCAAGTGCATGTGTGCGATTGTGTGTATGTAATGCATATGGGTCATGGAATTTCCTTGTATGCTACTTTTCGTCATAAAGCTGTATTCAAGAAAGACGGTTCTCTGGATAAATATTTGTAGTCACCCGTCGTGGTATCTTAATAGTTGTCCGACCTATATCTGAAAAAAAGCGACAAAATGGGTTTGTGAATATCACGCGGCTACTCACTAGTGTAGACAGCTACTTAGCTAATTATCCTCAATATAAGGCTTGTGGAGAATGGATTACTGCATTTAGAATCTCAATAATGCATAGTCCATCATGAGGTTTTCCTTCCTTTGTCCCATTTTTTTTTCTGTGTATAGATTCTTTCACGTATAGGCTTAACCCTAACAATGCACCCTTCATGAGTAATATTGTGAAGAGTATGTGAATCAAAAACATGTAAAAGCCTTTGCCATTTTTGAAAGTAATTCTATATACCATCAAATAAAGAAGATATTTTTTGTTCAGTGACTCAGCACTCGCTTCATAATATATATATATTATATATATGTATATAATTATTATATATATTTACATATATAATATATATTGAAACAAAGAAAGGGGAAATTGATCAGAAACAAGTGATAAATAGTGAAAACTTTGAGCAGAGAAAATGGGTTTTCATTGGGATTGGAACCTGAGACCTCCGCATACTAGACCGGTGCTCTACCGACTGAGCTATTGAAAGCACTAGTTTGGTTTTCGTCCCATAACCCTTCTCTTTGCTCGTGTGGTCAGAAGTTATAGTGTGTGCATGTGTGCCACACACACACACATACACACACACACACACGTCACATTGACCTTACATAAACCCAGAGGATGTAAATCAACTTTTGAATAAATGCGAAGGATCGCCGAAGCGATGCAGCGTAGAATCAAAAAAAAAAAAAAAAGAAAAAAAAAGCTGCATCCCTTCGGCGATCCCTCGCATTTATTCCAAAGTTGATTTACATCCTTTGGGTTTATGTATGTGGGTGGCACACATACACACACCATTGCTTCTGACCACGCAAGCACGCCGAACTAGGGCTTTCAATAGCTCAGTCGGTAGAGCACCGGTCTAGAAATCCGGATGAAAATCCATTTTCTTCGCTTAGAGTTTCACTATTTACACACACACACACACTTATAATATATATATATATATATATATATATATATATATATATATAATATATATATACTTCTAGATACTATCAAAATCAGCTCATTTCTTCTTTTTTTTCAATTGGTCCAACTTTCATTCAGAATAATGCGACAAACGTTCAGATTAACGGGCCCTTATTTATTTTCGAATATTGAATGAATCTTCCAAATAGCTAACATCCCCTTTTTACAGGTCCTGTTTTCCTCTGGGAGCAGTGATTAAAAAAAAAGATCAAGATATCACTTTTGATGCATATGTGTAGGTCAGTTGTATCACAAAACATCCTACCGTATAATTTTTTTTTTTGTGCAATAAAGCCTAAAATATAAGGAGATATCACTATTAACCTCATTAGATAAAACCATAACTGTAGACGGTTTAGTCTGGAAACATTTTTATTATAACTATTGTTCACATTTTGTGTATTTACCAATACTTAACATCGATTGTACTGATTCAAATTTTTACATTGGTTGTTTCTATCCCTAACTCACATTTTAGAACTATTTTGAAGCACTAATACTGGGTTTTTGTTTCATCTGCAAATGGTAAATTATGCCTTTAAAGGTAGGGAATCCCATTTGCATGCCTTAAATGAAGAGTTGTATAAATACAGTGGTATGTTGAAGAGAGTATCATTTTAGAAACTCCCATAAAGTATTGAAAGTGGAAGGTAACATTTAGTACATTTTTATTGACCGTTAGATTTTGAATTGAATTTTTTTCGAGGCTCACCGTAAATTCCAGTACATTACTAGGCTACCTTTGCAGACCCATGCACTGCATGTGTGTCCATCATGTATATTTTGTGAAGAAAGTTCATCAAAACTTACAAACATCTCTATTTACATTCTTGCCACACACTCTATATGTTATTACATCAGCTCTTATACTTTTAGATTTGTGTTTATAGATAAAAAAATACAGAAGACTGCAGCAAAAAGGCTTAAGTGTGGCTGACACACAGAACTACTGAGTAGTTGAGTGTTGTGCATTATTCAAATTGTAGATAACTGTTGACTTCCAAATTTCTCAGCAGTGGCCTAAACAAGTCCCCTGAGGTTCATATTTAATGTTTTGCTGCATTTTGGGAGGTCTGTAAAAGGTATCCCCTACCTTTAATGAAAAGACCTATCTTTCCATATTCAATTGGAACGGTGCGCGATATCAATCTTTCTGCCGTTTCCCTAAAGTAATGAACTTCCTCATATGTTTTTGATTAATGACAGCTAGACATTTTGCACGGACGGTTGACGTTTTTGCAATTAGGCTAAGGATATTGTTCAGCGATACATCTCGTAATCTCTTTTTTTTTAAATTAAAGCCACGCCTATTCATTTTCTAAGTGGTCTGGAAACACACCTACTTTCAACTATTTTTTCGCTTAGCCACTCAAGTCAATGATTCTTTCGCTGCAAACACGCTGTAGTCTCAGATTCAGGCTAAGATAATTCCCTACCTCATGCCCGTCACATTGCATTCCCAATCTAGTGAAGTACTCTCTGACACGAATTTCTCGCTTCTCATCTTATCCATCCATCCATCCATCCATCCATCCATCCATCCATCCATCCATCTATCCATCCATTCTCTTTTTCTCTCCTTCTCTCTCCCTCTCTCTCTCTCTCTCTCTCTCTTATTTTCTCACCCACACACGTAAATGAAAAGAAGACTACAGCGGTATTTTCTGATGTCATGTTTTTAAAGAAAATAATTATAACGAGGTTCTAACATATGTTCATTTTGCATAATGACAAAAGTGTCTTGTTTACCTCTCTCAGACGGTAGGGGAAATAATATTACCTTCAACACTTTGTCAGTAAGAAGAGGAAGGGATGAAGGGATGTTGGGGTAGGGGCAGTTGCTCCCCCACCCCCCCCCCCCCCCCCCCCCCGAAATTTGCAGTCCTCCCTTTTCTTTGGCCTCGGCTACAATCTTTTTTTTTTCTTATATAGTTTGACCAGTATAATCTGAATGTGAAAAGCAATATACTTGTCTTTTTTTATCTTGTTTACTTACATTTCTCTCATCTCGAGGCCCTATAGTGTGGTTATGCCATTGTCCTGATATGTCACACAACTCCACTCAGTGTCTTTTAGTTTGTCATTGCCGATGAAAGCTATGCGCCGCCTACGATATACCCACAGTGTAGACACACACGGGTACAAGACGCGATATATCATAATTTAGCCGTTCAAATTTTGCTTTAAGATAACGATAAAGAGTCCAAAGCCATGCCTTTGGCGGGACCAGATAATCATTACACAAGACGAAAGTCTTCTTGACGTAATATTATACAAATAATGACTGCTATGAGGGGCACAGTTAAAATTATGGGCCCAAGGTGATGTGAAAACCGTAACATGCCCGAAGCGAAGCTGAGGGCATGATTATGGTTTTCACATCACAGAGGGCCTAAATAATTTTAACTGTGTCCCGAATATCAAGCAGTCATTTGTTTTATATACCGAAAATATAGATTCCGAAATATAGATACCGAAAATATAGATTCTAGTGTCTTCTACAGCACTCATAATCAATGCTGATCGACAGCGCGGCGGCGCGGTCGTATCATTGGTGCGTACATATGAGTGATCACCTAATATTGTTATGTGTACAGTGTACGGGGTTGCGACTGTCTCCAAACCTAAATTTACAGTGCACAGTGACCGCTAGTCTCTTTTACAGCACGCTGATCGAATGCGTGGCGGTCGTATCATTGGTGCGTACATAATATGAGCAATTAATCAACTGTGCCCCGAGCACATTAAATCATGACGTCATTTTGATCAACAATGGGGCACAGCTATTTTCATGACTCCCCTTTTAACCAATCAGATGAGAGGATTCTATATATGAGGTATATGATATGAAATATCACTAATTCAAATATCAATATTTACTTGGGATGGTCACTTAGGCCTACGTTCACAAGTTTTCTTCTGGGTGCATACAAACATGGAATCACACGCACACACTCACACACGTTCAGTTATACGTGAATGTACACACAGACACACACGAATATTCACACAATTACCCTCACACACGTTTGCCACATACGCTCATTACCTAAATAAACAGTTCCGTGACTCACAAACAAACACATGTTCACATGTATCAGTATGCACAAACAGGCGCGCGTAATGTAAATCCTATTATAATACACTCTATATTAAACCACGCGTGGGGGTTGTCATTTCTTTCAGCGTTTATTTTAGTCGCAGACCGACGTGCCCACGCTCTGTTGGCGGCCGATTCAAAGTTTCTTAACTTCACGGAGCTCCTGTCCCTCGAGCTACACGTCAAGCCGGAGTTGGTGGCGTTCGACACTGGAGCTCGTATGGTGTATTGGTCTGAAAAGGACACCAGTGTTATCTGGCAGGCCTCGTGTTGGAACCTAACCAATTCCATGGCAATAGTTGTAGACGCCCCCACCAACGGGACAAGTGAGAAACTAAAATATGAAATTCTAACACTACATCATTAAATTCAGTGTTACATAACATGATATAACGAGGCATGCAATATCATGCAAATATTGACTGGCTGGGGGACATGCACAATGCTTTATTCGAAGGGATTTAAACACTCCACAGAGAGGTTATACATAATGGTATACTAAAATCGATAAAAACACCTAATTGCTTTTAGAAGTTAGGTTTACGTAATTTAATTTGATTTAAAAACACATGAAAATATGGGGTCTAGGGCAATTACCCCCCTGGGCAATTATCCCGGACCCTTCCCCAGGCCCTAAACCTAATCCTAACCCTTACCAATCCTAACCCTAAACTTAATCCTAACCCTAATCTTTACTCTAACCTTACCACTAACCACTATTTAGCCGGGGGGGGGGGGGGATGGTTGCCCTCGCGGGGTAATTGCCCTGATACGGTAAATATGACCAGAAATTAACAAAATTGATTGGTTAATCCAATAAACTGTTTCTCCCCGAAAGAATGAAAAAGATAAGTTCACATTCTAATGCAACTGGTGATTACGTCAGTTTCATCGCGTTAAAAAAAGAGCTCGTTAATTTGATTCATTGCGATTAAAACAGCTAAAAATGAGAAAAAATGTAATCCTATACATACATTTTACACATTATTTTGAGAAGATACCTTGTTGTGGGTGAGGTATCCCTGCATGAAAGGCTTCATTTCTCTCTATCTTAAGATGAACTTACTTTCAATGTTTAAAAATGGCGGGTAGCCGATTTTACAATGAAACAACTTCTTCGTTTTGAGATTATTCTCACTGTGGTCTTTTTGCCTCGGATTATGTGGTGAAAGTCAAACTAACCCTCCCTGTCCGGATCGATTCTCCGTTTAAAGTTACATGTACTGGGCAAGACGAAACGGCATTGATCGAATGTCTCTGATTGGACATTCACACGTGGAGGTTTTCTTCTCAGCCACCGACTTCTCTCGCATACTGCTCGTGAGCCTCGACACACACGGTAAGAGATGTTCTTCCTGTTTATAGTCCCAAGTAATATAAGCGATGTAGCTATCATCATGGTTAGAAGCCAACAAAACCACACAGTGTACGTCTCGGACCCAAAATGTGGTGCAAATGTAAACCCAGTGACATTATTTAGAGAAATGATTTAATTCCAACTTCATTTCACGACGCCAAATACATATAATATGGTGGAATGCCCTATTACACTCTTCCGTCGGCCACATCCTCCACATTCTGACCCTGCGTAGTTTGAGCTTATTTGGACAAAATGACCTACAATTTCTTTTCCAATTACTTTACCAATTGCTGGTAGCAATTTTCTCTTTTGTGGGAAAAGTATTATACCGCAATGTCCCATGTGACATGAAAATTTTCATACTTTTTTGTTGTTTGTTTTTTGTTTTAGGTCGACAATTGTGTTTCACCAACAACATACCCACGGTGCATTGCAAGACACTGGACGACCCAATCGTGACTCGATCAAGTGACATATCTGCAGCCATGTTCGTCAGTGAAGGGGACAGTGTATTTTCTGATATGGTGGCCTATAAGGGGGCGTTGTTCACCATTCTACGCAATGATCTTAGCGTCTTGAGTGATTACTCAAACCCAGCAGGTGCCAATTTTACAACGCAAGTAATTCCCAATTTAAAGACCGTACAGAGCATGGTCATATTGCCTTGATTAAAGGACAAGTTCACCTTCATAAACATAAGGATTGAGAAAATGCAACAATATTAGTAGAACACATCAGTGAAAGTTTGAGGAAAATTGGACAATCGATGCAAAAGTTATGAATTTTTTAAATTTTTGTGTTGGAACCGCTGGATGAGGAGACTACTACAGCTTGTGAGTCATATGCGTACAACAGTATAAAGAAAATATAAAAGAAAATTCAACATATTTTCACTTTTTTTCGCATAATAAAAGAGCAATTGACTTGCCTCTTTCTAAAGGCAGGGGAATAATATTACCCATAACATTTATCGGTAACGAGTCAGGGGAACTTGTACTTTTTTCAAAAGATGGAATTTTGTGAAATTCTCTTTTTATTTTCCTTATATTGTTGTACGCATGTGACATCTAAGTTATTCATACACTGCAGTAGTCTTCTCATCCAGCGGGTACTGCACAAAAACTTCAAAAATTCATAACTTTTGAACGGATTGTCTGATTTTCCTCAAACTTTCAATGATGTGTTCTACTAATATTGCTACATTCTCTCAATCCTTGATATGTTTATGAAGGTGAACTTGTCCTTTAAAGATAATAAAAAGTTTTGGTACCTCAAAAGTGTCCTTGAATTTCCTTGTCTTAGTTTGTGTTTCAGGTTAAAGTACCTTTCATATAACTAACACTGTGAGACTTACTCACCCCAAAGTGCTCTCATGTCTTAGTAATCATGCAATTAACTGCGATCAGCAGCCCCATACGCATAGCGACCAGCAGTCCCATACGCATAGCGTAATCGGGCTTCGCATTGTAGCATTCAGGATCATGACAGATTTAGTATCGCAGGGTAAATGTCAACTTAAAATCCCATAAATTCTTCAATTTGAAGACTTACCAATTAACTTGAAGTATTGAAAACAGGCTTCGGGCAACATTTGGTTCTGCCTTTAGTCCCTTTCTGTTCGAATTGATGACTGAATGTGACTCGGTCGACAGGACCTTAGGAGAGCTACATACAGTACACTGGATACTACAGCCAGTGCATGCGAACACATCACATGCACACAAATTTCAAATCCATGAACGGATAAGATGTTTGTGTGCGCATGCGCTGGCCATGGTATCCAGTGTATGTAGCTCTCCCAAGGTCCTCTCGACCGAGTCACATTCAGTCATCAATTCGAACAGAAAGGGACTATTGGCAGAACCAAACGTTGTTCGAAGCCTGTTTTCAATACTTCAACTTAATTGGTAAGTCTTCAAATCGAAGAAATTTTTGGATTTTAAGTTGACATTTACCCGCGATACTAATTCTGTCATGATCCTGAATGCTACAATGCGAAGCCCCATTACGCTATGCGTATTGGGCTGCTGGTCGCAGTTAGCTATGCGTACAGTGGGCTGCGCGCTGCTGGTCGCAGTCAGTGGTTTCGTACAATATTTATCGACGCTGGACAGCGTCGGCTCTGGTACGAAACCATTATTGCATGATTACTAAGACATGAGAGCACTTTGGGGCGAGTAATTCTCACAGACAACGTACTTTAACCTGAAACACAAACCAAGACAAGGAAATTCAGGGAAGCTTTTGAGGTACCAAAACTTTTTATTATCTTTAACGGATTTAATACAACTGTGGAATATAGTGGATAACACCCTTGATTTTGAAACTGGTGTCCCGAAGCAGTCTCATAATGCTAGCTATCTCGGATGACACGCTTTTATCGAGGACGTCCCTCTCAAATTAGGTGTAAAACACAATAGTGAGTATTACACTCGCTACCTGACACCCACAAGCCAGGAGTTCCGATAAACTTGCGATTGCATCACATTTCGAATTACTTGAATGGCAAAATTGAGAAAATTTACTCATCATTTTACACGAGATCGGGTGAGAAAAAAAAGGATCTTTTTTTTTCAAACATTCTAAGCAGAGTGATCACAAAAGGGCGATTATCAACTCTGAGACAAACTCTATACAGAGCCTACCATCGCTTTATCATGTTTTCAAGTTTATTCATAATATGTAATTCACACACTTGTGGGCATGTCCCGACGTCAGTTTTCAGGAAGAAATTAATGTTTACATGTTAGATTTTAGGATTTTATAAGTTGGAAGAAGAGAAAGTTTCTTTTACAAAACAGGAAAGTTGTCCGCATTTTTTTTACGTTTTTAATGTGAATGCCGAGTTAAACGTTCCCTAGATTTCAAAGAAATTGTAGTTTTACTATTTCAACCCATTCTGTACTTATCTTACGTGATTACTAGGTTTCAAACGTTATGCCAAATGTAAGTTGTGATTCAGCCCCCTTACAGATAAGGAAATGTTTATGTGTTTCTGGACACTTGTCTCCTGTAATTTTTCTTTTTTGTTCGGAATGTTTTATATACATGAGACAGATTGAAACAATGCTCTAGCACCTACCTTGTGGTCGATTGTTTTAATCTTGGTGTTTTCTGTATCGGTCCTTCATTCATTTTAGGAGTTGAATATGTATTAACGGATTTTTGGTCAAGTGATTGGATTTTCATTGACGTGCTCTTTTGCGGGTTTTTTTTTTTTTACACGTCTTCTTTTATTTTTACTTTTTTTTAACCACAGACAGGACAGAGGTGGACAACTGTCTTTTGTCAAAAACTTTTGTATAAGGCCTGAATATCTTAAAGTAACAAAACTGGATGAGCTCGATACAAATATTGTAATTATACTATCTATTCCAATAGTCACATTAGTATCCCAGTAAACATTGAAAAGTTTATATCCGCTACAGAGTCATATAAGAAACCCCTGTCTTTCTTGTTTTAGAGAGCGATTTAGCAGCTCCCCATGGCCGGCGACATAATTACGTCACAAAGGCAAATAATGATATTATCAAAATGAAGTCACAAAGACATGATACAGTGGAATATAACTCATTTCGATTTGGTAAAAATTGTGCCACGTATTCAATGTCTTTATTGTGAGTTTTGTACGGCAGCCGGTGCCAGTGATGTACAGTCAATATCAGTGGTGACATGTGTATTTTCCGCTTGATAAAACTTACAGTTAATGTTCAAACCAAATTCTGTCATCAAAATGGGGAGCCTGTAACAACACAAGGATTGTGTACAATCTCAAAGTGTGATTACCGAGGTTCACTTATTACCCTTGTCATCATGATAACACGGATACGAGTTCTTATTTCTTTGTCTTGACTGTGTTTGTTTGATTGTTTGTTTGCTTTGTTTATTCACCGTAATATCACAAAGTAATAGTACAATGAAAATATAAAAAAGAAACACTCTTGCCTCAGCCTTCATGGTCGTGCATGTCTTCAAAGGGGTCCCGCTTCAAATGCATGATCACATTTGAAACTCAACACAATGGAATCAACGAAACTACTATAGATACAAACACATATGCACACACGCATACACGAAATGATATCATGAAAACAGAATATTACAAGATCCGTTCATCAACTATAACAACATGACAAGAAGTCTGTCAACAAGTTATCCCTCTCAATCCGTGTGATGGGACAGTATGACAGACCGCAAACAGTAAACAGTGATAACACAAATTGCAGTGCAATTTCTGCGTAAACACTTGTCACAATACTAGTCTCGTAGCACTACGATTACAAAGGTTTATAGCAATTTACGACGGAAAGCATGTACATAATAATAATATCTATATCTATATCTATATATGAAGAGTTTGTTCGCAAAAACCGATAAGTCCATTTTTGAAGATTTTGAAGTACGGTCTCTGTCATAAATGATATATTTGGTCACTACATATAAAGGTACATTTTTGAAGTTATGGTCAAAAGAAGCAAAAATTTTCTTATTATTCTCTTTATTTTTCTTGATCTTTAATCGCAAATATCTCCATTTGGCAAATATGGACTTATCGGTTTTTGCAAACAAACTCTTCATATCTACATCTATATATATATATATATATATATATATATATATATATTATATATATATATACATACATACACATATATATTTATATATACATATACATATATTTATATATTATATATATATATATATATATATATATATATATATATATATATATATACATTGTTGGACACGACAGAAGCTTCTAATATTCATAAGGTTGTAATATTCACGATATTTAGAATTACTTTGCATAGCATCATAACGGTCGTCTGACGTATCTCAAAAAAACAAAAAAAAGCAAAACAAAACAAGTGATCGTGTTAATCTACGCGACCGCTCGCCCGTGTTGAAAAGCACTTAACTGATAATCTTCCCTACTCTACTGTCTATTTGACTTGATAAAATATGAGGAGACTGAATGTCGAAAACATATGAACGCCATCATTTCTAAAAGCAATGCTATCATCAAACGGATAAAATGAAACAATATGAGTAAAACTGTATCCGTTATATAATGAAGATATAATATATAGTAAAGAACCATCACATAAATTTCAATTGATTTCCCCGTAGGCCTGTTAACATCCCAGATATCACTGATAAATACTGATGTAATATGTTTTTGCATTAAAACTCTTCCTAATAAATGTTTATTTATAACATTCATGTATTTATCTATTTCTTTTATATATATTATATTAACATCCTCCATGACATATAGGGGGAATCAGTTTCAAATGTTTAGGTTATTAATAATAATGATGATAATAATAATAATAAAAATAATAATAATAATAATAATAATAATAATAATAATAATAATAAACATAGACTGTGAGGAGAAAAACTTGTCGTCAACTTACATCCGAAATGGAACTTTGGGAGATTTTAAACACAACCCGTTACATAACGTGACCCGTATTATACTTATAATCAGAATGTTTGCTTGAAGTGGCCTGTACATACAAAGATGCTGTTAGTATGAACTGACGAATGGAAAGGCTTTTGTCGGTAGGCTGTTTTAAAACCTGGCCTCTACACACCATGACAAGTTGTATTACGAAGAGTAAACTGTCCATAGGTAGGATGTGACAACGAACTGACTAATCAATTGCTAACAGATACGGAGGCAGGCTGTCTGACTGGTTAAAGTTCATTACTTTTCACGTGCGTTAGTCCGATGGTTCGTTAACTCGACAATGAAAGAAGAAAAGAATTCGCTTTCCTGGGGTTCTTTGATCCGAAAATGAAATACGTTACGGAATTTCGAAGGTTTTGTTAGTACGCGCCTTCTTTTCATTCTTGAATTTTAAATAGAACCCTCAAAATAATGAAGCCTTTTTCATTCTCGAATTAACGAACATCTTTATATAGGGAAATATGTTAGCTTCGGATTGAAGGAAACCAAACCCACAGAGAAAGGCGGATTGAGTGAAAGCAGCAAAACATATCAGTGAAAGTTTGAGGGAAATCAGACAATCGATGCAAAAGTTATGAATTTTTGAAGTTTTGGTGTTAGAACCGCTTGATGAGGAGACTACTAGATGTTATGGCGTCATGTGTGGACTACAATATAAAGAAAATATACAGGGAATTCCACACACACAAAAAATCATTTTTCATGAAAATTACACATTCCCTGAACCTGATATTGACATTATGTTAAGGGTAGCAATTATTCCCCCTGCTTTCTAAAAGCGGTTAGTCAAGTGCTCTTTCATTATGCTAGAAAAGTGAAATTTTGTGGAATTCCCTTTATAATTTCTTCATATTGTTGTTCACACATGACATCATAACCCCTAGTAGTCTCCTCAGCCAGCGGTTCTAATACCAAAACTTAAAAATTCATAACATTTGCATCGATTGTCCGATTTTCCTCAAAGTTTCACAGATATGTGTCTCCTAATGTTGCTGCTTTCACTCAATCCACATTTCTCTTTGGGTTTTCCCTTCCTTGAACGAACGTTCTAGATAACGAACATTACCCGTCACAACGAACCGGTTTATCTTTCCATAAAACTCGATTTTACGACCCCACTTTTTCTGCTGCTTCCCCAAAGTAATTTCATAGATCAGAGAACTTGCCAAAAGGGCTAGATTAATGGCAGCTTGAAATTTTGCACGGATGGTTGCCGTTTTTACAATACGGCCAAGGATATTGCGGTGCGATACATCTCGTAATCTAATCATTCTCTGTTCTTTTCTTTTTTCACGCCTTTCGCATTCATTTACTAAGTGGTTTGGATAATATGCCTACTTTCAATTATCCCCCCCCCCCCCCTCAATATCCAATCACTCAAATGGGATTACTATTGTAGTCCTTTTTCCAGGCTAAAAGTCACGACTGCTCGTCGCATTGCAGTGTCAATCTAGTGAAATACTCTCTAAAAAAAAATGTATCTCTTCTCGTTTCATCTATCCACCATCCTCTCCCCCCTCCTCTCTCTCTCATTCTCTCTCTCTCTCTCTCTGTCACTCTTTCACAGATGTAGATAAAGAGGACTGCAGCAAAAAGAAATTGTGACGTCAGTGTTTGACTTGGATATGAAAGAAAATATATACCTAATTTAACTTGTTTTAATTCTACGTAATGAAAAGGGACCTTGCATACCTTTTACAGAAGGCAAGTGGGTAATATTGCCGTTTATTACTAAAACATTATGTCACTTAGTCCAAGTGGAAAGTATGTGTGTGTATGTGTGTGTTGTGTGTGCGTGCGTGTGTGTGTGTGTGTGTGTGTGTGTGTGTGTGTGTGTGTGTGTGTGTGTATGTGTATGGGGGGGGGGGACATCCCCCGAAATTTTCAAACGTCTCTTTTCTGAGGTCTCGGAGAAAAGATTTTCACACATAGTTTGATCGGTAATTGCGAAAATCATGCTGTAACTAAATAATCTATCAGTCTGTTATATTCATTCTGTTCCTGTCTTATCTATTTGGTACTTACTTCTTGCATCTCGTATATTTACTGTGACACATGTTCTATCTCCATAGTTCTAGTACACACGGAAGTAGCAAATGCGGAAAAAAAGATACATGTAGATGGCAGATTCAACAAGTTAGCCATTCAGGTTATATCTGCATGAATATGCTTTATTACAACGTTTTGAATGAAAATTTTCCAAATATTAAACTAAAGATTTGCAGCAGATGGTTGATTTAGTTGGATTAGATTTCTACAAATGACTCAAAATATCAAAATGTCAAAGAAGAAAAGAGGTATAACATCAACTGACCCCTTCTTAATCATCAGTATAAAGATTCACAATATCTTGATATCACAGATATGCAGTATCCCCTCCTACTCCACAAGCAAATACGAGTTAGAAGTTAAACAAAGCAATCAAGTGCGAATATTTTCTGAAACGTTACCGAAAGAAATGAATCAGTTTCTGGGCATAACCTCCAAACGAATATCCTTCATATATTGATACATATGCATTCCGCTGAATCTCCTCTCTCTCTCTCTCTCTCTCTCTCTCTCTCTCTATCTCTCCCTCCCCCCCCCCCCCTCTCTCTCTCTCTCTTTATTGCCTTCTCTCTCACCCTATATGAGAGTTTGGAGTTATTCATGAAAGATTATTTTCTAATGCAGCGATATGAACATCGCTAGGAAGTGACGCTGGCAAAAGCTTCATTAATTACTGGTGCTTCATCATCGCCGAGAGCTCATCCAGAAAACTCCCCTGATATTGATTCAGCCAAATGTGACGTCCAGAGAGCACACATTTATTATTTTGAAATCCCACATTTCTGGCCTACCTGCTGGGGGACAGAATTATTTCTGAGGTGAACAACGTGACTTTTTTAACAGAAAATGAATTCAAGATTCGGCTGCCTTTATCTTACATTCATCTCAACAAACGGTGAGAAAAAAAAAATCCTCCTTTTATTGATTAATTGATCACTCCCTACCAAAATAAACATTGAAACAGAGCAATCGCTCCCTCTCGAGGGTAATTCATTGGTATATAGAATATCATCCAACTTTCTTCTGATTGAATGATACAAAAACATTGTATGGCGTCAGTAGCAGGTAAGGGTTAGGTAATCCATTCTCCTTAATGAACAATTTCACCCAAATATAGGTGCCTTTAGTGAATGCAGCAATATTAGTTTATCAGTGAAAGTTTGAGGAAAATCGGACAATTCGTTTTAAGGTTAGGAATTTTCAAGGTTTCTGTGCAGCTATTACTGGATGAGATGACTCCTATACAGTTTGTGATATCACGTATACACAACGACATACAGTGTAAGGAAATTTCAAAGAAAAAAAAAACATTTATTTTTTTTTTCTTCAGAGTACATGTTCCCTTGACTTCTTGCTGACACATGTTAAGGGTAATATCGTTGCTACAGCCATTCTGCATTCTGAAGGAGATTTTGCTAGAAATATGAAAATGTGTAGAATTCTCTTCACATTCCCTTTATACCTTTGTATATGCGTGAATTTGTAAGAGACGACAATATTTTCCTATTCGGTCAAACTTTTCATAATAAAGAAGGTCTGCCGGTACCATACGTATTTTAATTGAGATATACTATCACTTTTATGTAAACAAAACGACATTTTCTTGTTAAGAAAGTTAAACCACACAGGCTCAGACATAACTTTTGTGTACCAGACATACCTTATAGTAAATGGTACTGTCAGGCAAGAACAGTGGTTTTGCTATATTTTAGCAGTTACACCTGCACTCGCATACATACGTCACAAGTATTTCTATGTTTGAATTGTTAGTGAAAGTGGGTGTATGATTACAAGTTACAATGACATTGTCAATGACCCATATCCAAACCTAGAAATGAATAATGATATACAAATCTTTCTATGTAATAAAAAAAAATTAATCAATAGATCGGTTACTTAAGTAGGATATCAAAATACGAATATCATCATAACGGCTGAAACCGAATTATATTATGGCATATCCACAAAGAAACAATAATTACAAACGTAGTCAAAATGATGATCGAAAATGGAGCATAACAAAAATTGAGACATGCCATCAAACATTATTCTGGACCATTTCTATGGAATAAATAAATTCGCACAAGGCATTCGAAACATGTCCTTTCTTAATGGCAATGACACTTCACTGAAACCTGGTTAGACAAAGATGTTTGTAAATGTTATTCATCTCTTTTTACGTATCTCTATTCATTCATAGCTATCCGCCTTTTTTTGGCGCCAAGGGCATCTATTCATGATAAATAGGGGCGCATTACAAGGGTTTATAATGATGATGATGATGATGATGATGATGATGATGATGATAATGACGACTAAGGTCATAATTACAGAGAGAAAAGCAAACAAGTAATTGATGTGTGACCGTGTGGATGTGTGCGTGTGTGTGGATATGATTTTAAAATTCCTTACGACTGATGTGTACTAGCTCACAAAGTGAATTCCAAATAGAGTTACCTCCCAAGAAAAAAAAATGCTGTAATACCATTTAAGCTTTGTAACGTAAACGCATGCCTTAACGATCAAAACGAAATGAATTCAAATAAGAAATAACAATCATCTTTCCTGACCTTTCTCGACGCTGCTGTCTTCCCATTTCAACTGGCTGTCAACGTGTTGTTGATAACAAGGACGCTGTTTAATCCGTATGTATCAGTTTATCATCTCAATATACAAATATGCAGATGAAAAACATTCACTTGGGAAACTTGTTTAGATATAGAATCATGGTGTCTTGGCTTAGTTGCCAAACCACTTTGTGAACTGTGTGTATTTACATTTCTTTCCTTGATATTGTCCAGCAAATTTGAATGTCGGTGTCGCCGGCGAATTCCAATACAGACACGTTATGTGAAGATGAGGGGTATTCGTTGGTGTAAAAACAAAAACGATGGCGCTGGGGCGCATGGACTTGTAGGGAGAGCTCGTATCAGAAACAATGGACTCACTTATTTCTTCACTTATGCTTTAATCTCATTCCAACTTTTTTTTTCATTTGATTTTATTTCATCTTATTTTCCCTTTTATTAAGACAAGTCTATGACAGGATAGAAAACCAAACATTTTCAATGAAGATGAAAAAAATATTTCTGTACAAAGCTCCGTGCACGTTGTTTGGTTAGTGATATAAAAGGTGTAATCACTGTAGTGCCTTCATTTTCAAGTTCAATTTTCAATTTCAATTTCAATAAATTTCATACCTCGCGTGTATATCAATATTACATCAAAAGTAATAGCACAAGTACCTTGTCAATATTATACAAGAAATAAACAATGTACAATGTACATACATTGTATACACAGTAGTTATAGTGATAACTGGTCGAAATCTCGGTCCGGGTTGCACAAAGAGAAATATAACGGGACCTACATGAAAGCAAGCTTGTTTGACTGTAAGCCCTGAATAATCAGTGTTTTAAAATTACTTGTAACAGTTCTGATGATGGATGCCTTGGCGGTGAACCCAATCTGTGAGGTCGGTGTAGAGAGGGCGAACGAGCCAAGGACGAGTTGTGGATTGGTGAATCCGTGTCGCCCACTCTACGACCACGATGGAAGTGCAATCTCTCTCTCTCCTGTGGACATGAAATCCTCGCACCAGATTTCTGGGGTGGAGAGACAGCTGGTGTGCCGCCCTCTATTGTCTAGCGAAGAATCGAGTGTTCAAGCAATCTCCACTGCAGGGAGAGGTAGGAGTCATTCTTGTTTGCCATTACAAATCGATTATCTTCTGAGGACTCCTTGTATTCAGACAAGCCATCCCGATTCTTGTTAGCGTATGTGTGTGTGTGTGTGGGGGGGGGGGGGGGCTGGGGGTAGGGGATATGGGATTAGAGGTAAAAAATAAGCCTACCCCTATCTATACCACCACCCCTGCTCCTACCAGCAACTCCCCAACACCCCCCTCCCACACACACACACACACACACCCACACACACACACACACACACACACACACAGCACACCACACACACACTCACACACACACACACACACACACACACACACACACACACACACACACACACAAAATCACAGACACTGAAAAAAACATTCCGCGGCCTCTGAAACTATAAGACAATTTTGAACCCTTCTGGATTTTGTTTCTTTTGATTTTTTCTCTACTTTTTTGAAAAGTGTCAAAAGTGTTCTAAATCTATGAAGGGGAAGGGGAAGGGGAATGCGGCGTTGATTGCTTATATTGGAAGTTGATATCCCCTTCCAACATTAGGGAATCAAAGATGTTTATTTTTCATTGAAATGACAAATCGGATGCACACTTTCGATGAAATATCCGGGAATTTGTCCATCTAGAGAGTGCTAAATCTGTGGAAAGGGAACAAGCGGAGGACAGCGTGGGAGGGGGTAACCCCTTCCCACGCTGGGGAGTCAACGAGTTGTTGCACACATTGGATGAAATATTTGGACAATTTTTAATCAGATAAGCAAGAAAGTTTTTCACAACTTGGGAATTATCGGGGGGGGGGGGGGGAGGTGCAAAATGATAAGTTTGCTCCCCCAAATTTTATGGGGGGTGTTTGAGATTGCCTCCTCTCAACCACCCCCTCCCCCTTCGACACCCCTGCGATGTAGGCTTCATTCCTAATAATCAGATACACATGTAATTATTTTCTCAGACGAGAAGATAAATCCAAACACACATACATACACACACATACACACACACACACTCACACACACGCGCGCGCGCTCACGCACGCACCCACGCACAATGTAAATCCTAATCGTGTTATCATTCCCTCTAACAAGGAGCTTTAAACACAACTCCTTGCCTCTAATAACCGACTCCTGGTTGTTATTTCTTGCAGAGGTCATCCTAGTCTCAGACAAGAGGGAACAGGGCCTGTTCGCTGCCCATCTCCACAATCTGATCTTCACTGAGGTACTATCACTCAAGCCACACGATCAGGTGCCGCAGGTTGTGGCGTACGACATTGGAGCTCGCACGGTGTACTGGTCGGAGAGAAACACCAATCTGATTTGGCAGGCCTCGTGTCCGAACCTGACGAATTCCATGACGTTAGTTATAAACGATTCCCCGAACGGGGCAGGTGAGACAGCAATTTCAAATTCTTAGACTTTCACCTTGATTTGATATGACAGAAAATAATATGACATGATTTTGTAGTAAGGAATAGGTATTTATTAGTTTAGGAACATTCACAATAAATTCGAAGGGTTTGAAATATCACAAGAATATTCAGCTTAAACAGCTTATTGAAGGAACCAGATATAAGCTGAAGAAGAAGAAGAAGAAGAAGAAGAAGAAGAAGAAAAAGAAAAAGAAAGAAAAGAGAAAAAATGATCTTCAGTTAGTTTATAATCCACGTTTTTATGTATCAATTTGCCTGACAAGAATAGCCTGTACACTTCTCAAAAGAAAAGTTGCTAATTTTGGTATAACATGATGCGCTCATCAAAGCATACTGAGATCACAAAACCATCACTCCTTTGCTTTTGTTTTCTCCCTCTTACACTCAGATCTGATTGATATGGTCATTGACCCTGCGACACATGTGATGTATTGCGCCTATGTTGGAATCATTTCCGCTTTTCCACTTGGCACTTCCGGGTCACGAGCCGACATCGTTGAGAACATTGATGGTATCAGAGGCTTGGTCTTCGATGAATTCACTGGGTAAGCTTTGTCTTCGAATAGTAACAGTAGTAGAAGTAGTAGTAGTCTGTAGTAGTAGTAGTAGTAGTAGTAGTAGTAGTAGTAGTAGTAGTAATAATAATAATAATAATAATAATGATAATAATAATAATAATAATAACACTATTAATAATATATTTATATAGCGCATTTTCCATAAACGGATATGTTCAAATGCGCTTTACCGGTGGATTATTAACATTAATGACACACTTGAGTTTTTAGTTGTTTTTTGAAGGTAATGAGAGATTGCTGGTTGCGGAGAGTTTTGGGTAGTTGATTCCATAGTTTGGGAGCAGCAGATGAAAATGCTTTATCACCAAGTGTGGCCAGCATCTTGGAAGTTGGGTGATTCAGTTTGATACCTTGTGAGGAGCGGAGGGTGTACCGGGATGGTTGACAGATGGTTATGAGTTCGGATACGTAAGGAGGGGCGAGATCGTGGATACGTTTTATTGAAAGTGGGCAGAAGTATCTTGTAGTCGATCCTGGACCTGATGGGAAGCCAATTCAGTTGACTGAGGACAGGTTGAATGTGGGAAAATTTGGACGTTCCTGTAGCAAGTCTGGCTGCTGTCATTTTGGATAGGCGACACAGATACTTAAAATTTGTCAAGCCCAACACAATGAATCATAAAGTGCATTTTAGGCGGTCAGAGATAGAAGCAGCTTTTGTTATTATTGTTATTGTTATTCAAAGGTGGACTTAGTAATATCTTCTCCTCTGTAATAAACGTTCCTATGATATATATATATACTTATATATATATATATATATATATATATATATATATATATATATATATATATAATATATATATATGTAAGGTATATTTATGATTATAGGCAAAAGTATATGACCATATTTTTTTTAAATGCAAACTCTAAATAGTTGTTGGGTTCATTTTAGCTGGTTTGTTACATCCGCTAAAATGTGGTAAAAGTAAAACTAACCCCTTTTTGTTTCGACTTATGGGTTAAAAGGTATGTGTACTGGTCAAAACGCAGTGGCATCGATCGAATGTCTGTGAGTGGACGTCCCAAAGTGGAGACATTCTACACACATTCTGACTCATCTCGCGTACTGCGAATCAGTCTCGACAAGTACGGTAAGGACAGCTATTCTTCATATTTCCTCGTTATATCAGTGGGCAGGTGAAAGTACGATGATTAGAAAGTCAAGAAATAATTTACACATGGGACACAAAACTGATGATTATGTTTTGTTATTTTAATCATAGTATATAAAGTTGTTTGTTTTTTTTAACTTCATTTTCCAGTGCATGTGCAATAGCGCCATCACAATTATCATGATAATATGATATTATGACATCCTAAAGCACCTTTCACACTGACTTTCACGGATTGCTTCACGAATGACCACGGATCGTCATCCGTGGTGTTCCCGTATGCAAAATATCGATTTTCTCTCAATGCCGGTGTGAATACGACCCAACTGGGTGTTTACACGGACAATAGTTCGGAGGTTACACGGACAAGTACGGTGCCTCGACACGGACAGACAAGGAATGAACGCGGACCACAGCGGTAACGATACGAACCTAACACGGATATCAAGGAAGAGCATGGATGCAACTGGGTCCCTCCGCGGTCTTTACACGGATAGCCCTAAAATGTTGACAAATGATATTTATTCTTGCTTTTGATACTTTTATCATCAAAAAATCTACAGCAGCCTTCATACGCCTCAGCTTGTCGGCATCAGGCAAATCTCTTGTTGCAAACTCTCATTTTGCGGAACATCATGACATAAACAAAGCAAAAAAAAAAAACACACACACAAAAAAAAAAAAATCAAGGGTCACTGAAGCTTCTCAGGCGACCATTATACGAACAGTATGAGGGGTTGCTGGCTGTTCTGATGGGGGAAGATGTGAAAAATTTCATGGACTTTATGAGCGTGTGTTGGCAAAATACACGATTTTTTCCAGCCCGGATGGAGCCGATGCTAATACAGACGTCCCGATGTCTTCACGGATTTGTCCCGGAATGAGTACGGAGACAACACAGATTAGCCGGTTCCTACAAGGAAGGAATACGGGGGTAACACAGAGTAGACGGTGCCAACAAGGAAGAGTTCGCATTGATTTTCCTCCGTGATGTCCGGGATGAAAAATTAAGCAAGCTTTTTTTTTTTTTTCCGCGGACATGCCAGATGATCAGGGATAATGCCGGATGACTTCATGGAGTCAACACGGTCATGCCGGAAACAGTACGGATGATCCCGGATCGACAATCCGTGGTCATCTGTGATGCGATCCGTGAAAGTGTAAAAGGGCTTAGCCTTCTACTTTCACTTTCAGAAAAGAAGAAACCACCAAGCTGCTGACGTTAAGAGCCGAGATCGCATCATGTCAATATTATATCATATAGTAATTTTATCTTATCTAGTATTATGTAGCATCATTTTAATATAATATGTAATTATATACATATAACATATATATATATACATATATGTATATATATATATATATATATATATATATATATATATATGTATATATATATCTTATATAACATGTTTGTAGTCCGCGTGTTGGTGCCAGTACAGTGCCTGACTATTAGTAGGGTAATTGTTTATGTCGACCTTGAAGAAGACGTGTGTATGCGTCGAAAATTTGGTTTGAATGAATAGCACTGTTGGACTGTTGAAATGCATTACTACCCTACTTCGTCATCTTATATAAATATATATATATATATATATATATATATATATATATATATACATACATATACATATAGATATGTGTGTGTGTGTGTGTGTGTGTGTATTATATATAATGTAAACATATGTTTTTGTATGTACCTGTGCTCTCATTGTTCTTGTTTTTAGCTCGACACATATGTTTCAACACCAATAAACCCACAGTGCACTGCAAACCACTGGATGACCCAATAGTAACTCTGTCAAGCGACATATCTGCAAGGATGGATGTTTCATTCGACGACATAGTGGCATATAAGGGGGCGCTGTTCACCATTTACGACGGCTTTCTCCGCATCCTGAGGAACTACTCTAACCCCACAAATGGCAGTTTTACCACGCTAGTTATTCCAAATCTATATAAAATGAAGGGTATGGTCATTTTACCTTGAGTGTGAGGGGCAGTTCTGTTGAAAAGTGGATAAGGCACTTGACTTTGAAACGATTAAAGGTCCCGAGTTCGAGTCCAGCCATGTGCCTTTTACCTGAGATTCGATGGTTTCACCTCTGGGCCCTCTGGAGGAACAATGCTTACATTTTAAAGGATAGGCCCCAGTCACAATGCTCTGCGTCCGGAGTTACGTCCAAATAGGTCATTTTTTCCTGCGGACTCTCTCGGATCCCTTTGACGTCACAAGAATAAAAAAAAAAAAATACGGAAAATGCAGGCGATACGGACAGATACGATCAGATGAGGACATCTGCGTCCACTTGCGGATAATCTTACGAATTGACACCTTATTTGTTTTTTCGACTTGCATAAACTTCCGAATACTTCTGAATACTTGCGGAGAGTTATGGATAGTTACAGACTGTTATGAATATTTATGGACTATGTGGTTTTCCCTGACGATCCCTGCTCAATTAGTGTATTACGACAACAAGGTTATCACATATCGGACTGTTTTATATTGTAAACACACTAGGAAAATCATGTCACGTACAACTTGTGAAGACTTTTTGCATTCCTTTAATTCGCTTTACAGCAATAGAAGAAAAATTAAATGTTGAACTCTAAGTTTGAATTGATTTTGTGCAGCTCAGATAAGAATATACATCATCAATGTCCAGTATACATAGCATGATCATTATACCACAAATAAAATGTAATATAGATCGATAAGTTAAACAATAGAGTAAGAAAAAATAAATTACAGTCATGGAATAGACAAACTTTGATTAAGCTGTAATTGTGCATCGATAGTCATGACTAATTGGGTTATGTTAAGGAGACTGATATAATAAAGCTACCGTAATGCTTGATAAGTTTCCAGATATATAAAAAAAAATATAAACATCTGGACTTAAGAACACCCCTCCATTTCCAAAATACAAAATTAAAAAAAATGTAATAATACACATTTCATGGAGTGTAAAGTGGTTTAGACTTTACAGAAATACTGTCGTTCTCATTTTATATAGTTTATCGCTGCATGCCCCACATCATCCCCGGCCAGAAAAGTAAATGAAATGCCGTAACCCCATTCCCTGCCCAAAATATTGAACTTTTTTTCGAATAACATACATTCAGAGAGGGCACGAAAAATAAGTTCAGCACCAAGGATCAACAATGTCATCAGTATATGGGTGGCACGTGAAATGACCATTTGTGGGAGAAATTTTATAACTCGACCATGCAGCGGTTCTGCCACTCCACCGCCTCGACTGTGTTGCAGCATGCCTTCAGAGACAATGCGCTGCAGCTTAGCAACACAGTTGTTGTAGTTTAATACCATGAGCCTCTATTCCCATGGGAGAGAAAAATGGAAAACGCCAACGGACGCACCTGTCCGCAGCATCCGGAACTGTCCGTAAATTTCGTAAGCGGTCGTAAGTGTTGTGATACGTTAACTTGCGGTTAATTTCGGATACTTACGGTGGACGGGAATAAACGCAAATGGACGGGAGGTAAAATTATTTGCGGATGGTCTGCGTCTAAGCTACGGATCGTTACGTTCAGTTACGAATAGTTACGTTTAGTTACGGTTACTTGCGTAAGTCTGCATCCGTGGAGTCTCTCTGCGAAATTTTGAACATTTCAAAATTTCGCAGGCTTGGCCCCGTCATTTTGCGTTTCTTTACGGATTAGTTACGGACAGTTATGTCTACATACGACCCTGCGGATGCCTGCGTCCACGCTGCGTCCCCTTGCGTCCACTACTCCGTATCTATCCGCGGCGGACGTAACCTATCGTAAGGCACTGTGTGACTGGGGCATTAGCTTGGGGTATACGTAAATTGTTATTATTATCATTGTTATTATTATTATTATTATCATTACTATTATTATTTTGCTTTTATCATTATTATCATTGTTATTATTATTATTGTCATTATTATGATTATTGCTATTATTATTATTATTATCATCATCATTATCGTCATTATTATTATCATAATGACAAGCGCTTAATCTTCACAAGCCAAGGCTGTGCAATGAATGGGACAAAAATAAGATGCAAAAAAAATCTATGGTACCAACAATTCGTTATGTGATCCCAGACTTTAGTGTAATAGAAGAAGAACTTCAAGAAAGTAGGAAAAACTCAATATTGAAGAGATCGCCGTATTTCACCTATATTATTAAAGAATGAATTAACATAAACTCAAGCATGCCACTTTTTGTTGGTTGTGTGTTGCACAGTCACATTTATGTCCAAAGTATCAGATCTTTGACAATTTTATGCATAATATATTGTTTCTGTGATTGTAGAAAGCTTCTTTTCAGCAAATTGGTTTCTATGTCTCCCAGCTTTATTCGCAGGAAGAATGAATTGCCTCATTACAAACGAAGAAAGTATAATATTGTAATTTAGACACCTACATATAATCTTACTAATGTGATTGACAAAAATTTTAAGTGAATGCAAAACAAACAGCAAAACCTAAGATGTTTTCATTTTTTATTTTTTTTTGAACGCCAGTATAAAGCACTATTTAAATGTAGTTGTTATTAATATGAATCTGTTGTCTTGTAATTTTCTCCTCTTTTTTTTACCTCACATTTCTAACAATATTTCGGAGTTGATTATTATAGTTCTATCGTGTAGATACATTTCTCATAGTAGTTTAAGTCGAATTATATTTTGAATTCACTCCGAAGCCTCGAGCAAAGACAACCAGCTGCCTATTTTTAGCGTCTCCAGCGTTTTTTCCTTACAATTGATTTTACTCTAAATAGACAATTCCTTATTTCGTTAAATCAAACCCTCTTTCCTCTCTGCTCTTCCTCCAAGATTGTGACTATTGTAATGACATAGCATGTTTTAATGAATATTTAAGCATTATCTAAGTATTATACAAGTGTTATTTGTAAACTTAATTCTAAATCTAAATTACTTTGCAATCGATTTTTGACATGCTCATAACACGCGTATGTATTTTGAATGACTTTTGTAGGCAGTGTGTTAGGCCTTATGCATCGTATATAATGTTTTGCTCAAAATGTATGCATGTATCTTTCGTCACGTGTGATTTGAAAAAAAAAACCAAATAAAACTAAGCAATCGAACATGATAATAGCCCATTTTTTATGAATAAATAATTATACTTTTTTGTGTGTGTAGGCCCTACTCCATTTTCTCTACGAAGTAGAAATCAATGATTGTTATTAAGGACCGGATATTTCATCCACCAAATTGGCAACAATTAAAGTAAAAAAAAAGACAAAAACAAGAACAATTAGTGTACATAAAAACCAGAATGTTATCACAGACACGCCTGATGACATTTACATGCACACCTTTTCCACACACACATACCAAAGCACATACGCAAAACACACATAACACTCTCACACACTTTTTTATAACAATTTAAATGAGTGTTGCAATATCAATAGAACCTACTTAGTTGGTTAATTAAATTTTGACAATCCCTTCTAAGGATATGAATATGAATAATATTCAAAGTTTTGGTGCTGCCATCGCTGATTGAGAAGAGTTCATTGTACTAGAGATCAAAATGTAACATTATCTATAACGATAGAGTCAGAAAACCACCCAAATGGTACCAGGCGTAGCTTTTTAATGAAGGCTGGATTCTGAAGAGCAGACTGCAAGCTTTAAAATGACACGCATGACTACAAAGTGACCTTCCAAAGTGTGTAGACCAACTGAGAAAAAGAAGCTTTGAAGTTTTACTGTGGACCCTGTAGACAGGACATAAAGCTTCATGGCAACAACCATGAAGGAATTGTCACACTAAACTGAAAGTTTGAACATCATTAAGGGCATTATATTCATGACCGATACCAACTTACAAAGCAATATCCTTTCAAAAGTTCGTACTGTTGAAGATGAAAAGTGTTTGAAAGTTTTCTCTTGCTCCGAAACCGCAAATCTGAAAAAAAAAAACCTATGTCTGATCAGATCAAAGTATTCGAGAAAGGAAATGCAGAAATTTCATTTCCCATGTGTCTTGAGCCCAAATATTGGAATATATTGAAAAAGACTTACTTTAGCTAAGTTTTACTATAGTTTCCTTTTTCATTTGTTTTGAATTTTTATGGAAAATCGGCCATGCGACATAATTATCATGGAAATCGATGTAAAGATAAAAAGAGAAATTACAAGCAACTCACATTTTCTCATTTTGTATAGGATACAACATTTGACAAAGGTAATATTCAACCTCCTCCTTTGTGAAAGATTCAAATCTATTCCTCTTTTATTGTTGAAGGAAAGTCAACATATTTTGAATTCTATATCCCGTGAAGTGTTTGGGTATGATTTTATGGCTTCCGCTATTGTACTGCTACGGCGTTTGATATAGGCCCCGTTTCTAGAAACTCGACTTGATTAAACGTACATTTTACAAAATGTTCTTTAGAATCTATGCAATCTGATTATGGATGAAAAGCTCTCCTCTTCAATCTATTGCTTGGAAAAATGTGTGACAGATGTCAAGGAATGGATGTCCCAGAATAATCTGAAACTGAATGACAGTAAATCTGAATTAATTCTTCTTGGTTCCAAATCTAACCTGAAGAAGGTGTCTCCTTTGTTTACCATCCGAATTGGAGACTTGGATGTCCACCCTAAGAAAAAATGCCGAAACCTGGGTGTTGTCATTGATGCAGGTATAACTTTCAATGACCACATTTCCTCTGTGTGCAGAGGAGTGAGATTTCAGTTGCGAACTTTATCGCACATTCGTACGTATCTCTCTCCTAAGACAACTGAATACTTGGTTCACTCTCTTATATCTTCTCGTCTTGACTTTGCAAAAGGGATCCTGATAAACCTACCACACTACCACATACATCGCCTCCAGCTGCTTCAGAACTCTGCTTCTAGACTGGTAACTCTAACAAGGAAAACTTCACACATCTCTCACGTCTATGAATTACACTGGCTACCGGTTGACAAGCGAATTGTCTACAAAATTTTGATCCTGGTTTTCCGTTCTTTACATGGCACAGCACCCAGTTACCTTCAGGAACTATTCCATAAGTACAAACCAACTAGATTTCTTCGTTCATCCACTGCTCACACCCTTCGAATTCCCAGTACTCATCATTCTTGGGGCAACAGAACTTTCTCCCAGTCTGGCTCTTCTAAAAATAGTCTCTGGAACTCACTCCCTTTGAAACTGAGAATGGAGACCTCTTCCCCTCTGTTCAAGAGGGAACTGAAGACCTTTTTATTTCAGTAACTGTGCTTTCTTTCAATTGGGATCTTTTCCTGACTGAACCAATGTGGGAGGAGGTCTTACCTTTCTGCGCCAGGAGTGCCACTGTGTGACAGACATGGCGCATTACAAGACTCCATTATTATGATTTCAATCTAGTATTGATTGCAAAAAAAAAAGTTTGTTCGAAGTAGCATCATTGGTTGAGAAGTTACTGAATATATCGGATTACATTGTTGTAGCCTATATACATCAATATGAATCAATGTAAAGTCACCCTAAAACACTCCTAGATTGCCACCTATTTATACTTGTGATATGTTAGACTTTAGGAACTGAAAATGCTTCCAGGATGAGACGAGAAGCATCATAGCAGGCATTTGGAAAAGGTCCTCTCGTTGTATCATGGTGGTGAGCGAATGGACCTATGAGCCCAGCCAATGGAATAGAGGGATGGTCCCGCTCGTCTATAGGCTCGCGTCGCTTTGTACGTGTAGCTATAGAGGGCCTGTCAAAAGGGCACCTCATGCTGTGCTCAAACACAAGAGGTAATAAGACTTCCTTACACCAACATTTTTTTGAATCTAATTTGCATCATTTTGACACTTTATGCTAATAGCGTTAGAGTTTTATGGATGAAATCTGAGATTACAGATTGCGTGCTTATGGGACTTACGTTAATATGACAATTTGATGTGAAGGGTACGTGGAGGGTGATAAACCTAGCGTTGAAACGTAATACTGATAATAACGTGCCTAGTTATATTCAAGAGGATGATGTTCGTATTGATGACCCCATAGATATAGCTGAAGTTTTTAATGATTTTTTTGTAAACATTGGGCCAAATCTGGCTGATAAAATTCCTGAAGCGCAGCGAGAATTTCACTCTTTCCTGGGTAGTAGGAATATGGAATCTTTATTTTTTGTCCCGATTGTGGAAGATGAAATAATAAAGATTGTTGATAAGTTAAATAATAAAAAAAGTTCGGGATATGATGGAATCACAAACTTCTTGGTAAAAAATGTGATTCATGAAATAATTTCGCCTCTTACTTATATTTTTAATCAATCTTTATCTACTGGTAAAGTTCCTCAAAAAATGAAAGTAGCCAGAGTTGTTCCCATTTTTAAGAAAGGACGAAAAGACCTTGTCAATAATTATCGCCCCATTTCTCTTTTAACTTCTTTTTCAAAGATACTCGAAAGACTTGTGTACAAACGCACCCTTAATTTTTTTCTTCAGGCAAAAATATTTACTGAATCTCAATTTGGATTTCGGAAAAAACATAGTACAACTCACGCATTACTCAAGTTTATTGATAAGATAGCTCATGCTATAGATGATGTTTCTCACACTGTCGGTGTTTTCCATGACTTCTCCAAGGCGTTTGATACAATAGACCATGACATTTTACTTTATAAGTTAAATCATTACGGAATTCGGGGAAGGGCGCTAGAATGGTTCACTGATTATTTAACGAATAGAAAACAATTTGTAAGTATTCACGGTCACGATTCCCAACCAAAACTGATTTCTTATGGTGTTCCACAGGGTTGCTTGTTAGGCCCACTTCTCTTTATTTTATATATTAATGATATCCAGAACTCCTCTAAGATTCTCTCCTTCGTTTGCTTTGCAGATGATACAAACTTGTTCTTCTCTCATCAAAATCCTGATGCGCTTATAAACATAATAAATAAAGAACTTGTTTCTGTCCAATCTTGGATTTTTGCGAACAAATTATCCTTAAACATTGATAAAACTCAGTATATGTTATTCAGTAATTCGCTACCTGTGTTAACTCTCTCTGTCAAGATAAACAACATTGATCTGTCACAGGTCAACAATACAAAATTTTTGGGTCTTCATATCGATAGTGATTTATCTTGGAGAACCCATGTTAATTATGTAAGCAGAATTATTGCTAGAAATACCGGGGTTCTTAACAAACTTAGCTATTATTTTCCAAGTAATATTCTACAGAGCATATATTCAACTTTGATATCTCCCTATCTCAACTATGGGATTATGGCGTGGGGAAATGCTTCTAAAAACCTTATCGATTCGTTATTTCTTGTACAAAAACGAGCTGTTAGAATTGTTAGCCACACTGGATATTTATCCCACACGAACGAACTTTTTGTTAGTAATAAAATTTTTAAAATTCCCGAGTTATTTTATTACAACGTCGGCCTGTTTATGTTTCAATTTTCAACTGGCCAATTACCAGACGTATTTTTCCAAATGTTTACAAGAAATTATACAGTTCATGATTATCCAACTCGTCAACGTTACGCATATCACCTTCCACGTACCCGAACAATTTTCGCGAAAAAAACCATTGTGTTCGCTGGGCCCAAATATTGGAACGAACTCCCTATGGAACTTGTAAGTTGTACCACTGTAACCTCATTCAAACGAAAACTGAAGCAATATCTTCATTTCATATCATTTCATTTTTATTTCATTTCCGGCCAAAATATATAATATGACAATTTCATATAAACATATTAAGTATAATGTAACTATTACATTTCCAAATGAAATTTAGATGCACGTCATTTGTTTACATGACTCAATAAACATACTAGTTGAAAAAATACATGGGCAAAATGTGACTGAATCATAAAAAAGAAAAGGTCGGAAATGGAGGGGACTGCTAAAAAGCCTAGCTTGTAGAATGCAGTCCCCTCGTGAGTCGTGAAAATTATGATAATAATGTAACAAGACAGTTTGACATAGTCCTCGGGAAACAGAAAATAAAACAAGTATACGCACACATCTTCTTAGCAGCTACATTGTACGGCATGCAAAGTGTATACTTCTTGTTGCTCTTTACATGTTACCCCTTAGTCTGGTTTCCAGACCCCTTTCCAACTGGACTCCGCGGCGACGAAGTCGCCGCCCAGCGACGAAGTCGCCGCCTTTGCCGAAGGCAGAAAATCAACTTAAACTATACTAGTTTTCAACGTTGAGGGCGTCAATATCATGGATAGCGAAATAGTATGGGCAGAGGGTCTGGAAGCCAGACTAGTTACCCCTTGACTATCCCACCTTAGTCCGGCGGGATCCTAACCATGAACACTATTTTTGAACAGTCTGCCTGTTGCGCTGTTCATGCACATATTGTTCCACTCGGTTATCGAAATTCTCGCGCGCGACAGCTGTCGGTTACTATGGTCACACGGAATGCTTGGTTTTAGGACCCATGCTGGAATGTTACTCCTGAGCTTTCGGTATTGTTTACATTCACGACAAATCTCACTATTCCACCTTCTACTTATGTATTTATGACATACAGTTACGCCATTTTCTATACGCTGCAACACACCCCTTGAATCTCTGCAGTTGTTGTTCACTGCTGCAACATGTGACCTTTCTGTTTTCTGTATTTTTATTTAGTGACATATATTTGATTGGATTTTTTGTTTTGTTTGTTTTAATCGGTTTCCCCAGATAAAGTTGGTCTTAAAAAACATCCGTACTTTAAACTTCCCCTAATCTGATTACTCACGGAACCTGCGGCTGTACAAGCTAATGCTTTTACGCAGGCCCCATCATATTTTTTCGCATTGTGACCACATTTAATTCGCATGCATACAGACCTCGTGTTTATACCAAATCAAACTTCTGTACATTCTGATGAAGTCTCATCTAAATTATGTTTTGTATAATTTTCGTTTTTATATACTTTATTGTGATATATGTGAGAAATATGAAAATAAATTGAAATGAAAAATGAAATGAAATGAAAAATGACTGTTGAATACAAAGTACAACCTTTGAAACTTCTCCGGTACTGCCTTCCCCTTCCTTGGCGTTACAGGATGAAAAATCATAACACTGCTTTATATCCATATACATTAAATCCAACGAACAAAGACACAACATCGGTGTGAAACAGTGGTCAAAGTATAAAGTAAAAAGTGCCACTTCAAGAGTTATTTCTTTAATACTTACGCAGGTCTTCAATTTAAATAATGAACGCTACTGCACTCAGTAATGCACTGCACAACTATACTCGGAGTCGTCGCGAAGCAATGTGCCAGCGAAGCAATGTTGACCCTCGAGCGAAATGTACCAGCGATATGCCAACTACAATGTATCAAATCTATGAGTATATAAAAAAAAAGAAAAAATGATTAAAGCATATTATGCTTTAATCATTTTTTCTATTTTTTTTAATGCCGACTATAATCGTTAATCCGAGATATGGTGCGATTCTGAGAAAGCATTTACTATATACTTGGTAAAAAACAATGATAAAAAGAGTCTACATTAAGACTACTTTCAACCCACGTGCTCTTTTCTTTTCCTCAGGAAAATCCTTCATTGTGACTTTCGAAGCAGCTTGTTTACTGCGCAGCATGTCAAGCACCTTTAACCTGTTCGTTGGTGCGCTGCATGCCTCGAACTTTCATCTCCGCTTTATAATATACCGGCGTGATTCACTGCTGCCGTTCGACTATCATGACAGCTATTTTATCGACATTACATTTCCAGTCGACTAGCAGACCTAACGAGCAACCGCCTATAGCTGACTTCACAATCTCTCCTTTTACCTCCGCCCGGCTCTAACCCAACCCTGATTTTTATTTCTGGATCTGACGGCGTGTCGCACCTCATCAAGTCTCCGTTGAGCTCGTTGGCACATCTCGCGAGATTCCTGTACGTCATCAACCCGATTCTCTTCGTCCACGCCTTGGCTACATACAGCTACACGCCTTCATTCACAGAGATAGCCTGACTTTACCCGGGCAGCGTGTTTTTTTTAGACGGCACAGATTGGGGAAACTAAAAATCTATCGGGGACCCTATCCCTAAACCTAACCCTAATCCTAATCCTAACCCTAACCCTAACCATCAAACCCTAACCCTAACCCTAACCCTAACCCTAACCCCAACCCTAACCATAACCATAACCATAACCATAACCATAACCATAACCAAAAACCCTAACCCAACGTTTTTCCCATAGGTTTAACACGCGCCATGCCCCAATCTGTGCCGTCTTAAAAAAAAACGCACCCGGGCACGCAACAATCGCGTTTGACGACAGACTCAGTCACAGACTCCTGTTGGATTTATCTGGACTCAATTTCAAAGTACATGTGAGTAATTTGTATTATCAGCTACGGCCTCCCGCTAGAGAAACAGTACCATCTCGATTGCTTCTTTAACACGTTAATTCACCGTCTGCTAAACTCTTGTTACCATAACGTCACAGCTTAGAAAAAAAAACCAATTGGTTGATGACTCTCACGCACGCTACCTCAAGAATGATAGGCACAAAATTCCACAAAGCTTTCACTTTCCTTTGTCTTCATGCTCTCAATTAAATGATTATCATCTTGAATAGTCAAGGACAGTCAGTCAGTTTTACCCTATGGCCTATACAGAACATTTTACCTTCTGTTGTAGAGATCCTGATACTATATCACGGCACTGTATAAAATTGTATCATTTTTTTTTTCTGCGGTAGAACAAGCTCACAAAAGGAAAATCAAGGATATTGGTAAATATTCAAGTGCCATACTCTGGGCAGCGATATGTAGGCTACTAGATCTGTCTGTCTGTCTTTCTGTATGTCTGTCTGTCTGTCTCTGTCTCTGTCTCTCTTTACAAACGTATGTCGAACTCATCTTTCTGATAAAATCTCGTGACGTATGGGCAAACATTTATCTGCCTTAGATTTAGAATGATTTTGCTTACTTAACTCCATTTATTTATCCCAAGTTTTGCTTCGTCGCATGCATTAGTACTATGCTTATTTCTGAGTTCTGAGTCGACCTCTTCCGTGGGCGCGGGCTTTTTGTTTGCATGACCAGTAGCTTTTATTTTACAAACTCTGATTGGTAAGAGTAGGCTCTCTTGAATATAACATATCTTTTGTACCAACTTGGTACGAAATTAAAAATTAGATATATATTTTTGTATTGCGATGTTGTGTCAATGTCGAGACAGTGTGACGTCACAGTAGTCAAATATGGGCACAGGGATTCAAGACAGAAAAAGGAACCCTTTCAGGGTCTTCGGGTTATTCTTTGGCCTCCCACTGCTCGAACTTGCTAATTGGAGTCTGAGAAAAATCAACGACGGTCATACGATGACTTAAGATGCCCAAACGAAATACCGGATATTTATGCGATCAGACGCCAGTTGGAATATGTCTTGTGTGTCCATTTTTGTTCAATTCGTGGACAGTGCGAAAATATTTTTCCTAAGTACAGGGTAGTGCTTGGCGATGGACACTGAAATGTTAAAATAGCGAATGATTACGAAACGTCTTTACACAGGGCTGTGACTTATAGCTTACACTGTGCAGGGACCCGGCTAAAAGGATGTTGTGATTGCACTGTAACCCCGAGTGTTTTTAATGATAATACCGCAGGACAGAACTTCTTAATAATTATTTTCAACAGCAATGTTATGACGCCGTTTAACACTGCGGTTTTTTTTTCTAAATCTCATATAGCTCTAAAAATACATTAGATGCACACTCTCGAACAAAAACAAATAAATGCACAAATGTATGTAATCATACAACAGTCTGTACAAGAGTTTGTTTGCAAACGCCGATAAGCCAGTTTCTTCATTTCTCTTTAATCGCGAGGTTTCGTTCGACTCTGTTGGCGTAGAACGCAAATAAGTGTAGATTACCTACGAAATAGAAGGTTTAATTTTCAGAAATCTGAACAAAGAGAAAATATGAAATGTTATACCTTATTATTGTGTCAAGCGGCAAAAACCAGTAAGTCTTATTCTCATTTTGTTGACACACGCACAAAAAAAAATCGATCAGTCCACCTGTCCATAGTAAGAGCTTATTACAGCGATTGATCGGGAAAGTATTAGGAATCGAAAAGTTCCAGATTTTTAAAAGAAAATTCTCACGAAGTTTTACACACAGTGGTGGCTGAGTGAAGACGTTGAAGACATGTTTTTTCGAATGTGTTGGAAACTCTGTTGCCATAGTAACCGCACATTATGATTATACCGTATATATCCTAAGTGGCTTATTATGGCCATCAATTGGGAATATCTATCCTCATATTTTCAAGCAAAATTCTCACGAACCTTTTGTACACACATTGATTTGGGGTGAGACATTTTATTTTTCATTTTCTTGGAGGCTGCGTTGATTGGGTAACCACATATCATGAAAATAAATGTGGGCAAAATATTTGGGTGAAAACAATTTTTATTTTATTTCAATTTAAGTTTTAATTGCGAGATTTCTTTTTTTTTTGAGTAGCACTTCCCATATGATTTTCATTAAAGAATATAACAATATCTATGTGTTTTGGATATCCTTTGCGATTTTCTCCACATGAAAATCGTATGCCAACATTCAAACAAATATAACTCCGTAAACAATATTATCTGATTTTCTCAGATAATCATTGATGTTCTCAGACAAGGACAGTTTTGTTTGTAGTTTTCTATTTTGAGCAAATGATATTCTAATCTTAGCTAAGTGACACAATATCACGTCATTATATAAGGTACAATTGAGTTATGCGCTGTGATTTTTATATAGACACAATGTACAACATGAGATGTGGGAAATACCCGCAGCTGTGAACGTAAGGTCTCAGTGAAAATGTCACGATGAGTCTAGACATCCTCCGACAGCTGCCTGTCTCCTTCCGCCATGACTTTAGCCATGTCTACACCTATCCAAAAACTTGTAGTTATACTAACTACGAGCGCAAAAATGCGTTCCCCTAACCACGACAAAACTTCGATGCCGTTCACACCTACATGCAGTTAGCAAAACCTCGAGGTAAACATAACTACGATAGAAAATAAAGGGGGCCTAGTTTGCCCATAGGGTTGCGCACTATTGTGGAAAAAACTGAGCGTCGTGGTTAACAAAACTCCGTTCACATCTGTCATAGTTTAAGCGCGCTGCCACAGCGCGCTTAAACTACGCGCTTAAACCACGACAACACCCTAAGAAATCTTGTGGTGTTGTCGTGGTGTCTTCGCCTTAAGGTTTTGTCGTGGTTTTCTAAACTACATGCGTCTACATCTACGCTAACTTGTAGTTTAGTGCCTCGTGGTTTACAAAACCTCGAGGTTTAGAAAACCTTAAGGTAAAGGGACTTAGGTGTGAACCTCACTTTTGTGAGTGCTTCCTATTGCAACTCGTCGTGCGCATGGCAGATTGTCGTTAGCGCGCTTCCGTGCGCATGGCAGATTGTTATTAGCGCACTTCCGTGCGCATGGCAGAATGTTGTTAACCCTATGCGCACTCCCACACCCTAACGACAATCTGCCATGCGCACTCCCACACTGTAACGACAATCTGCCAGGCGCGGGGAAGCGCGCTAACGACAATCTTCCATGCGCACGACGAACTCTCTTTCGTTTGTAGGGGATGGCTAGTAACTGATGAGTGGGAATCAGTGGGAATGCTGGGGAATGATTGTTCCCATTCTTGTGGGATTCATTTAAGAGTACTTTGTTGTGTGAAGATCATTTTCTTCAGAATGGTCTCATATTCAAGTAGTAGTTTAATGTTTCCAGGTTAGCATGGCTGTACAGTGACGGGGAGTTCATGATCGCCCCGTCACTGTACAGGCACACTAACCTGGAAATATTGAACTGCACATTACTTGAATATGAGACCATTCTGAAGCAAATAATTTTCACACAAAAATAAATGTATAATGTATACTCTTCAGTGAATAACACAAGGATTGGAATGATCATCCCCCAGCATTCCCACTGATCAGTTATTAGCCATCCCCTTTAACTCTGAATACTCTGTTTGGATGTTAAAAGTGGGACCGCGTTCAATGTCATCTCTGTTCGCCTCTTCCTGCAGATGAACATACAAAAAGGATGTGATTTTATGCAAGACTGTACTTCGGAGCCAATCATTATAAATCAACAAATTTCAACCCGGAAGGACAGCATACTAGGTAAGCATATCGAACGTTACTCACACAGGCATGTTATTCTTTGGGCCTGGCGCGTATTTTTCAAGTGCAAAGGATCAATACAAACAATATGGGGACACTACTATTCCCTACGGGAATTTTTTATAAAGTCGTTAAGTCATTATAGCAGTTTATACAATGTCTACTACTTGCTGTTAATTTCAAATTATTTTCAACATACGTTACTCCCATTCCAGGGTATATGTAGCTCTTGAACTTGTTACCAAATTAAACAATGAACTTACTCGTGAATTGATTGGATGAAAGCTGACAAGAAATCCTTTAAATGACATACAGTGTATTCAATACTTATGTCACACATAAATTAAAGTTGAAAGATTGAGTTATTGTCCTTGGCTTGGCATCAGAGACGCCTACCATGCGGAAATTAATCCTTCTGGAGAAGCTTTCGGCCTTGTTTACTTCAACTTCATGGCAGCGGAGCTGATCTTCATGGATGAAACTTCCTTTTGCATTGCTGCTACCTTTTCCTCCAGATGTTTGTTCCTCTTTTCCAGTTCGTCGGCTCTAGTGCTCTGGTACTCCACACTTTTTTACACAATCTGTCTGCGTTCTTGGAGTGATTCAACAACTTTCTTGATCATTCGCTCGAAATTGGCGTTTGCAGGTTCAAAGTAGTTGTAGATAGAATGTGTAGGAGTTCGGGTGCTTTCTGCTGTTCAGGCGTATCGAGGATCTCATCAAGGTCAGAACGAGCAGCTCCTTCGACATCAGTGGCGCCAAATTCTGTCCCAAACAAGCTGTCGTCGCTACAGGTGTCGTCATCTTCCGAGTCCAGCTGTTTCCTACGTTTTGGGTACTTTTTTACGTCCGTCCTTGCTCATAGTGGATTCAGCAATTGATTATATGATAATAAATCCAGTTATGTATTCCAAAAAAGAGAAGAAAATAAGCTTAATCCAGCGAATTGAATACGAAGGTGGAGAGGACTTTTCGCCTTTTTACCAATAACGAGCCGCCACATATTTTTTTTTTAGTCGTAATTGAAACGCCAAATTCAATGCACCACCTTGTCTTAAGTTCAGCGATTATTGCACATTCCCTAAATTTGCGGGCATAGTTTCAATATAGTCTGCAATGACATGCTGAATTACACATTGGCTGTCTCGTCACATGACATGACATGACCTACGTTGTAGGTGTCTTGATGGCCAAGTCACATTGGAATTACATTTCGACGTAGTTCGTGAGAAATTCCCGACAAAGACCAGAGGGCCACCGCCGGTACGCCTACGGGACACCAATGGATGAATCATTGATCACCCATCGGTCGCCGAGCGATTTCCTAAAAATCAGCCGGTGGTCGATGGGAGATCGTCTAGTTACCCGTTGGGCATCGCTCAGTGACTACTTAGAGACTCTGCGAGGAGATTATCCCTATATTTTGCGAATTTTTTTTTGCAAAAAATACGACCGGTGACCGACGAGAAGTCGACAGGGCCTCGCGCAGGCCTCACTCGGGTATTACAGCCTACTCGACATCTCCCAAAACTGATGGGCGGTGCCAACATTTCTGCGCCGAACGAGCAGGCGTCAAATCGGTCGGTCGCCGATCTGAGTTGTGACCGTAGACTATCAGTTCTCACAAAGCGCATGGTCTCTCCAGCAGTGACTTAGGGAAAGCAAACTTGAGTCCAAATATGGCCAAGGTGAAGAAAAGACAACTCAACGAGCTTCTTAAACCTGTTGGCAATTGCGACTGCCCCATGCTGAATCTCATTATTGTTGTCTTATTCACTTTAGGGGTCTCATGAGCATCATATTCAATCTCTTGTGTCCATCAACCAATAGGTTCAGAAGAAGAAATGTTGTATTTTTTTTTCTTTTGAAAGAATAGGTATCTTTAAATAGGAAGTTAAACATGTTTGCCAAACATCCACTTCAGTATCAACAGACATTAACTTATGCTTCGCTAAGTCAGTTAGTTTCCCCTTCCCCTTTCTTATATCATAAATGTGCTAATCCTTGTTAAAAAATTTACCGCCATGTGTGTCTTCACTGCTATAAGATTCTGCCAATACAGATTGCTATAAAAAATGCCTTGTACAAGTATATGTTTTTTTATCTTTTTTACACAGACAATCACCATGGCAACCTTTAATGACTTCCTCACCCAGAAACATGTGTGTCCGACTTGTCTAACACAGTTCAACCTACCAAAATTACTGGCATGTTCTCACCGCTTCTGCGTTAACTGTTTGGAACAAATGTCTCAATCCCAGCCCTATCAGCGAATTTTTACATGTCCCATCTGCAGAAAAGTAACGGCCTTACCCACTGGAGGTGTGGGTAGGTTACCAACAGACATACTGCTGCCAGTGCTGTGTTCTCTTTTGGGCGAACTGAAAACCGAGAATATTTCTTCAACATGCTCAGTTTGTAAGATTGACCAAAAGCTCCCTGCAGTGTCATACTGTAAGGATTGTGGGAAATATTTATGCAAATCATGTGAGAAACGTCACTGTGCCTGGAAAGAGCTCTTCAACCACGAAGTGGTCCCCATCTCTGAGATCTCCCCGGAAAACGCTCCGCTGAAGAGCCGCCCAAAGTGTGAGAAGCATCCTGATTATGAGGAAGAATATATCTGTACCAGGTGTCGTCAGTACATTTGCAGTAAGTGCGGGGTTTCGGTTCATATGAAGGCTGGTCATCAGGTGGAAAGAGCAGACGTCCATGAAGAGAAACTTGTGGAAAATATCCATGATTTGAGAGAAAAAGCAAAGTTAAAGAGGTCAAACTTTGAAAACCACATCGAATTCATAGAAACACATCGTAAGGAAATAAAAAACATGTTGCGAAAGCTCAATGATGACATCGACAATACGTACGAGGAGTACATGCAATTGTTGTCAAGCAGAAGAGAAACTTTGAAAGGCCAAGTAAAACAATTTTCTGAAAACCTCGAGAAGGAATTAAATGACATGGACGAAAAGAGTAGGCAAACCATCCGTCTCTTGAATGCAACGGACGAGCTTACCACTAAAGACATGAAGCTACCGCAAGAGAAAGGCGCCTTGCTTGAATACGACAGATTGTGTGAGAACTTGGAGAGCGTTTTGGGACATGATCCTGACAACCAATCACCAAGAAGAGTGATAGAGCGAGCTCTGAATATGTCATTTCGTAAAAACGTAAAGGTCAATGAACTTCGCCTTGGAGAGCTGAAAGTCAATGAACTTCGTCTTGGAGAGCTGAAGGTCAATGAACTTCGTCTTGGAGAGCTGAAGGTAAATGAACGTCGTCTTGGAGAGCTGAAAGGTAATGAACTTCGTCTTGGAGTGCGGAAAAGTTGCACGTGGAATGTCAAGATAGGCGTAGAGCTCGCTGTCGACAGTAACTGTATGAGTCATGCACCAGACGGTGTGATGGCCATGGGATCGTTTACCGGTGGGATCTGCCTCTATTCCCCTGATGGCCAGTTACAGGAGACGGTCCTGGAAGATGTCCCTGTCTGTGGTGTGGGATTCCTGTCGGACTGTCGAAGCGTTGTACGTGACATACACAACAAGATTTCACTGTACACACCACAGTGGGAGAAGCTTGACGTCGCGTTCGAGACGATGCGTTTCAATGAAGGAGTACCTGGCGGGACCACTGTAGATGGGGGTGATACTATCTACGTGGGTTATTGGAAACCTCACAGGATCCAGATATTTACCCCACATGGTGGTAAGGCTGTTAAGGAGGTCATGTGTAATGAACATTCACCCATTCAATTATTTTCCTTTCAATCTACTGGAAACCTTATACTGAGAGATACAAAGTCTGTCGTGTGCGTTCTGGATGGAAATGGGAAAAAGAAGAACGTCATGAAAGGGAAGGAGGGTAGGGCTGCTTACCCAGCTGTGTGTCGAGATGATTCGGTCATTGTAGCCTGGGCGAATCACAAGAAGAACCTCGTCAGCATCGATCGATACACGACAGATTTGAAGCATGTGCACAATCTCATTACGGACTTCAAACTACATACACCACTAAAGGGATTCGGGTATCGTCTGGAAGAGCTTGAGAGTGGTGCGATAGCTTTCTGCACTCCAGACAGACTATATGTTTTTGATTCTGCATAGCGTTAAAAATCACGATAAAATGTTCCCGGTGTGCATCAAAGTAAAATCGTTTTTCTTCTATTTTTTGTATGTGTATGGGTACATGAGATGGAATTGATATACCTGTGGTCTACATCATCTTTGTTTGTTTGGTTTTTTTTCCTGTTGCTAATGTATCGTGTATATTTGAATGCTTATGCTGTCACAAGATACTATGTATCTGGGCTGTACAAAGTCTTTCATGATAATAATTATGGTGCTTAACAATTCTTTAACATTGCCTTAGATCGAACACAGTTATATGAAGGGTTAATGTTGATAGTTTATTCCTAAGATGAAATAAGTATGTAACCACCATTTGTTTTATGTGCATTTACGGTGGGCATGTATTCTTTGGTTAAACTGGACAGGATACATTACCGTTACAATGCACTAGAATTGACTTCCATTCCTCATGTATGGTTTTCTGTGTAATAATCCCCACATTTATTCTATTGCTTTCCAACTTGTATTTACCTATTTCAATGCAGACCTCAACGCTTAATCAATGTGTGCTTTACCTAGTCTGTGGAAATCAGTCTGCACTGAAGGGTATTCATGAATATACTAGGTGTTACCAAAAAAAAAATCATACTTTTGATCCTTAATAGTTCGAAAAGTATACATTAGATAATTGATATGAGTAATGGCTGAATAGTGTAGAATTTATTCGGAGGTGATTAGAAAAAAGAGAGCATTGATTAGTTTCGTTAAATTCATGATTGATTTTAAAGTTAAGTTCCACATTTTGGTGAAATTTGAACCCTCCGTATAAAATTAAACTTTACACAGGAACCGATGTTTGTGAGTGTGTGTGCTTACAATGACCCTGAATAGCAGACCTGAATACCACCTTTTCAGAGCTCTGATCCAAGGCAATGAATGCTTCATTAATGATAAATGATGGATTACCCTGGGCACTGCTAGTCTGAATTCATAGTAAAGGGTAAAATGCATGCACGTGGGGAAAAAATAAGTACATGTTTTCATGTGCTTGATTTCAGAATGAATAAAACTAGCTGTCATAGTGGAATTTCTCAGAACATTCCAATCCTGGTTATTGTTCAGGACCATTGTTACGGTGTTAAAGACACACTCTCCTACACACCAATTGACCCTGGCAAAATTGAAATTTTGTACAAAGGGTTGAAAACAGAGCAAAATCTGAAACCTAACTTACAAATAAATCTGTATTCATCTCTGCTATAATTCATAAATTACATCCAACAAAATTGTACACACTCAGCTATTGCTCGTATCAATATCAGTGTTATCTAATATGTAGGGGTTTTTTTTAAACTATAAGATGAAGAGTGGGGAATATCTTTTTCAACGCCTATATAGTTTAAGTACGCCAATTGGTTTCAACATGGAAATTATGATTTAATAATGACAAACTTGTGCTACATTGGTACACTTGTATTTGCCGCTATGAAATTGAGAGACATTTAGGTTGGTCTGTAGGCAGTATAATGATGACATTTTACAACATTGGTAGTAATACGCTTTATTGTGTGCTTATTCATTCTAATGTGCTTACAAACGACAGTATTATGCTATAAGCGCTATATAAGTATTGATTATTGTTTTTGTTAATGTTTTAATACTTTTGAATCTCATAACATAATAACTGTGGTTTGAACAAGGATGTACCGAGCGAATACATCCTTGCTTTGAAGTATAGCCTGAGTATTAGCCCCATACACTGAAACAAAGCCTCACACACAGGAATCGTCCGTTGGTCCAACGTTGGCAACGGCCGACACGGTAGAAGTCGGTGAGCCGACGTTGCCTCAAGGTTGGACGTAGTCACTTAGTTTACATAAACGTTGGGTGACTACTTTTTGTTTTGTAACGTTTGATTACTATCAACTGTAAATATCCGTCCATGAAATCACTTTTTCAACTATTTTCTCTTTCATATTTTGCTCAGGAAAGAATTTGCAGTAATGATTTTGTGTTCTGATTAATCTTCACTAGGCCAAATAGTCACGATAGTGTGGAAAGTGATTCCGTGATCAAGATCTAAAAGGCTAGAGGTGTCCGTTTGTAGTTTTTGTGTCTGTAACTCTGCGAAGGTCCCCATTGAACAATTGTTCAACGACTTTCTAATCTTCGAAAAGTATATTTATGTATTTTTTTGCAAATTTCCTGAACACTGAAAATGGCGCATCATTAGTTGTGTCAGATATTGTATTGTCAGAAGTTGAGGAGGAAGAAGTGCAGAATGAAGCGATGACAGGACCTTTATTCCTTTTTCTTGAATTTATTTTTTGAAGCAGGTAGGGTGATGTCATTGCTGTCTTTGTAGCTATGTTATGGCAAATGACGAAGATTATAATGCACCCACAACCGTTATGGTGACCGCTCTTTCTTCGTTTGTATAACGACATACAGTTTTAATATTGTATATTTGCTCAGGGGATCAGCCTCGAAAGGCCAATGGCCTACTGCTGATCTCCTCCACCATTTATTTTAATTGTTATGTCAATCTGGAACACACACTTTTTAACTTTTAACTGTGATTATGTATTTATCCAAAATAATTTTTGGTTTGTATATGTATGTGTCAGAACTGATTGATTGTGTATTTATATGTTTTTACCTGAACTGTGGAAAATAAACTGAAACTTAAACTGAAACTGAAACTGAGTTTGTGCCCCCTTCTTTGGAACACTCTCCCTACTCATATCTCACTTCCGCTGACATCTTCGAAAAGAAACTTGAAACCCATTTGTTTCTAGAACGGAACTGATAATTATGTATGTATTTGTAGTAGATTATTTGCATTCTAAGCTGTGTTTGTGTGTTTGCTTTGATGACTGTAAAGCGCTTCGAAACATATTGTATTAATGTGCCATATCATTATTATCATTATGTATATTTGCTTCCCTGATATCAAATGTGCTTTATTAAAATGATATTATGTTATTTCGAAAGACCGTGCCTTGACCGTGGCTGTCTAGACTTTGATAATGTTTGTGAGAAATGTGACATTTAGAGCGCCGTCTATCGTTCGATCACTTTTCTTTCTTTCTTTCTCTCTCATTCTCTCTCTCTCTCTCTCTCTCTCTCTCTCTCTCTCATTTGACCACGTCTGTGACGCACATACTAAGGAAATGAGCCAAGCCCTAACAATATAAACTCAGTTTTGTGACGTGAAATAACGCGTTGCCCAAGGAGCCAAAAAAACAAATCGGTTCTTTGAAGTTTGAAGTTTGAAGATTAGTGACTCAATGACCCTCATGCAAGTTATCATGCACCGTAAAGAATAATTTCAAATAAATTAGTCTAACAAGTTAAGAGTAAACAACAAATATATGTACAAGACATCAGTAGCCTACAGTTTGCATAAAATTAGATTAAGAATAATCATATAAAGTGAATTTATGTACATATGAATAATCCAGGCACTGCCGAAAGTAAAAAAAAAAAAAAATACAAACAACAGGTATGTAGAGTATGCTCAAACGCTGTGTTTCATTTGCTATTAACTTAACAAATACTCATACGTGTTATTTCAATTTGGACTTATCTTCTGTGTATGTATTGGTCCTTGTCACAGCAAGTGTAGGTTGATTGATTGTGTTTTTGTTTTTGTTTTTTTTTTTTTGAGGGCTCCAGCCACAAGCACACAATCCTGGGAGTCTTGGCATGTATTTGTATATTTGTAATGACCTATAAGTTGTATATTGTTTTATATTTAAAAACATATGTGACCCTGCGTCACAAAGCCAACACAGACATTGAATTTAAGTCCTTCTGTCCTCTCACATTAAATTAGTGCGTGCGCCTTTTTTTTTTTCCTTTGGTTTTGTGACGCACGGTCACATAATTATTATGGTCGTGTTTAAATGTGTTACCATAATTTCAATAATACTTCGTGAGAATGTTTAGCGTTTCTTTTTAATGAAAGGATACGCAAACAAACATGATGATTCATGACCGTTATCATTATTAGTCACCAAAATCATTATTAGAACAATGTGAACAAAGACGTTCAACTTTGGGAATGTCTTTGTAAAATCCAGACACACTGCATAATAAAATCATATGCATGTATATTGCATATCACAATCTCTGCTACCATAATCACATTTTCTTCTTTAGGTCTGTACACCCGTCACATTGCACATCTGTTTCAGTTGCTTTCATAGCTGCGCAAGTAATCGGTATGAATGAAAATTATAATGTAGCGGTATTTTTACAAAAGGCTTGCAAAAAGGATTCTATGGAGGAATCGAAACTGCTCGGAAGGCAAACAGGAATCTGGCTCTCGATGCCCGAGGGAAATTTGTTTTGATTTGACATTTGACTTTAGTTTCCTGGTAGATTACAATCGTGTCTACAGAGGAAGTTAAAATTGGCTACAGATCGGTTTGTTTTACATTCAACAACACATGTTTGCAGCCCCGTTTAAAATACATGCTCAAATCAAAATGAGACTCAATGTCTTTCTGCCAAACCTGTCATAGAAAGCACTGTTTGATAGATACATAATGTTAACATAGCACACTATCACAGCACAATATCACTAGTATACACTACAATTACTTTGCATGACGGCATTTTGAGAGGAAAAGATATTCATATTTTCATTTATTTATGTTTTTCAGTTCCAACCAAAACATACAAATATTTTGCAGGCATTGTATCACAATGTGTAATGAAAGATGAGTTTACAAGATACGGAAATGCTGGAAATGGGGAGGACTGCTAAAAAGCAGTGTTGGAGGGTGAATCCCACCCCCCCTTCCCCCCCCCCCCACACACACACACACACAGGTAATAAAAGAAAAATATTTGATGTAATGTTGTGAATTAAAAACGGAATTACACAAGAAATATACTTAACGCTTTGTCTGCAACCAGGATGGTTTAATACCTATCTCTTTTATTGATGACTGATTAATACTCTCTTACATTCTTGTTAGGCCTACTTACTATCTCTCCCTCCCCACCCCCACCTCTCTCTCTCTCTCTCTCTCTCTCTCTTTCTCTCTCCATTTTGCATCCTTGATACATACATTAGAATCTACTGACTTTATTGAACACTTCAACTAGAAATCAATCCTTAATTCTCTTTGGTTTTTTGGTTTTGTTTTGTTTGTTCTTTTTGTGGTGTTGTCCGTTCGTATGTTTCATGAAGTGTCCAAAATGTTTTCCTTCCCGTAAGACCATTTTCTCTCTGACATAATAATATCATGTCACAGAAATAATACGTCGAGACCATATTATGGTCTCGACGTATTTGGGAAAATTATTTGCAAAGGACATATAAAAAAGAAGAATTGTTATCTTCACCAAAACTGAGATTGAAAACGTTGCCAGCACGTAGTCACTTATGTGTACCTGGTGTAAATCACGTGGGAAGGCAATGTCGAACTTACATTGAAATTGAAGACCTGAATATAAGAACGACCCAAGTCCATTTTTGGCCAAAATCAGTCTGACATGGGAAATTGTAGCTTATGCATGGACTCATCTTGTGTAAAAAAGATAAATCCTAATTACCCCCGGAAGTGCCTGAAATGAATTAGTTAAATCTGATATGAATGTAAGAATGAAGGACTTGGGTCATTCTCACATTCATATTATATCGCCCTCTCTCATCCATCTCTCATCTCTATAGCAGAATATCATGTATATGATTCAAAGAACCACCCAAGTACATCATACAAAATGGCCTCTCCGCAATGTAATAATGTTAATGTTAATTATCATAGTAATACATGTTTTAATTTGTATATACAATGTTCCCTTCCCATCACAGTTAAATAGAATATTATTAGACAAATAAAAAAGATATGATTTTTTTTCTTAAAGTTTACTCGAAATGGTCTTCCATGGACTTGGGTCGTTCATATATTCAGATACTTAATTGATGTAAAATAGGATACCATGATATGTCGACAGTCAAAGGTAAATAATTTGCCCAAGAATTCCTTATCTCATTTTCCTAAGATAATTATTGAACTTATCAGTTTACATGCCAAAAAAAAACACACACACAAAAAAAAGTGATTTTCATGAAGATACAGTGTATAATAAATGCTGGGAAAACCGCTACTATTAATAATTAGGGTCCCATGAAAAGGTCATACGGTAGGTACTGGCTTCCTCTGAACTGCTCCGCCATTTTGTGAGTACTTTCTAATTGATCTCTCTTTCTTTTAACTTACTGTCAGTACTCTGTTTGAGTCTTCAGAGTTATGCTGCACTCATTCTAAATTCTGTTCGCACGTTCTTACAAGCTGAACATAAAGTAGGTTGTGATTTTATGCGTGACTGCACTTCGGAGTCAAACATATTAATCGACAAAATTCAACCCGGAAGCGCAGCACACTTGGTAAGCACATGAAGCGCTACTCGATCACGCATGTTATTCATGCCTGTCATATATTTTTACTGGTGAACAAAGGATCGCCATAAAACTGTTTGGGGCCACTAATATTCCTCATTTCATCAACGCCATTAAAAACGAAATCATTTAGCAGTTTATTATACAATGTATACTTTTCATTGTTGAATCCGATTTATCATTGTACTCCCATTCCACCTTTTCTCCAGCTCCTGAAATTGTTAACAAACTAAACGATGGATTTACTCATGTAATTGACTGGGTGAAAGCAAGCCAGTCATTTCTTAGTTTGAAAAAGCTTAAATGATCTTCTCAATCCAATATAAGCAGATGAGAGTCCTATAACTGAAGTTATTTTATATTTAGTTGCTAAATTCTTAATTGTCTCTTTTGACGACACATTTTCTTGGAACGTTCATAAATAAATCCAATCGAACAATCTCCGGTGATATCAGAATAAGAGACAAACTTGTTGAATTTAGTTATTGCCCGTAAATATGTGGTTGGGTTGAAATGAATTACAAGCAAAATGGCAACCAAAGAAATTGAGTAGAATCAGTTCTGGGAATTTCATTTTCCATATCCAAATAATGCAAGATTTTTGTAAAGTAACGTTAATCATTTGTAAAAGCAGGTAAACAGGTATATTTGGGTTAATACAATACAATAAATAAAAATACGTACATGAAATAAATATCAAACCACGATTATCATGGTATGACATGCTTTGACTTTATCACGTAATCATTTATATCATTTAAATCAATGTTATTGTAAGAACTGGGGGAGCTTCATAAATCTGCTCTTAAAGTTACCAACGACGTAAGAACGACTGGTGATCAGTTATTGTGTTGAATTATTAAAATTCTGATAAGCATAGCACATCAGAACAAATATTATACATATATATATTATGTATATTATATTGTATATGTGTGACGGAAGAAAAACTTGCAGTATAGACGTTGCAGTGATGTTCACTCTTGCCTTTATTCCCCAAGCTTTCGGCTGTTTCACCAGCCTTTTTTTCAAGGGCTTGATGAGACATAAGAATAAAAGCAAAATATGTTTTATGTTTATGTCTTTTATGTTTATGTCTCATCAAGCCCTTGAAAAAGGCTGGCGAAACAGCCAAAAGCTTGGGGAATAAAGGCAAGAGTGAACATCACTGCAACGTGTATACTGCAAGTTTTTCTTCCGTCACACATATACCAATGATGCAGTACCCACCACGTACGAGGCCAAGCCCGCTTCACGTTATATATATATATATATATATATATATATATATGAAGGGTTTGTTTGCAAAAACGGATAAGTCCATTTTTGAAGATTTTGAAGTACGATCTCTGTCATAATGAACAAAATAATACCTTTTAAATAATATATTGGTCACTACATATAAACGTATATTTTTGAAGTTATGGTCAAAAAAAGCAAAAATTTTCTTATTATTCTCTTTATTTTTCTTAACCTTTAATCGCAAATATCTCCATTTGGCAAATATGGACTTATCGGTTTTTGCAAACAAACTCTTCATATATATATATATATATATATATATATATATTGTATATAATGTAAACACGTCAAAGCTGTGATATATTAATTCACCCGACTAAAATGAAAATAAAATGAATGTTTGATTTCTATTGAACTGTGTCACTTTTATCATTTTCTATTTTTGGGTATTCTCAGTATGCGTACTTAATCTCTCCCTCTTTTCATCCTTGGTAGTCACTCCTAAACTTACTAATTTCTTGATCATTTTAACCGACAAGTAATCCCCCATTTCTTTTTAAACTATATGATTCACTTCAGTTCCATTAGCAAAGGTGATGCATACAAGTTCATATTTTTGTCATTAATTTTTGAATGGGTTTTTCAACTCTGTGCTGCTGGCATGCTCGTCTTGTCATTGGTTATGTCTTATTTGGCTCTCCTTTTGTTTGCATCATAATGATATGAATGCACCTTTACACAATTTATGTAATCCTCACTCAAAGAAACACAGCCTTTCAAATTCGGTCTTTCATGGTGTTGCCCTTTCGTATGGTCCATGAAGTGTCCCATTTATTTTTTTTTCGCCCTCATTGGAAACATTTCTCTCTGCCCTATATGGTGCAGACGTATTAGAGGAAAATAAAGTTTGCAAAGGGCTTCCAAGACAGGTAAATTGTTATTTATTAAGAAATCTGAAATGATAATAATTTGCCCGTGTCTATTTTGTATTAAGTCACCTTGGAAAAAATGCTGAAAAGAAAGACAATGACGAAATTACATTGAAATTGACGTAAAATAGGATGCCATGTTACACGATATGCCGACAGTCAAACGAAAATAATCTGCTGAAGATTCTCCATCTCATTTTACTCGGATTATCTCTTGAAGTTATCATTTTACATTGTAAAGAAAAAAAAATAAATCGTGCTCTGTGACTTTCACATACACAGGGTGTATATGAGATGTTTGGGGAAAACCCGCAACTATTAATAATAGGGTCCCAGTGAAAAGGTCATACGGTAAGTACTGACTTCCTTTGAATCGTCCCGCCATTTTTTGAGAGCCTCGCAATACATCTTTCTTTCTAATAACTAACTCTCAGTACTCTGTTTGAGTCTTTAGAGTAAGACCGCACTCATTCTAATTTCTGTTCTCACGTTCCTACAGGCCTAACATAAAGTAGGTTGTGATTTTATGCATCACTACTCTTCGGAGCCCGACAGAAAATCAACAAAATTCAACCCGGAAGCGCAGCATACTTGGTAAGCACATGAAGCATTACTTGATCACGCAAGTTATTCATGCCTGTTATGTAGTTTTAAAAGTGCACAACGGATCGCCATAAAAAATTTTTGGGGCCACTAATATTCCTCATTTCATCAACGTTATTAAAATCGCAATCATATAGCAGTGTATACCACGTATACTATTCGTTGTTGATTCCATTATATATTTTACTCCCATTCCAGCGTTTCTCCAGCTCCTGAACTTGTTACCGAATCAAGCGATTAATTCATTCATGTTATTGATTTGGTGAAAGACAACAAGTTATCTCTTAGTTTGAAAAATCTTAAATGATCTTCCCAATCCAATATAAGCAGATGAGAGCCCTACAACTGAAGCTATTTTGCAGTTACTGACTAAATTCGTCAATGTCTCTCTTGACAACACATTTTCTTGGAACGTTGGCAGATAAATCTAATAAAACTATTTCCCGTACTATCAGAGTAGGAGACAAACTTGGTGAATTTAGTTGTCGCCGGTAAATATGTGCTTGGATTTAAATGCTATACAAGGAAACTGATAACCCCAGAAATTGAGTAGAATCAATTCTGAGAATTTCATTTTCCATATCCAAATAACGAAAGATTATTGGAAAGTAACAATGATCATTTTTTTTTGATTGAAAAAGCAGATAAACATGGTACATGGGGTTAGTACAATAAAGTAAATACAAATAGATATCAAATTCATCACGTTAATATCAGTATCATTTGATCGTTGTTATTATAAGAACTTGAAGTTGTTTTAATGGTATACAAGTAGTGGAATTTTAAAGACATGAACGTGCATTAGCATGATCAAAAACGGATATTTTGTGACGCACATTACAAGGTAAAGACAATGGAGATCCAATATAATAAGTTGAAATACCAGCATGACCAGGGTCTTCAAAACATCGAACAAGGCGTTCAACGGAGATAACCATTGTATGCAAATAAGGAATGAATCACAAATAAATAGTATAGTCTCGCCAATTCCGTAACGCTCGAAGCTGACATAAAATAAAAATGTTATGATAATTAGACAAGAGAATGAGAAAGTTATAAAAGAGAAACGTGACCACTAGTTATAGAAATAGTTTTCTAATGTACCTCTTTAGGCTGCGAATAGAGATCGACCATATTTTTTCTCTCTTACTCTTTCTCTTTATCTTCAACTTTCGCAATCCCTTTTTTCTTCTTAGCGTGATATGTGTTCATTCTGTTATTGCTTTGATTTGTGAAATAGTTATTGTTTTGTTGTAACTAATCACATCGATAGTTTATCAAAACTAGGCCTATTACTCTTTCTGTGTATCTATTGAGGCCCCAAACATTAGTCTTTGTTTACTGGGGACCCCCCTGCATCGTAACTTCACTTTTTTCATAACTCTGTTTTCTGTCACTATGATTTTTTACTAAAAAAAAAAATGATTTGCATAACTTGGTATATTTTCAAGTGATATGTTAAATTGCACTATGCAGAAACAGCAAATTATATGAAAAATATGATTATTCAAATCCAGCAACCATATAGTTTCCCCATGATTCTGGATTTCCAATGTGTCGTTTCACGTACATAAGAGTGTGCAGAAGATGGGAATTAATATTCAAAACATGTGTAATTTGACGACAGTGCCTTGTACGAGTGGACAAGAACCTAATTACATATAGTTAATGCACCTCACGCTCAGGGAAGAGGCTCCTCAATCAACAGCTACTATATTTCGTAAGCACTTTGAACTATGAATGATCATTTCTTGGGATTGATATTTATATTTCTTGTATTGCTATTTCGGCCACAAATGTCAGGTGTTTTCTTTTGCATAATCCTCTCTATTGATCTCTCTCCGTTTGGTCCATGAAATATGCCAGCCCCCCCCCCCTAACACACACAAACACACACATAAACATATGCATGCTTTAAGGACAAGTTCACCTTCATAAACATAAGGATTGAGAGAAAGTAGCAATATTGGTAGAACACATCATTGAAAGTTTGAGGAAAATCAGACAATCCGTTTAAAAGTTATGAATTTTTGAAGTTTTTGTGCAGTAACCGCTGGATGAGAAGACTACTGCGGTGTATGAATAAGTTATGTCACATGCGTACAACAATAAATGGAAAATATAAAGAGAATTTCACAAAATTCCATCTTTTGAAACAAGTATACATTCCCTTGACTCGTTACCAACAAATTTTATGGGTAATATTATTCCCCCTGCCTTTAGAAAGAGGCAAGTCAAGTGCACTGTAAAAACATGGGTGTTAGATTTAACACCACGGGTGTTAAATCTAACACCGATCAAACTTCAATAAAGGACCACACCCACAGGTGTTAAAAATCCACTGTGATGGTGTTGAAAAGTGTTCACCTGACACTTCGTGGTGTTAATTTGACACTGTATCTGGTGTTATTTTGACACTGTACTGGCGTTAATTAAAAAATGACACCACATGGTGTTGATTTTATATTTGTTGGTGTTCATATCAATGGATTAACACCCGTCCAGCTTCAATAAGGGACCACACCAGCTGGTGTTACTTTGGTGTAAATTTATTTTCACATATTTTCAAAAATCTAGTATTTTAATGTAAAATTCTTGATCGTCTTGTTTAAATTAAAAATCAACAAGAAGTGCAGTTACTAAGAAACTCTTCAAAAAACAGTTTAAAATTTGGAAATGACACCCGGGGGTGTTAATTTAACACCATAAATGAGCACCGAAAATTTAACACCAGCTCGGTGTTCACTATTTAACACCGGACTTTTTGCAGTGTGCTTTTTTATTATGCGAAAAAAATGAAAATATGTTGAATTTTCTTCTATATTTTCTTTATACTGTTGTACGCATATGACTCACAAGCTGTAGTAGTCTCCTCTTCCAGCGGTTCCAACACAAAAATGTTAAAAATTCATAACTTTTGCATCGATTGTCCAATTTTCCTGAAACTTTCACTGATGTGTTCTACTAATATTGTTGCACTCTCTCAATCCTTGTTTATGAAGGTGAACTTGTCCTTTAACGTATTGGTCCCTCTAAAGCAAGTGTCTCTGCCAGAATGTGGGGAAACCCATTTCTTAAAGACAAAAGGTGAAAGAATACGCCCAGGCTTTCATTCACCACTCGACCATATAGGGCTTGTTTTTATTTTCTAGTTCTCTTTAAGGTTGCACTTACTTGATATTCAAGCTCTTTTGTTCATCAACCATCAGAGTCAGCAGACATACAGTAGGTTCTAATCCTAATCCCTTTCACATGAAACATACCAACAGTGCAGGCGATTGTTTATCAATGTACGACATGATTTTTTTAAGGATGGATTCTATTCCAAAAAGTCTCTAACTTTCGATGAATTGTGTACCTACCTGATACATTTTGCAAACGTTTTATACTATACAGATGCAATTTATTGATTGTTATCATGAAATAATAGTATGAAATGAATTGAAAAGTGAATGCATTGAATTAATCTTTGCCTCGTATCGCTATTCGATCTTTCCCTTTTCCTTTTCTTGTCCTAAATATGATATTTGTTAACATGTATTACTTCTTATATTTCTTGTTTGCTAAAATTCTGCTAGAACTGCCTGATACCAAATAATACCTAATTATTATGTCTTGTGGCTCTTTTTTCTGTTCAACAGACCAAAACTATGGCAACGTTTAATAAAGTCATTAGTCAAGATCTCGAGTGTCCTATTTGCCTGACACTTTTCAACAAGCCTAAAGAATTGGCATGTTCACACACTTTCTGCGAAGATTGCTTGGAGTATATCTTTCAAGCTCAACCCAACCAACAAACGCTTAAATGCCCTGTATGCAGGAGAGGAGCACCCTTACCCAGTGGAGGTGTTGGTAAGTTACAAACAAACGAACCAGTGAGTTCTCTTTTGGAGGCATTGAAAACCGAGAACCCAACATGCACAGTTTGTGAGATGGACGAAAAACCGCTAGCTGTGTCCCACTGTCAGGATTGTGGGAAATATATGTGTAAATCGTGTGAGAAAAACCACTCCACCTGGAAAGCGCTCTCCAACCACGAAGTGGTGCCCATGAGCGAGGTGCTCTCGGGAAAAGTTCGGCTTAAGAGGAGAAGAAAGTGTAAGAAACACCCTAACGATGATGAAGACTGTTACTGTATCGGATGTCGGGAGTACATTTGCTGTAAGTGCGGGATGTTGGAGCATTCGCAAGCTGGTCATCAGGTGGAAGGAGCACCTATTCATGAGGAAAACATTCTCAAAAATATCAAGGAGTTGAAAGAAAGAGTAAATTCAAAGAAAACGACTGTTGAAAACCATATCAAGTTCATAGCCACACAACGCAATGAAATAGCAAACATATTGGAAAAGGTAAATGATGACATTGACAAGGCATACGAGGAATGCATTCAACTATTGTCAGACAGAAAAGAAGCGCTGAAAGGTCAAGTGAAACGATGGTCTGAAAAATTCGAGAAGGAATTATACGACATGGATGAAGAGCATCGGCGAACAATCCGTCACATAACCTCCACGGAGGAGCTTGTCACTAATGGTATGAAGGCACCTCTGGAGAAAGACGCATTGTTTGCACACGACACGCTGCGCGAAAACTTGACGAATCTCCTGGGACGAAATGATCCAGACGACCAAATACCTAGACGTGTGAAAGAACGAGCTCAGAGGATTTCATTCAGTAAACACGTGAAGGCCAATGAACTTTGTCTCGGTGAGCTAAAAGATTACAAGTGGGAAGTCAAAGCAGACGTAAAGCTCACTGGTGTAGGACCTACCTGCCGCATGAGGTGTATAGCAGCAACACCAAACGGGAAAATGGCGATGGGCAGGATGGGAAGTTATGAAAGTGGAATCTATCTCTACTCCCCTGATGGCAAGTTACAACAGACGGTGATGGAACATGTTTTTGCTTATTCAATGGCATTCCTGTCTGACGGACGAAGTGTTTTGGGCCTACGTGGTAAAATCTACAAGATATCACTGTACACTCCACACTGGGAGAAGCTTGACGTCACGTTCGAGACTGGAAGCCAGCTAACAGCTGCTGATAGTGTGACTGTTGACGGAGGTGATAATATATACGTGAGTTGTGACATACGCCAAAAGATCCAAGTATTTACCCCACGGGGAGGGAAGGCTTTCAGAGAAATAATGTATGATAAATTACATATCTCACCAATGCAAATAGTCTCATTTCTAACAACGGGAAACCTGATATGCGGTGTGCTCAATCGTGTCATATGCCTTGATGGTAATGGGAAGATAAAGAAAGTCTTCAGGGAAAATGGTAGGGATGGCTACCCGGCAGTTTGTCGAGATGATTCGGTCATTATAGCCTTGGTGGATCAAGGGAACGGTCTTGTCAGTATCGATCGATACGCGAGGGATTTGGAGTACGTGCACAATCTCATCACTGATTTCAAAGTGCCAAAAAGTTGTCGGTACGTGTGCCTCCTACAGGTGTTCAAGAGTGGTGAGATAGCCTTGTACATGCCTCCGCAAAGATTCTACATATTTGACACCGTAAGAGCATAGTGTGAACATTGACGATATTTTGAAATTGCCCTGGAAAATTTTTTATTTCCCTTTCTATGTGGGGCTGGAGGTGATGGAGTGGGTGAGGAAATAAGACGGGGGTCTAGGGCAATTACCCTCTGGGCAATTACCCCGTCCCCTTCCCCTGGCCTTAATCCAAATCCTAATAATGAACCTAATCCTAGCCCTAAACCTAACCCTAACCCTAATCTTTTATTACTCCTACCTTACCACTAACCAGTATTTAGCGGGGGGGGGGGGGGGGTTATTGCCCTTTGGGGGTAATTGCCCGGATACGGTATTGTGTTGCAACCAAACCCTCCATGCAAGGACAGGCCACCGTCTCCACAAATGGGGGTCACTCGACTAGCCCGGCTTGTGACTGCAGCCATCCTGACCAAACCCTCCGTCACATCGTGGAAGACTGCCACATGTCTGTATATGTATGTAAACACAATACGAAGATGAAATAGCGACGGTTCATAAATACACGCGTATTGCACGTTCTCTATTGTACAGGCCCTACAGCGCGGGTCTCACGAACCGGCGCAATACAACTTTTCATACCTAGGTTCGTGAGACCCGCGCTTTAGTACATAACCTATGGTGCGCGCAAGAAACGATGCGTTTACGAACCGACGCAGTGAGTTTGAAGACAGAAATATCGTAGATTTTTGAATTCACCCTAAAATTACACTATGAATAGGAAGAACAACTTCCACTTTCATCACCCTGTCAAAATTTTTACACACAAGACAGGAAAAAACATTGAAAACGTTGTCTAAAACTTGTGAGATCTTTAAACGCGATTTTCTCAGAATTGCATTTTCGCTCAAAAAAACGAAATAGCGTCGGTTCGTGAAACCAACGACGAAATGTTCGGATTAACAAACCCTTTTTCATTTTTCGGATTAACGAACCTCTAGGCATAGGGAATTTGTGTGTTTCGAATTAACTGACCTTCGGAATACCGAACCTTCGGAATAGCGAACAGCACACAATAAGACATGACGTCATTGAAGTGGAATAAGAGTACGGCCTCTTCAAATTTGAAGGAACTTTTAGAAAAAGAAATTAAGAAAAGAAATTGTGAATATGCATGGAAATGAATGTCTGTAACACTTTTTTTAGAATAAAGTTATAATCTGATACGTCGTCTGAATAAGTTTACCCAAAACACTTTATTTTGGTGTAAATTAGCCACTTGAAGCAACATTCGAGCAGATTATATTTTATTAATGCAATATTATTGCTCCCTGTCATTGACTGTGTTCAACATTGAAATCAAAATATTCCAGTCAAAAAGACTTTATAATCATACGCAAATTAAAATTTCCTGTTTGGCAATCATTCCTTTGGTGGCCACTGCCGTGCATTTTAACAACGTCCTTCAAGCATATCTACAGGAAAGGAAAATTAAACTGTGTACATTCTTATCGATTTGATGATTTCGACTGACTGAAAAAAGTACTTTCCTATTCGGTTTGTAAATAGCTGAATCTTGTTATTTCGATATGCTACTGATCATGTACTTCTCTGTCTAATATTTCACGAAGTGTGCTTATAATTGAGTCGTTATTTTGCATGACCCGTAGTGCAGCATCCATAAAGATTCAAAACTCATATTCGGTATGATTTGAATTTTATAGTAAAATTGGATTTGATGTTCCCTTTGAATGCTTTAAAATGTATATAAGAGTAATGTATGTCATGATAATGTTGTAAAACGTTTCTCAGCTGTTTCATCCACGTGTCTGTCTCATGCTGCCTTTAATATTTCTAATGTGTGCAATAAATACCAGAGCGTTTGTAAACAGAACGATGGGTCTGACATCACTTGGTCAGACGTAGTAATATGAAGTGTTGCATTTCCGACAATGTACCAAGTATAAAAGAGTGATTACGTTTTACTATGTGAACATCGTTTACAGAATTGACTTTAACTACAACGTATCACCACATTTTTTTTCGATCTACACTTGTATAAGATATTTGTGTTGTTATATACTTGTGCCTACTATAGGATAAACAATCGCTTTATTCCCTATTCATCTTCTGAAAGTTAATGAATATTTATTAGATCACTAACACTTTCTGAGAACTTTATGTTCATATTAGTACCATGTCTGTGTCATAAAATGGGTGTATCTGCGCGCATACGTGTTCCCATGTATCTGGAACAAACATTTAATCCAATTTTACAACAGACCCTACTACACTTTGTGACTTCAGAATCTAAAGAGTGTGATCACAGTAAACTCTGTAACATTAATTCCTTAGTTTTATTTTGTTGCAGTAAGCATAATAAAACATTCATGTAGAAAGCCATCTGCATAAGAATTTCAAAATATGTTTTACCTTCTTTCAGGGCCTTCATAATATGTATGTGCTCATAGAAGAAGAAGATCAAAATGAAATGTATGAGTTTCATTTCGTAACATAATGCTCTTATAGATTTAAACTGATATAAACCATTCGATATAAACTAATATTAGAGGGACTGTACAGTACTGGTTGAGGTGAGGATTCAGGTTTATAACATTCCTAAGTGAGATAATGAGAAACCTTTTCTGAAAAATGAACGAATATGTAATTTTAATAAGGATTCAAGGTTTTTGATAAAAATTGGTTTTCAAATGGTTGAGATATCCAAAAAAAATGATAGTAAATAAAAGGCGACAGCCCACGTTTTTTTATTAGGATCTCTTTGATTCACCTTGTTTTTGGATATCTCAGCCATTTCAAAACCAGTTTTCAACAAATAAACTTCGGATACCCCTTAGAATTGCATGCTCTTTGACATTTCATAGGGTGGTTCCTGAATATCTCGCAAAACGTTAAAAGCTAAATCCTCACCTCGACGAGAACTGTACAACCTCTTTAATGTTGTTTTATTGAAATTCAATATCTGCATTGAAATTTAACGAATCAATTTCCCGTTTTATAATGCGGATGACATGAGGGGCAATTCATTTAAGCAATAGTTTCATGGATTATTTACAATTGAGAAGAAAGCCGAGGGGGATCATCGGCAACATTGTTGGCAAAATTGTCTAATATGATTGTATTGTTTGTGTGTGTGCGTGTTGTGTTTCCGTGTGTGTGTGTGTCTGTGCGTGTCTGTTTGTCTGATAGAAAACTAATCATGAATAATGTTTATAATCTTCACCTTGAAACCCATATATGGTACAACTAAACAATACACAAGAATCTAATGTCCATGTAACATTATCCGATATTCTTGTAAGAAATATTTTCACCTATCGGTACAATACATGGCATTCTATACATTTTAATCATTTATCAAATTTTCATGAAATATCTTATTACCGAAAAGTGTAGTAATCTCAAACAAAAATACAATTTGAATTTAGTGTATGTAGAATTGTGGAGCTCATTGATACACATGAAAGGGAAAAAATATTGTACTTCATTGACTTCGTTCATTTTCAGTATTTCTGTTCATTTTATGGATACTTTCTTTTCCCGAAGGGTATCCCAACTTTCATACCAAGAGTTGCTCATATGAAAGAGCCTGTAATTCCAAGAGGGAGTCAACGCTTAATTAATGAAAATTATCCTTATAAAAGTTGGGACACACCTTCCATTACGATCCCTTTGTTTTGCTTTGTTTTTGGATGTCTCAGCCATTCCAAAACTTATTTTCATCCATTAAAAAAAAAAATGAATTCCTGTCATACAGAATGGTATGCTTTGTATTATTAAAAAAATGATCTCTTGGTGTTTCACCAAAAGCTATAAGCCCAATCTTCATCTTCATCTTCACCAACAGGCCTAGTATCATCCCTTCAAGTCCTCATTACCAATTAAATTTACATTGACCTATTGCCTCATGAAGGGGCGGAAAGTACAATATTGTTACAGGGTAACATTTCTTGGCAGTAGTAAAAAAAGAGGGAGTAAAAAAAAGAAATAACTGTGTATGTTTATCAAAAGAAAAATAGTTCGAATTCATGCATATTTCTTTTACCCTTCTTAATGTTAGATAGTCACTTTGATCATCGAAAACTCAAAGTCTATAAACTTGATAGTTTACAAAAATTCTTTATTACTCAAATGAAAACAATGTCTCGATTGACATTTTGAATTGGCGTACAATATAGCAAGGCATTGTTGCATAATTATGCTGGCAGACAAACAGACGTTATTGCTGGAACTTATTCTCCATCTCATTTTCCTTAAGATTATCATTGAAGTTCTTATTCAACTTCGTATATGCACACATTCAAATTTTTTGGCTCACACTGATCCCATATTTTATCGCCTAAAAACTTTGAAGGCCCATAATATACATCTATACCTAACTTCCATATTTATGTATAAACACACTCGAAATTTATTACCATTTTTTCATAATACCCTATAGTAACCAATGACCATATTCACTCATACCCTACCCGTCGTTTCCATGATTTTCATTTAAGTAATCCGAAGCTTTTACTTGCTCAAAATTCGATTAGACATCAAGGTCCGGATACATGGAACACTCTTCCTGAGAAGTTGAAACAGTGTGCCTCCTTGTTTTCATTTAAAGCAAAGTTAAAGAAGTACATTTTATTACAGTATACTTCAAATACGAACTAAAAACAAATAAATTATACAACTAATGTTGGTCTCCCGATAGCAACAGCGCATATCGTCCCCTCTTTCAGTAAACCAATTTCATTATTCTAAATTCCAGCCTATCTGTCATTGTGCACCCTCAAGCACCTGAACACACATTCACCACCACCACCATCACACACCAGAGTTTATTTTCCCTGCTACCTTCGCAGCAGAATTTATATTGTTACGAATCTAGCACGTCCTTATCTTTTCCTCGGGCCGGCCATATTTTCAAGCAATGCTTATAATGGCGGCCCTCTGCATAATCGTTTCTTAACTACAAATGTTATTCGTATCACTGCTGCATAGACATGCATACTGTATATTAAATCTCTTTCATATCGTTGTTTATGCAAGTCAAAAGACTGTGTTAAATTTATTTTATATATTTCCTACATGTTCATGATTATGTACTTATATGTATCGTGGTTTATGCAAGTCAAACGACTCTGCGTTGAATTTACTTTGTATATTTCCTGCATCTTCATGATTATGTAACTTATGTATATTGATTTGCAGAAAATAAAGTGTTAAATTTATTCTATATATTTCCTACATGTTCATGATTATGTACTTATATGTATCGTGGTTTGTGCAAGTCAAACGACTCTGCGTTGAATTTACTTTGTATATTTCCTGCATTTTCATGATTATGTAACTTATAGTTGATTTGCAGAAAATAAAGTATCTATCAAACAAACAACTTCAGGACATTTGTTTACATCTTTGTCTTTTGAGTATATAAATTCTCCTCTTTGGTAGCATAATAATCAAGAAACACTTGTATTCTACATAAGGTTTGTTCTGTTTATGATTTTGAATAAATGATTCACTAAAGTATGAAGTCCCAATTTCTCCATCTTACATTTCAATGACGGACGAACATCTTTCATACCATGAGGCAGAATGCGGTTACGCGCTGTGCTTTTCAGAAAGACACACGGTGAATGGGATGTGGGGAAAACCCAGCACTAAGTGAAAGGGTCGTAATGAAAAGGTCACCGATCAAACGGCAGAGAAGGGCATGATGCACGCACGTACAGAGCACATTCAGTTCTATGCTCTTTGATCATGGTCTGTGTAATAGCTGCTTGTACCACCGACCATTTCGTGAGTACTCTGTAATACATCTCTCTTTTGTTTGACGTGTTTTACTAATCGTCCGTTTTCTATTTGGGCCTTACAAGCAAGACAACATTCCGTCTGACTTGTGACTTCACCTTTCTACAGGCTGAACAACACATCCCTGTCACAGAGTCGGTGGCGATCGCATGCATACGTCGGTGGCGGACATAGGCCCTACATGTAAATCAACAATATTCTGTGTGGGAAACGGCCTACATCATACTGTATACTTGGTAAGCATATGGGACATTGTTCACACACACACACACACACACACACACACACACACTTTGTTTATGCCTAGCATAATTAATTTGTTTCCCAAATGCAACACTTAGGCCTAACACTGTATAAACATTAAATATAAGGTCACTATTATTTTTCATTGTGTCTATGTACTGTGTAGCACCCGTCTGATATGTCGAATGAATGAATAATAATAGTATATCATCATCGTCGTCCTATCTGGCGTAAACGACGTTCAAATGAACAGAGCTACCAAGTCTCACGCATTCTGAGTGAGACTCAAGCATTTAGGGGCCATCTCACGATTTTACGCATGGCATCCATTTTTCTCACGCATCGGGAAAAGTCTGCTAACTTGGGCCTACACTATAATATTAATAATGAGCATAGCCCAAAGGATTAAAGTGATAGTTGGAATTGAAGGTTTATTTCCCTTTTCTCTTTCAAAATAGGTAAGAATAGTCACTTATGTATGCACCTGATCGCACCATAAGAGCTAAAAATTGAAAAAGCTCCCTACCGTGGGAGGGATAAAAAACTCCTCCCCCCCCCCAAAAAAAAGAGCTATATATATATATATATATATATATATATGGGGGGGGGGGGGGGCAAAACGGGTTTTTGCCCCTCCCCGCGTGTCCCATGTAACAAATAATCTACCAAATAAAAAAAGGCGCTTTTCTTTCTAAAAGTTGTCAATTGAGTATATGAATATAAGAACGACCCAAGTCCATGGAAGACCATTTCGAGTAAACTAAAAAAACCTTCATATCTTTTTTGTTTGTCCAATGATCTATTTAACTGTGATGGGATGGCAACATTGTATATACAAATTAGAACATATATTAGTATGACAATTAACATTAACATTAATTGTGGAGAGGCCATTTTGTGTGATGGACTTGGGTCGTTCTTTGATTCATATACATGATATTCTGCTATAGAGATGAGAGGACGAGAGAGGGCGCTATGATATGAATGTAAGAATGACCCAAGTCCTTCATTCTTACATTCATATAAGATTTAACTCATTTATTTCAGGCACTTCCGGGGTTAATTAGGATTTATCATTTATACACAAGATGAGTCCATGCATAAGCTACAATTTCCCATGTCAAACTGAATTTGGCCAAAAATTGGACTTGGGTCGTTCTTATATTCATATACTCAATTGTCAATTTCATAACTGAAAATTCGCAAACCATAATACACTATTATATACATTATAATATATATACACTAATATTTACTTATGAGTAGATTTAGTGCATACATGGTGGCCTCGCGTCCTCGAGTGTGCTTCCTGAGACATACCTTTAGTAAACCTTACATTTTCCCTTTCTTCTATACTTTTTGGCAATATAAGAAAGAAAAATTATTGCTCAATGCGACCACTTTTAAAGGGATGGTACAGTTTTGGTGGAGATGAGAATTAATCTTTTAACTTATTGCGACATACCAAGAAAACACTTATGATATAGTACAGAACATACCGTTTTAAGAGGAATTCAAAGTTTATTTGATGAAAATCGGGTTTGGAATGACTAAAACATCCAAAAAATCACAAAATAAAACAAAGCTATCGTAATAAAATGCGGGTCCCACACTTCTTTGGTAGAATCGCTCTTTTTTGGATATCTCAGCCATTTCAAAACTAATTTACATCAGATAATTAAAACGTTGAATTCCTCATACAATGATACATGCTCTTTCATATTTCATGAGACTTTTCTCATTATCTAACACAAAAAAGTTAGAAATGTGAAATTAGGTCTCAACCAGGACTGTACGATACCTTTAAGCTTTTAATGAACATATTTCAGACGAATGGCAAAGTGAAAGTGTCTCGCTCGCTCTGCCCGTACTTATAGTAAAATGAACAGTTTTAATTAGCGCCCTCCCCAGGCAGGTCCTTCCACGTCCCCCTGCTCGGTCGCTTCGCTCCCTCGCCGAGAATCTCACACCGCCACATAAATGTACCCCCGTATAATGATAGTTCTTTCCTTTTTAATTCTTTTCCACTATGTTTAATTTCCTTGAAATTTGCTTTTAGGCAAATACTCGATAAACGGGACTTTTTTACTCTGTTTTTACAGAAAGTCCCTACCCTACAACCGCTCGATCGCTTCGCTCCTTCGGCGAGGATCTCACACCGTCACATTATATGCCCCCGTCGAGATTTTGCCCCCCCCCCCCCCAAAAAAAAAAAAAAAAAAACACACACACACACACAAACACACACACACACATACACACACACAAAACAAAACAAAAAACAGAAAAAAAACAGAAGTGTTCCGGCACGCTTGACCACCTGTAGGGATGTAGGCGCAAGGAAAGGTATGACTTGGAGAGTTTTGTGTTTTTACATTTGGATTCAGCTTCACTGACATGTTACAGAAGTCCCGTGCCTTCCTGGAAGTGTTGTTAGCGATCATCTATAGGCCTATATGTCACAAAACACTTCTTTTTTTCTTCCCCATTAGAAACATTTCTCTCTGACCTATATGTCCAAGACGTATTAGGAAAAAAAAAAAATTTGCAAAGGGCTTCCAAGAGAGGTAAATCATCGTTTGTTAAGAAATCTGAAATGATAATATTTGCCCGTGCTTATTTTGTATTAAAGTCACCTTGGAAGAATTGCTGAAAAGAAAGACAATGACGAAATTACATCGAAACTGACGTTAAATAGGATGCCATGTTACACGATATGCTGACAGTCAAACGAAAATAATCTGCTGAAGATTCTCCATCTCATTTTACTCAGATTAGTAATTGAAGTTATCATTTTACATTGTAAAGAAAAAAATGAATAAATCGTGCGCTGTGATTTTCACATACACAGTGTGTATATGAGATGTTTGGGAAAACCCGCAACTATTAATAATAGGGTCCCAGTGAAAAGGTCATACGGTAAGTACTGACTTCCTTTGAATCGTCCCGCCATTTTGTGAGAGCCTCGCAATGCATCTCTCTTTCTAATAACTAACTCTCAGTGCTCTGTTTGAGTCTTTAGAGTAAGACCGCACTCATTCTAATTTCTGATCTCACGTTCCTACAGGCCTAACATAAAGTATGTTGTGATTTTATGCATCACTACACTTCGGAGCCCGACAGAAAATCAACAAAATTCAACCCGGAAGCGCAGCATACTTGGTAAGCACATGAAACATTACTCGATCACGCAAGTTATTCATGCCTGTGTAAGTGCACAATGGATCGCCATACAAATTTATGGGGCCACTAATATTCCTCATTTCATCAACGTTATTAAAATCGCAATCATATAGCAGTTTATACCACGTATACTATTCGTTGTTAATTCCAATATTATACAAATGATGCACAGGATAGAGTGCGTTAGTGTAGGCGTAGTGCACTCGAGGGTATTTACAATTGTGAAACATGCACGAGGCGAACACTAACGCCACGAAATAATCCTGTGCATCATTTGTTTTATAAAATGGGTCGAAAATTCGAAAACTAACATCATTTTTCAGCGTTTTTCACGTACCTTTGTGGGTCAAGACGTCCGAAGATGTTCGTCCCAAACTTTTACGCACGTCGCACTCGCGGAAGTCCCGCACATACAGTATAAGTATAATGGGGGGTTGGGTTTCCGGACACCCGCATGAAAACTTACTTATTTTACATGGAATATGCACCCTTTACCTTAAAGACTTGATATAGACTCCTCATATAGGCCTACTAGACAACATACTCTGAAAACGGCGTGAGAATTAACCTACTAAATCGTTGGATTTGCTCTTCAAAGTGACTCCATGTACGCGCGTCCGGTCCCATAACGCTTGGTCTACTGTACTGTACAAAGTGTACGTATAGTACAGTATACGTACGTACGCCACATATGTTATGCACAAGGGAAGACAGGCCGGCCGGCCGGCAGCCCGAACTAGAAGTTGTTTACAGGATTGACAGCGCGTACGCGTATGCATGCAATTCATCATTGGAGCCGCCGCGCGCACAGACGATCGGCAATCTACCATAGGATTACAGGCAGTGCAGTTGTACTGAAGTAAAGGAAGGATGTGTGTCTCATTTCAGCGCTTCCTATTGGCTACATTCTTGAACCCATTTTATAAATTATTTTACTGCCATTCCAGCGTTTCTCCAGCTCCTGAACTTGTTGCCAAATCAAGCGATTAATTCATTCATGTTATTGATTTGGTGAAAGACAACAAGTTATGTATTAGTTTGAAAAATCTTAAATGATCTTCCCAATCCAATATAAGCAGATGAGAGCCCTACAACTGAAGCTATTTTGCAGTTACTGACTAAATTCGTCAATGTCTCTCTTGACAACACATTTTCTTGGAACGTTGGCAGATAAATCTAATAAAACTATTTCCCGTACTATCAGAGTAGGAGACAAACTTGGTGAATTTAGTTGTCGCCGGTAAATATGTGCTTGGATTTAAATGCTATACAAGGAAACTGATAACCCCAGAAATTGAGTAGAATCAATTCTGAGAATTTCATTTTCCATATCCAAATAACGAAAGATTATTGGAAAGTAACAATGATCATTTTTTTTTTATTGGAAAAGCAGATAAACATGGTACATGGGGTTAGTACAATAAAGTAAATACAAATAGATATCAAATTCATCACGTTAATATCAGTATCATTTGATCGTTGTTATTATAAGAACTTGAAGTTGTTTTAATGGTATACAAGTAGTGGAATTTTAAAGACATGAACGTGCATTAGCATGATCAAAAACGGATATTTTGTGACGCACATTACAAGGTAAAGACAATGGAGATCCAATATAATAAGCTGAAATACCAGCATGACCATCAGGGTCTTCAAAACATCGGACAAGGCGTTCAGCGGAGATAACCATTGTATGCAAATAAGGAATGAATCACAAATAGATAGTATTGTCTCGCCAATTCCGTAACGCTCGAAGCTGTCATAAAATAAAAATGTTATGATAATTAGACAAGAGAATGAGAAAGTTATAAAAGAGAAACGTATTTTCTTGTATATTTTCTTTATACTGTTGTACGCATATGACTCATAAGCTGTAGTAGTCTCCTCTTCCAGCGGTTCCAACACAAATATGTTAAAAATTCATAACTTTTGCATCGATTGTCCAATTTTCCTCAAACTTTCACTGATGTGTTCTACTAATATTGTTGCACTCTCTCAATCCTTATGTTTATGAAGGTGAACTTGTCCTTTAACGTATTGGTCCCTCTAAAGCAAGTGTCTCTGCCAGAATGTGGGGAAACCCATTTCTTAAAGACAAAAGGTGAAAGAATACGCCCAGGCTTTCATTCACCACTCGACCATATAGGGCTTGTTTTTATTTTCTAGTTCTCTTTAAGGTTGCACTTACTTGATATTCAAGCTCTTTTGTTCATCAACCATCAGAGCCAGCAGACATACAGTAGGTTCTAATCCTAATCCCTTTCACATGAAACATACCAACAGTGCAGGCGATTGTTTATCAATGTACGATATGATTTTTTAAAGGATGGATTCTATTCCAAAAAGTCTCTAACTTTCGATGAATTGTGTACCTACCTGATACATTTTGCAAACGTTTTATACTATACAGATGCAATTTATTGATTGTTATCACAAAATAATAGTATGAAATGAATTGAAAAGTGAATGCATTGAATTAATCTTTGCCTCGTATCGCTATTCGATCTTTCCCTTTTCCTTTTCTTGTCCTAAATATGATATTTGTTAACATGTATTACTTCTTATATTTCTTGTTTGCTAAAATTCTGCTAGAACTGCCAATACCAAATAATAGCTAATTATTATGTCTTGTGGCTCTTTTTTTTTCTGTTCAACAGACCAAAACTATGGCAACGTTTAATGAAGTCATTAGTCAAGATCTCGAGTGTCCTATTTGCCTGACACTTTTCAACCAGCCTAAAGAATTGGCATGTTCACACACTTTCTGCGAAGATTGCTTGGAGTATATCTTTCAAGATCAACCCAACCAACGAACGCTTAAATGCCCTGTATGCAGGAGAGGAACACCCTTACCCAGTGGAGGTGTTGGTAAGTTACAAACAAACGAACCAGTGAGTTCTCTTTTGGAGGCATTGAAAACCGAGAACCCAACGTGCACAGTTTGTGAGATGGACGAAAAACCGCCAGCTGTGTCCCACTGTCAGGATTGTGGGAAATATATGTGTAAATCGTGTGAGAAAAATCACTCTACCTGGGAAACGCTCTCCAACCACGAAGTGGTGCCCATGAGCGAGGTGCTCTCGGGAAAAGTTCGGCTTAAGAGGAGAAGAAAGTGTAAGAAACACCCTAACGATGATGAAGACTGTTACTGTATCGGATGTCGGGAGTACATTTGCTGTAAGTGCGGGATGTTGGAGCATTCGCAAGCTGGTCATCAGGTGGAAGGAGCACCTATTCATGCGGAACACATTCTCAAAAATATCAAGGAGTTGAAAGAAAGAGTAAATTCAAAGAAAACGACTGTTGAAAACCATATCAAGTTCATAGCCACACAACGCAATGAAATAGCAAACATATTGGAAAAGGTAAATGATGACATTGACAAGGCATACGAGGAATGCATTCAACTATTGTCAGACAGAAAAGAAGCACTGAAAGGTCAAGTGAAACGATGGTCTGAAAAATTCGAGAAGGAATTATACGACATGGATGAAGAGCATCGGCGAACAATCCGTCACATAACCTCCACGGAGGAGCTTGTCACTAATGGTATGAAGGCACCTCTGGAGAATGACGCATTGTTTGCACACGACACGCTGCGCGAAAACTTGACGAATCTCCTGGGACGAAATGATCCAGACGACCAAATACCTAGACGTGTGAAAGAACGAGCTCAGAGGATGTCATTTACTAAACACGTGAAGGCCAATGAACTTTGTCTCGGTGAGCTAACAGATTACAAGTGGGAAGTCAAAGCAGACGTAAAGCTCACTGGTGTAGGACCCACCTGCTTCATGAGGTGTATAGCCGCAACACCAAACGGGAAAATGGCGATGGGCAGGATGGGAAGTTATGAAAGTGGAATCTATCTCTACTCCCCTGATGGCAAGTTACAACAGACGGTGATGGAACATGTTTTTGCTTATTCAATGGCATTCCTGTCTGACGGACGAAGTGTTTTGGGCCTACGTGGTAAAATCTACAAGATATCACTGTACACTCCACACTGGGAGAAGCTTGACGTCACGTTCGAGACTGGAAGCCAGCTAACAGCTGCTGATAGTGTGACTGTTGACGGAGATGATAATATATACGTGAGTTGTGACATACGCCAAAAGATCCAAGTATTTACCCCACGGGGAGGGAAGGCTTTCAGAGAAATAATGTATGATAAATTACATATCTCACCAATGCAAATAGTCTCATTTCTAACAACGGGAAACCTGATATGCGGTGTGCTCAATCGTGTCATATGCCTTGATGGTAATGGGAAGATAAAGAAAGTCTTCAGGGAAAATGGTAGGGATGGCTACCCGGCAGTTTGTCGAGATGATTCGGTCATTATAGCCTGGGTGGATCAAGGGAACGGTCTTGTCAGTATCGATCGATACGCGAGGGATTTGGAGTACGTGCACAATCTCATCACTGATTTCAAAGTGCCAAAAAGTTGTCGGTACGTGTGCCTCCTACAGGTGTTCAAGAGTGGTGAGATAGCCTTGTACATGCCTCCGCAAAGATTCTACATATTTGACACCGTAAGAGCATAGTGTGAACATTGACGATATTTTGAAATTGCCCTGGAAAATCTTTTATTTCCCTTTCTATTTGGGGCTGGAGGTGATGGAGTGGGTGAGGAAATAAGACGGGGGTCTAGGGCAATTACCCTCTGGGCAATTACCCCGTCCCCTTCCCCTGGCCTTAATCCAAATCCTAATAATGAACCTAATCCTAACCCTAAACCTAACCCTAATCTTTTATTACTCCTACCTTAATTACCACTAACCAGTATTTAGCGGGGGGGGGGGGGGGGGGGGGGGTTATTGCCCTTTGGGGGTAATTGTCCGGATACGGTATTGTGTTGCAACCAAACCCTCCATGCAAGGACAGGCCACCGTCTCCACAAATGGGGGTCACTCGGCTAGCACGGCTTGTGACTGCAGCCATCCTGACCAAACCCTCCGTCACATCGTGGAAGACTGCCACATGTCTGTATATGTATGTAAACACAATACGAAGATTAAATAGCGACGGTTCATAAATACACACGTATTGCACGTTATCTATTGTACAGGCCCTACAGCGCGGGTCTCACGAACCGGCGCAATACAACTTTTCATACGTCGGTTCGTGAGACCCGCGCTTTAGTACATAACCTATGGTGCGCGCAAGAAACGATGGGTTTACGAACCGACGCAGGGAGTTTGAAGACAGAGATATCGTAGATTTTTGAATTCACACTAAAATTACACTATGAATAGGAAGAACAACTTCCACTCTCATCACCCTGTCAAAATTTTTACACACAAGACAGGAAAAAAACATTGAAAACGTTGTCTGAAACTTGTGAGATCTTTAAACGCGATTTTCTCAGAACTGCATTTTCGCTCAAAAACGAAATAGCGTCGTTTCGTGAAACCAACGACGAAATGTTCGGATTAATAAACCCTTTTTCATTTTTCGGATTAACGAACCTCTAGGCATAGGGAATTTGTGTGTTTCGGATTAACTGACCTTCGGAATAACGAACCTTCGAAATAGCGAACAGCACACAATAAGACATGACGTCATTGAAGTGGAATAAGAGTAAGGCCTCTTCAAATTTGAGGGAACTTTTAGCAAAAGAAATGAAGAAAAGAAATTGTGAATATGCATGGAAATGAATGTCTGTAACACTTCTTTTAGAATAAAGTTATAATCTGATACGTCGTCTGAATAAGTTTACCCAAAACACTTTATTTTGGTGTAAATTAGCCACTTGAAGCAACATTCGAGCAGAGTATATTTTATTAATGCAATATTATTGCTCCTTGTAATGGACTGTGTTCAGCATTGGAATCAAAACATTCCAGTCAAAAAGACTTTATAATCATACGCAAATCAAAATTTCCTGTTTGGTAATCATTCCGTTGGTGGGCACTGCCGTGCATTTTAACAACGTCCTTCAAGCATATCTACAGGAAAGGAAAATCAAACTGTGTACATTCTTATCGATTTGATGATTTCGACTGACTGAAAAAAGTACTTTCCTATTCGGTTTGTAAATAGCTGAATCTTGTTATTTCGATATGCTACTGATCATGTACTTCTCTGTCTAATATTTCACGAAGTGTGCTTATAATTGAGTCGTTATTTTGCATGACCCGCAGTGCAGCATCCATAAAGATTCAAAACTCATAATCGGTATGATTTGAATTTTATAGTAAAATTGGATTTGATGTTCCCTTTGAATGCTTTAAAATGTATATAAGAGTAATGTATGTCATGATAATATTGTAAAACGTTTCTCAGCTGTTTCATCCACGTGTCTGTCTCATGCTGCCTTTAATATTTCTAATGTGTGCAATAAATTTCAGAGCGTTTGTAAACAGAACGATGGGTCTGACATCACTTGGTCAGACGTAGTAATATGGAGTGTTGCATTTCCGACAATGTACCAAGTATAAAAGAGTGATTACGTTTTACTATGTGAACATCGTTTACAGAATTGACTTTAACTACAACGTATCACCACATTTTTTTTGGATCTACACTTGTATAAGATATTTGTGTTGTTATATACTTGCGCCTACTATAGGATAAACAATCGTTTTTTTCCCCTATTCATCTTCTGAAAGTTAATGAATATTTATTAGATCACTAACACTTTCTGAGAACTTTATTTCCATATTAGTACCATGTCTGTGTCATAAAATGGGTGTATCTGCGCGCATACGTGTTCGCATGTATCTGGAACAAACATTTAATCCAATTATACAACAGACCCTACTACACTTTGTGACTTCAGAATCTAAAGAGTGTGATCACAGTAAACTCTAACATTAATTCCTTAGTTTTATTTTGTTGCAGTAAGCATAATAAAACATTCATGTAGAAAGCCATCTGCATAAGAATTTTAAAATATGTTTTACCTTCTTTCAGGGCCTTCATAATATGTATGTGCTCATAGAAGAAGACGGTCAAAATGAAATGTATGAGTTTCATTTCGTAACATAATGCTCTTATAGATTTAAACTGATATAAACCATTCGATATAAACTAATATTAAAGGGACTGTAGAGTACTGGTTGAGGTGAGGATTCAGGTTTATAACATTCCTATAAGTGAGATGATGAGAAACCTTTTCTGAAATATGAACGAACATGTAATTTTAATAAGGATTCAAGGTTTTTGATGAAAATTGGTTTTCAAATGGTTGAGATATCCAAAAAAAATTATATTAATAAAAGGCGACAGGCCACGTTTTTTATTAGGATCTCTTTGATTCACCTTGTTTTTGGATATCTCAGCCATTTCAAAACCAGTTTTCAACAAACAAACTTCGGATACCCCTTAGAATTGCATGCTCTTTGACATCTCATAGGGTGGTTCCTAAATATCTCGCAAAACGTTAAAAGCTAAATCCTAACCTCGACGAGAACTGTACAACCTCTTTAATGTTGTTTTATTGAAATTCAATATCTGCATTGAAATTTAACTAATCAATTTCCCGTTTTATAATGCGGATGACGTGAGGGGCAATTCATTTAAGCAATAGTTTCATGGATTATTTACAATTCAGAAGAAAGCCGAGGGGGATCATCGGCAACATTGTTGGCAAAATTGTGTAATATGATTGTATTGTTTGTGTGTGTGCGTGTGTGTGTTTGCGCGTGTGTGTGTCTGTGTGTGTCTGTGTGTCTGATAGAAAACTAATCATGAATAATGTTTATAATCTTCACCTTGAAACCCATATGGTACAACTAAACAATACAGAAGAATCTAATGTCCATGTAACATTATCCGATATTCTTGTAAGAAATATTTTCACCTATCGGTACAATACATGGCATTCTATACATTTTAATTATTTATCAAATTTTCATGAAATATGTTATTACCGAAAAGTGTAGTAATCTCAAACAAAAATACAATTTGAATTTAGTGTATGTAGAATTGTGGAGCTCATTGATACACATGAAAGGGAAAAAATATTGTACTTCATTGACTTCGTTCATTTTCAGTATTTCTGTTCATTTTATGGATACTTTATTTTCTCGAAGGGTATCCCAACTTTCATACCAAGAGTTGCTCATATGAAAGAGCCTGTAATTCCAAGAGGGAGTCAACGCTTAATTAATGAAAATTATCCTTATAAAAGTTGTGACACACCTTCCATTACGATCCCTTTGTTTTGCTTTGTATTTGGATGTCTCAGCCATTCCAAAACTTATTTTCATCCATTAAAAAAAATGAATTCCTGTCATACAGAATGGTATGTTTTGTATTATTGAAAACATGATCTCTTGGTGTTTCACCAAAAGCTATAAGCCCAATCTTCATCTTCATCTTCACCAACAGGCCTAGTACCATCCCTTCAAGTCCTCATTACCAATTAAATTTACATTGACCTATTGCCTCATGAAGGGGCGGAAAGTACAATATTGTTACAGGGTAACATTTCTTTGCAGTAGTAAAAAAAGAGGGAGTAAAAAAAAGAAATAACTGTGTATGTTTATCAAAAGAAAAATAGTTCGAATTCATGCATATTTCTTTTACCCTTCTTAATGTCAGATAGTCACTTTGATCATCGAAAACTCAAAGTCTATAAACTTGATAGTTTACAAAAATTCTTTATTACTCAAATGAAAACAATGTCTCGATTGACATTTTGAATTGGCGTACAATATAGCATGGCATTCTTGCATAATTATGCTGGCAGACAAACAGACGTTATTGCTGGAACTTATTCTCCATCTCATTTTCCTTAAGATTATCATTGAAGTTCTTATTCAACTTCGTATATGCACACATTCAAATTTTTTGGCTCACGCTGATCCCATATTTTATCGCCTAAAAACTTTGAAGGCCCATGATATACATCTATACCTAACTGCCATATTTATGTATAAACACACTCGAAATTTATTACCATTTTTTCATAATACCCTATAGTAACCAATGACCATATTCACTCATACCCTACCCGTCGTTTCCATGATTTTCATTTAAGTAATCCGAAGCTTTTACTTGCTCAAAATTCGATTAGACATCAAGGTCCGGATACATGGAACACTCTTCCTGAGAAGTTGAAACAGTGTGCCTCCTTGTTTTCATTTAAAGCAAAGTTAAAGAAGTACATTTTATTACAGTATACTTCAAATACGAACTAAAAACAAATAAATTATACAACTAATGTTGGTCTCCCGATAGCAACAGCGCATATCGTCCCCTCTTTCAGTAAACCAATTTCATTATTCTAAATTCCAGCCTATCTGTCATTGTGCACCCTCAAGCACCTGCACACACATTCACCACCACCACCATCACACACCAGAGTTTATTTTTCCCTGCTACCTTCGCAGCAGAATTTATATTGTTACAAATCTAGTACGTCCTTATCTTTCCCTCGGGCCGGCCATATTTTCAAGCAATGCTTATAATGGCGGCCCTCTGCATAATCGTTTCTTAACTACAAATGTTATTCGTATCACTGCTGCATAGACATGCATACTGTATATTAAATCTCTTTCATATCGTTGTTTATGCAAGTCAATAGACTGTGTTAAATTTATTTCATATATTTCCTACATGTTCATGATTATGTATTATATGTATCGTGGTTTATGCAAGTCAAACGATTCTGCGTTGAATTTACTTTGTATATTTCCTGCATCTTCATGATTATGTAACTTATGTATATTGATTTGCAGAAAATAAAGTGTTAAATCTATTTTATATATTTCCTACATGTTCATGATTATGTACTTATATGTATTGTGGTTTGTGCAAGTCAAACGACTCTGCGTTGAATTTACTTTGTATATTTCCTGCATCTTCATGATTATGTAACTTATGTATATTGATTTGCAGAAAATAAAGTATCTATCAAACAAACAACTTCAGGATATTTGTTTACATCTTTGTCTTTTGAGTATATAAATTCTCCTCTTTGGTAGCATAATAATCAAGAAACACTTGAAGGGTTTGTTTGCAAAAACCGATAAGTCCATTTTTGAAGATTTTGAAGTACGATCTCTGTCATAAAGTACAAACTAATACCTTTTAAATGATATATTGGTCACTACATATAAAGCTATATTTTTGAAGATATGGTCAAAAGAAGCAAAAATTTTCTTATTATTCTCTTTATTTTTCTTGACCTTTAATCGCAAATATCTCCATTTGGCAAATATGGACTTGTCGGTTTTTGCAAACTCTTCACTTGTATTCTACATAGGGTTTGTTTTGTTTATGACTTTAAATAAATGATTCAGTAAAGTATAAAGTCCCAATTTCTCCATCTTACATTTCAATGACGGACGAACATCTTTCATATCATGAGGCAGAATGCGGTTACGCGCTGTGCTTTTCAGAAAGACACACGGTGAATGGGATGTGGGGAAAACCCAGTACTAAGTGAAAGGGTCGCAATGAAAAGGTCACCGATCAAACGACTGAGAAGGGCGTGATGCACGCACGTACAGAGCACATTCAGTTCTATGCTCTTTGATCATGGTCTGTGTAATAGCTGCTTGTATCACCGACCATTTTGTGAGTACTCTGTAATACATCTCTCTTTTGTTTGACGTGTTTGACTAATCGTCCGTTTTCTATTTGGGCCTTACAAGCAAGACAACATTCCGTCTGACTTGTGACTTCACCTTTCTACAGGCTGAACAACACATCCCTGTCACAGAGTCGGTGGCGATCGCATGCATACGTCGGTGGCGGACATAGGCCCTACATGTAAATCAACAATATTCTGTGTGGGAAACGGCCTACATCATACTGTATACTTGGTAAGCATATGGGACATTGTTCACACACACACACACACACACACACACACACACTTTGTTTATGCCTAGCATAATTAATTTGTTTCCCAAATGCAACACTTAGGCCTAACACTGTATAAACATTAAATATAAGGTCACTATTATTTTTCATTGTGTCTATGTACTGTGTAGCACCCGTCTGATATGTCGAATGAATGAATAATAATAGTATATCATCATCGTCGTCCTATCTGGCGTAAACGACGTTCAAATGAACAGAGCTACCAAGTCTCACGCATTCTGAGTGAGACTCAAGCATTTAGGGGCCATCTCACGATTTTACGCATGGCATCCATTTTTCTCACGCATCGGGAAAAGTCTGCTAACTTGGGCCTACACTATAATATTAATAATGAGCATAGCCCAAAGGATTAAAGTGATAGTTGGAATTGAAGGTTTATTTCCCTTTTCTCTTTCAAAATAGGTAAGAATAGTCACTTATGTATGCACCTGATCGCACCATAAGAGCTAAAAATTGAAAAAGCTCCCTACCGTGGGAGGGATAAAAAACTCCTCCCCCCCCCCCAAAAAAAAAGAGCTATATATATATATATATATATATATATGGGGGGGGGGGGCAAAACGGGTTTTTGCCCCTCCCCGCGTGTCCCATGTAACAAATAATCTACCAAATAAAAAAAGGCGCTTTTCTTTCTAAAAGTTGTCAATTGAGTATATGAATATAAGAACGACCCAAGTCCATGGAAGACCATTTCGAGTAAACTAAAAAAACCTTCATATCTTTTTTGTTTGTCCAATGATCTATTTAACTGTGATGGGATGGCAACATTGTATATACAAATTAGAACATATATTAGTATGACAATTAACATTAACATTAATTGTGGAGAGGCCATTTTGTGTGATGGACTTGGGTCGTTCTTTGATTCATATACATGATATTCTGCTATAGAGATGAGAGGACGAGAGAGGGCGCTATGATATGAATGTAAGAATGACCCAAGTCCTTCATTCTTACATTCATATAAGATTTAACTCATTTATTTCAGGCACTTCCGGGGTTAATTAGGATTTATCATTTATACACAAGATGAGTCCATGCATAAGCTACAATTTCCCATGTCAAACTGAATTTGGCCAAAAATTGGACTTGGGTCGTTCTTATATTCATATACTCAATTGTCAATTTCATAACTGAAAATTCGCAAACCATAATACACTATTATATACATTATAATATATATACACTAATATTTACTTATGAGTAGATTTAGTGCATACATGGTGGCCTCGCGTCCTCGAGTGTGCTTCCTGAGACATACCTTTAGTAAACCTTACATTTTCCCTTTCTTCTATACTTTTTGGCAATATAAGAAAGAAAAATTATTGCTCAATGCGACCACCTTTAAAGGGATGGTACAGTTTTGGTGGAGATGAGAATTAATCTTTTAACTTATTGCGACATACCAAGAAAACACTTATGATATAGTACAGAACATACCGTTTTAAGAGGAATTCAAAGTTTATTTGATGAAAATCGGGTTTGGAATGACTAAAACATCCAAAAAATCACAAAATAAAACAAAGCTATCGTAATAAAATGCGGGTCCCACACTTCTTTGGTAGAATCGCTCTTTTTTGGATATCTCAGCCATTTCAAAACTAATTTACATCAGATAATTAAAACGTTGAATTCCTCATACAATGATACATGCTCTTTCATATTTCATGAGACTTTTCTCATTATCTAACACAAAAAAGTTAGAAATGTGAAATTAGGTCTCAACCAGGACTGTACGATACCTTTAAGCTTTTAATGAACATATTTCAGACGAATGGCAAAGTGAAAGTGTCTCGCTCGCTCTGCCCGTACTTATAGTAAAATGAACAGTTTTAATTAGCGCCCTCCCCAGGCAGGTCCTTCCACGTCCCCCTGCTCGGTCGCTTCGCTCCCTCGCCGAGAATCTCACACCGCCACATAAATGTACCCCCGTATAATGATAGTTCTTTCCTTTTTAATTCTTTTCCACTATGTTTAATTTCCTTGAAATTTGCTTTTAGGCAAATACTCGATAAACGGGACTTTTTTACTCTGTTTTTACAGAAAGTCCCTACCCTACAACCGCTCGATCGCTTCGCTCCTTCGGCGAGGATCTCACACCGTCACATTATATGCCCCCGTCGAGATTTTGCCCCCCCCCCCCCCCCCCCAAAAAAAAAAAAAAAAAAAAAAAAAAACACACACACACACACACAAACACACACACACACATACACACACACAAAACAAAACAAAAAACAGAAAAAAAACAGAAGTGTTCCGGCACGCTTGACCACCTGTAGGGATGTAGGCGCAAGGAAAGGTATGACTTGGAGAGTTTTGTGTTTTTACATTTGGATTCAGCTTCACTGACATGTTACAGAAGTCCCGTGCCTTCCTGGAAGTGTTGTTAGCGATCATCTATAGGCCTATATGTCACAAAACACTTCTTTTTTTCTTCCCCATTAGAAACATTTCTCTCTGACCTATATGTCCAAGACGTATTAGGAAAAAAAAAAACATTTGCAAAGGGCTTCCAAGAGAGGTAAATCATCGTTTGTTAAGAAATCTGAAATGATAATATTTGCCCGTGCTTATTTTGTATTAAAGTCACCTTGGAAGAATTGCTGAAAAGAAAGACAATGACGAAATTACATCGAAACTGACGTTAAATAGGATGCCATGTTACACGATATGCTGACAGTCAAACGAAAATAATCTGCTGAAGATTCTCCATCTCATTTTACTCAGATTAGTAATTGAAGTTATCATTTTACATTGTAAAGAAAAAAATGAATAAATCGTGCGCTGTGATTTTCACATACACAGTGTGTATATGAGATGTTTGGGAAAACCCGCAACTATTAATAATAGGGTCCCAGTGAAAAGGTCATACGGTAAGTACTGACTTCCTTTGAATCGTCCCGCCATTTTGTGAGAGCCTCGCAATGCATCTCTCTTTCTAATAACTAACTCTCAGTGCTCTGTTTGAGTCTTTAGAGTAAGACCGCACTCATTCTAATTTCTGATCTCACGTTCCTACAGGCCTAACATAAAGTATGTTGTGATTTTATGCATCACTACACTTCGGAGCCCGACAGAAAATCAACAAAATTCAACCCGGAAGCGCAGCATACTTGGTAAGCACATGAAACATTACTCGATCACGCAAGTTATTCATGCCTGTGTAAGTGCACAATGGATCGCCATACAAATTTATGGGGCCACTAATATTCCTCATTTCATCAACGTTATTAAAATCGCAATCATATAGCAGTTTATACCACGTATACTATTCGTTGTTAATTCCAATATTATACAAATGATGCACAGGATAGAGTGCGTTAGTGTAGGCGTAGTGCACTCGAGGGTATTTACAATTGTGAAACATGCACGAGGCGAACACTAACGCCACGAAATAATCCTGTGCATCATTTGTTTTATAAAATGGGTCGAAAATTCGAAAACTAACATCATTTTTCAGCGTTTTTCACGTACCTTTGTGGGTCAAGACGTCCGAAGATGTTCGTCCCAAACTTTTACGCACGTCGCACTCGCGGAAGTCCCGCACATACAGTATAAGTATAATGGGGGGTTGGGTTTCCGGACACCCGCATGAAAACTTACTTATTTTACATGGAATATGCACCCTTTACCTTAAAGACTTGATATAGACTCCTCATATAGGCCTACTAGACAACATACTCTGAAAACGGCGTGAGAATTAACCTACTAAATCGTTGGATTTGCTCTTCAAAGTGACTCCATGTACGCGCGTCCGGTCCCATAACGCTTGGTCTACTGTACTGTACAAAGTGTACGTATAGTACAGTATACGTACGTACGCCACATATGTTATGCACAAGGGAAGACAGGCCGGCCGGCCGGCAGCCCGAACTAGAAGTTGTTTACAGGATTGACAGCGCGTACGCGTATGCATGCAATTCATCATTGGAGCCGCCGCGCGCACAGACGATCGGCAATCTACCATAGGATTACAGGCAGTGCAGTTGTACTGAAGTAAAGGAAGGATGTGTGTCTCATTTCAGCGCTTCCTATTGGCTACATTCTTGAACCCATTTTATAAATTATTTTACTGCCATTCCAGCGTTTCTCCAGCTCCTGAACTTGTTGCCAAATCAAGCGATTAATTCATTCATGTTATTGATTTGGTGAAAGACAACAAGTTATGTATTAGTTTGAAAAATCTTAAATGATCTTCCCAATCCAATATAAGCAGATGAGAGCCCTACAACTGAAGCTATTTTGCAGTTACTGACTAAATTCGTCAATGTCTCTCTTGACAACACATTTTCTTGGAACGTTGGCAGATAAATCTAATAAAACTATTTCCCGTACTATCAGAGTAGGAGACAAACTTGGTGAATTTAGTTGTCGCCGGTAAATATGTGCTTGGATTTAAATGCTATACAAGGAAACTGATAACCCCAGAAATTGAGTAGAATCAGTTCTGAGAATTTCATTTTCCATATCCAAATAACGAAAGATTATTGGAAAGTAACAATGATCATTTTTTTTTTATTGGAAAAGCAGATAAACATGGTACATGGGGTTAGTACAATAAAGTAAATACAAATAGATATCAAATTCATCACGTTAATATCAGTATCATTTGATCGTTGTTATTATAAGAACTTGAAGTTGTTTTAATGGTATACAAGTAGTGGAATTTTAAAGACATGAACGTGCATTAGCATGATCAAAAACGGATATTTTGTGACGCACATTACAAGGTAAAGACAATGGAGATCCAATATAATAAGCTGAAATACCAGCATGACCATCAGGGTCTTCAAAACATCGGACAAGGCGTTCAGCGGAGATAACCATTGTATGCAAATAAGGAATGAATCACAAATAGATAGTATTGTCTCGCCAATTCCGTAACGCTCGAAGCTGTCATAAAATAAAAATGTTATGATAATTAGACAAGAGAATGAGAAAGTTATAAAAGAGAAACGTATTTTCTTGTATATTTTCTTTATACTGTTGTACGCATATGACTCATAAGCTGTAGTAGTCTCCTCTTCCAGCGGTTCCAACACAAATATGTTAAAAATTCATAACTTTTGCATCGATTGTCCAATTTTCCTCAAACTTTCACTGATGTGTTCTACTAATATTGTTGCACTCTCTCAATCCTTATGTTTATGAAGGTGAACTTGTCCTTTAACGTATTGGTCCCTCTAAAGCAAGTGTCTCTGCCAGAATGTGGGGAAACCCATTTCTTAAAGACAAAAGGTGAAAGAATACGCCCAGGCTTTCATTCACCACTCGACCATATAGGGCTTGTTTTTATTTTCTAGTTCTCTTTAAGGTTGCACTTACTTGATATTCAAGCTCTTTTGTTCATCAACCATCAGAGCCAGCAGACATACAGTAGGTTCTAATCCTAATCCCTTTCACATGAAACATACCAACAGTGCAGGCGATTGTTTATCAATGTACGATATGATTTTTTAAAGGATGGATTCTATTCCAAAAAGTCTCTAACTTTCGATGAATTGTGTACCTACCTGATACATTTTGCAAACGTTTTATACTATACAGATGCAATTTATTGATTGTTATCACAAAATAATAGTATGAAATGAATTGAAAAGTGAATGCATTGAATTAATCTTTGCCTCGTATCGCTATTCGATCTTTCCCTTTTCCTTTTCTTGTCCTAAATATGATATTTGTTAACATGTATTACTTCTTATATTTCTTGTTTGCTAAAATTCTGCTAGAACTGCCAATACCAAATAATAGCTAATTATTATGTCTTGTGGCTCTTTTTTTTTCTGTTCAACAGACCAAAACTATGGCAACGTTTAATGAAGTCATTAGTCAAGATCTCGAGTGTCCTATTTGCCTGACACTTTTCAACCAGCCTAAAGAATTGGCATGTTCACACACTTTCTGCGAAGATTGCTTGGAGTATATCTTTCAAGATCAACCCAACCAACGAACGCTTAAATGCCCTGTATGCAGGAGAGGAACACCCTTACCCAGTGGAGGTGTTGGTAAGTTACAAACAAACGAACCAGTGAGTTCTCTTTTGGAGGCATTGAAAACCGAGAACCCAACGTGCACAGTTTGTGAGATGGACGAAAAACCGCCAGCTGTGTCCCACTGTCAGGATTGTGGGAAATATATGTGTAAATCGTGTGAGAAAAATCACTCTACCTGGGAAACGCTCTCCAACCACGAAGTGGTGCCCATGAGCGAGGTGCTCTCGGGAAAAGTTCGGCTTAAGAGGAGAAGAAAGTGTAAGAAACACCCTAACGATGATGAAGACTGTTACTGTATCGGATGTCGGGAGTACATTTGCTGTAAGTGCGGGATGTTGGAGCATTCGCAAGCTGGTCATCAGGTGGAAGGAGCACCTATTCATGCGGAACACATTCTCAAAAATATCAAGGAGTTGAAAGAAAGAGTAAATTCAAAGAAAACGACTGTTGAAAACCATATCAAGTTCATAGCCACACAACGCAATGAAATAGCAAACATATTGGAAAAGGTAAATGATGACATTGACAAGGCATACGAGGAATGCATTCAACTATTGTCAGACAGAAAAGAAGCACTGAAAGGTCAAGTGAAACGATGGTCTGAAAAATTCGAGAAGGAATTATACGACATGGATGAAGAGCATCGGCGAACAATCCGTCACATAACCTCCACGGAGGAGCTTGTCACTAATGGTATGAAGGCACCTCTGGAGAATGACGCATTGTTTGCACACGACACGCTGCGCGAAAACTTGACGAATCTCCTGGGACGAAATGATCCAGACGACCAAATACCTAGACGTGTGAAAGAACGAGCTCAGAGGATGTCATTTACTAAACACGTGAAGGCCAATGAACTTTGTCTCGGTGAGCTAACAGATTACAAGTGGGAAGTCAAAGCAGACGTAAAGCTCACTGGTGTAGGACCCACCTGCTTCATGAGGTGTATAGCCGCAACACCAAACGGGAAAATGGCGATGGGCAGGATGGGAAGTTATGAAAGTGGAATCTATCTCTACTCCCCTGATGGCAAGTTACAACAGACGGTGATGGAACATGTTTTTGCTTATTCAATGGCATTCCTGTCTGACGGACGAAGTGTTTTGGGCCTACGTGGTAAAATCTACAAGATATCACTGTACACTCCACACTGGGAGAAGCTTGACGTCACGTTCGAGACTGGAAGCCAGCTAACAGCTGCTGATAGTGTGACTGTTGACGGAGATGATAATATATACGTGAGTTGTGACATACGCCAAAAGATCCAAGTATTTACCCCACGGGGAGGGAAGGCTTTCAGAGAAATAATGTATGATAAATTACATATCTCACCAATGCAAATAGTCTCATTTCTAACAACGGGAAACCTGATATGCGGTGTGCTCAATCGTGTCATATGCCTTGATGGTAATGGGAAGATAAAGAAAGTCTTCAGGGAAAATGGTAGGGATGGCTACCCGGCAGTTTGTCGAGATGATTCGGTCATTATAGCCTGGGTGGATCAAGGGAACGGTCTTGTCAGTATCGATCGATACGCGAGGGATTTGGAGTACGTGCACAATCTCATCACTGATTTCAAAGTGCCAAAAAGTTGTCGGTACGTGTGCCTCCTACAGGTGTTCAAGAGTGGTGAGATAGCCTTGTACATGCCTCCGCAAAGATTCTACATATTTGACACCGTAAGAGCATAGTGTGAACATTGACGATATTTTGAAATTGCCCTGGAAAATCTTTTATTTCCCTTTCTATTTGGGGCTGGAGGTGATGGAGTGGGTGAGGAAATAAGACGGGGGTCTAGGGCAATTACCCTCTGGGCAATTACCCCGTCCCCTTCCCCTGGCCTTAATCCAAATCCTAATAATGAACCTAATCCTAACCCTAAACCTAACCCTAATCTTTTATTACTCCTACCTTAATTACCACTAACCAGTATTTAGCGGGGGGGGGGGGGGGGGTTATTGCCCTTTGGGGGTAATTGTCCGGATACGGTATTGTGTTGCAACCAAACCCTCCATGCAAGGACAGGCCACCGTCTCCACAAATGGGGGTCACTCGGCTAGCACGGCTTGTGACTGCAGCCATCCTGACCAAACCCTCCGTCACATCGTGGAAGACTGCCACATGTCTGTATATGTATGTAAACACAATACGAAGATTAAATAGCGACGGTTCATAAATACACACGTATTGCACGTTATCTATTGTACAGGCCCTACAGCGCGGGTCTCACGAACCGGCGCAATACAACTTTTCATACGTCGGTTCGTGAGACCCGCGCTTTAGTACATAACCTATGGTGCGCGCAAGAAACGATGGGTTTACGAACCGACGCAGGGAGTTTGAAGACAGAGATATCGTAGATTTTTGAATTCACACTAAAATTACACTATGAATAGGAAGAACAACTTCCACTCTCATCACCCTGTCAAAATTTTTACACACAAGACAGGAAAAAAACATTGAAAACGTTGTCTGAAACTTGTGAGATCTTTAAACGCGATTTTCTCAGAACTGCATTTTCGCTCAAAAACGAAATAGCGTCGTTTCGTGAAACCAACGACGAAATGTTCGGATTAATAAACCCTTTTTCATTTTTCGGATTAACGAACCTCTAGGCATAGGGAATTTGTGTGTTTCGGATTAACTGACCTTCGGAATAACGAACCTTCGAAATAGCGAACAGCACACAATAAGACATGACGTCATTGAAGTGGAATAAGAGTAAGGCCTCTTCAAATTTGAGGGAACTTTTAGCAAAAGAAATGAAGAAAAGAAATTGTGAATATGCATGGAAATGAATGTCTGTAACACTTCTTTTAGAATAAAGTTATAATCTGATACGTCGTCTGAATAAGTTTACCCAAAACACTTTATTTTGGTGTAAATTAGCCACTTGAAGCAACATTCGAGCAGAGTATATTTTATTAATGCAATATTATTGCTCCTTGTAATGGACTGTGTTCAGCATTGGAATCAAAACATTCCAGTCAAAAAGACTTTATAATCATACGCAAATCAAAATTTCCTGTTTGGTAATCATTCCGTTGGTGGGCACTGCCGTGCATTTTAACAACGTCCTTCAAGCATATCTACAGGAAAGGAAAATCAAACTGTGTACATTCTTATCGATTTGATGATTTCGACTGACTGAAAAAAGTACTTTCCTATTCGGTTTGTAAATAGCTGAATCTTGTTATTTCGATATGCTACTGATCATGTACTTCTCTGTCTAATATTTCACGAAGTGTGCTTATAATTGAGTCGTTATTTTGCATGACCCGCAGTGCAGCATCCATAAAGATTCAAAACTCATAATCGGTATGATTTGAATTTTATAGTAAAATTGGATTTGATGTTCCCTTTGAATGCTTTAAAATGTATATAAGAGTAATGTATGTCATGATAAATATTGTAAAACGTTTCTCAGCTGTTTCATCCACGTGTCTGTCTCATGCTGCCTTTAATATTTCTAATGTGTGCAATAAATTTCAGAGCGTTTGTAAACAGAACGATGGGTCTGACATCACTTGGTCAGACGTAGTAATATGGAGTGTTGCATTTCCGACAATGTACCAAGTATAAAAGAGTGATTACGTTTTACTATGTGAACATCGTTTACAGAATTGACTTTAACTACAACGTATCACCACATTTTTTTTGGATCTACACTTGTATAAGATATTTGTGTTGTTATATACTTGCGCCTACTATAGGATAAACAATCGTTTTTTTTTCCCCTATTCATCTTCTGAAAGTTAATGAATATTTATTAGATCACTAACACTTTCTGAGAACTTTATTTCCATATTAGTACCATGTCTGTGTCATAAAATGGGTGTATCTGCGCGCATACGTGTTCGCATGTATCTGGAACAAACATTTAATCCAATTATACAACAGACCCTACTACACTTTGTGACTTCAGAATCTAAAGAGTGTGATCACAGTAAACTCTAACATTAATTCCTTAGTTTTATTTTGTTGCAGTAAGCATAATAAAACATTCATGTAGAAAGCCATCTGCATAAGAATTTTAAAATATGTTTTACCTTCTTTCAGGGCCTTCATAATATGTATGTGCTCATAGAAGAAGACGGTCAAAATGAAATGTATGAGTTTCATTTCGTAACATAATGCTCTTATAGATTAAACTGATATAAACCATTCGATATAAACTAATATTAAAGGGACTGTAGAGTACTGGTTGAGGTGAGGATTCAGGTTTATAACATTCCTATAAGTGAGATGATGAGAAACCTTTTCTGAAATATGAACGAACATGTAATTTTAATAAGGATTCAAGGTTTTTGATGAAAATTGGTTTTCAAATGGTTGAGATATCCAAAAAAATTATATTAATAAAAGGCGACAGGCCACGTTTTTTATTAGGATCTCTTTGATTCACCTTGTTTTTGGATATCTCAGCCATTTCAAAACCAGTTTTCAACAAACAAACTTCGGATACCCCTTAGAATTGCATGCTCTTTGACATCTCATAGGGTGGTTCCTAAATATCTCGCAAAACGTTAAAAGCTAAATCCTAACCTCGACGAGAACTGTACAACCTCTTTAATGTTGTTTTATTGAAATTCAATATCTGCATTGAAATTTAACTAATCAATTTCCCGTTTTATAATGCGGATGACGTGAGGGGCAATTCATTTAAGCAATAGTTTCATGGATTATTTACAATTCAGAAGAAAGCCGAGGGGGATCATCGGCAACATTGTTGGCAAAATTGTGTAATATGATTGTATTGTTTGTGTGTGTGCGTGTGTGTGTTTGCGCGTGTGTGTGTCTGTGTGTGTCTGTGTGTCTGATAGAAAACTAATCATGAATAATGTTTATAATCTTCACCTTGAAACCCATATGGTACAACTAAACAATACAGAAGAATCTAATGTCCATGTAACATTATCCGATATTCTTGTAAGAAATATTTTCACCTATCGGTACAATACATGGCATTCTATACATTTTAATTATTTATCAAATTTTCATGAAATATGTTATTACCGAAAAGTGTAGTAATCTCAAACAAAAATACAATTTGAATTTAGTGTATGTAGAATTGTGGAGCTCATTGATACACATGAAAGGGAAAAAATATTGTACTTCATTGACTTCGTTCATTTTCAGTATTTCTGTTCATTTTATGGATACTTTATTTTCTCGAAGGGTATCCCAACTTTCATACCAAGAGTTGCTCATATGAAAGAGCCTGTAATTCCAAGAGGGAGTCAACGCTTAATTAATGAAAATTATCCTTATAAAAGTTGTGACACACCTTCCATTACGATCCCTTTGTTTTGCTTTGTATTTGGATGTCTCAGCCATTCCAAAACTTATTTTCATCCATTAAAAAAAATGAATTCCTGTCATACAGAATGGTATGTTTTGTATTATTGAAAACATGATCTCTTGGTGTTTCACCAAAAGCTATAAGCCCAATCTTCATCTTCATCTTCACCAACAGGCCTAGTACCATCCCTTCAAGTCCTCATTACCAATTAAATTTACATTGACCTATTGCCTCATGAAGGGGCGGAAAGTACAATATTGTTACAGGGTAACATTTCTTTGCAGTAGTAAAAAAAGAGGGAGTAAAAAAAAGAAATAACTGTGTATGTTTATCAAAAGAAAAATAGTTCGAATTCATGCATATTTCTTTTACCCTTCTTAATGTCAGATAGTCACTTTGATCATCGAAAACTCAAAGTCTATAAACTTGATAGTTTACAAAAATTCTTTATTACTCAAATGAAAACAATGTCTCGATTGACATTTTGAATTGGCGTACAATATAGCATGGCATTCTTGCATAATTATGCTGGCAGACAAACAGACGTTATTGCTGGAACTTATTCTCCATCTCATTTTCCTTAAGATTATCATTGAAGTTCTTATTCAACTTCGTATATGCACACATTCAAATTTTTTGGCTCACGCTGATCCCATATTTTATCGCCTAAAAACTTTGAAGGCCCATGATATACATCTATACCTAACTGCCATATTTATGTATAAACACACTCGAAATTTATTACCATTTTTTCATAATACCCTATAGTAACCAATGACCATATTCACTCATACCCTACCCGTCGTTTCCATGATTTTCATTTAAGTAATCCGAAGCTTTTACTTGCTCAAAATTCGATTAGACATCAAGGTCCGGATACATGGAACACTCTTCCTGAGAAGTTGAAACAGTGTGCCTCCTTGTTTTCATTTAAAGCAAAGTTAAAGAAGTACATTTTATTACAGTATACTTCAAATACGAACTAAAAACAAATAAATTATACAACTAATGTTGGTCTCCCGATAGCAACAGCGCATATCGTCCCCTCTTTCAGTAAACCAATTTCATTATTCTAAATTCCAGCCTATCTGTCATTGTGCACCCTCAAGCACCTGCACACACATTCACCACCACCACCATCACACACCAGAGTTTATTTTTCCCTGCTACCTTCGCAGCAGAATTTATATTGTTACAAATCTAGTACGTCCTTATCTTTCCCTCGGGCCGGCCATATTTTCAAGCAATGCTTATAATGGCGGCCCTCTGCATAATCGTTTCTTAACTACAAATGTTATTCGTATCACTGCTGCATAGACATGCATACTGTATATTAAATCTCTTTCATATCGTTGTTTATGCAAGTCAATAGACTGTGTTAAATTTATTTCATATATTTCCTACATGTTCATGATTATGTATTATATGTATCGTGGTTTATGCAAGTCAAACGATTCTGCGTTGAATTTACTTTGTATATTTCCTGCATCTTCATGATTATGTAACTTATGTATATTGATTTGCAGAAAATAAAGTGTTAAATCTATTTTATATATTTCCTACATGTTCATGATTATGTACTTATATGTATTGTGGTTTGTGCAAGTCAAACGACTCTGCGTTGAATTTACTTTGTATATTTCCTGCATCTTCATGATTATGTAACTTATGTATATTGATTTGCAGAAAATAAAGTATCTATCAAACAAACAACTTCAGGATATTTGTTTACATCTTTGTCTTTTGAGTATATAAATTCTCCTCTTTGGTAGCATAATAATCAAGAAACACTTGAAGGGTTTGTTTGCAAAAACCGATAAGTCCATTTTTGAAGATTTTGAAGTACGATCTCTGTCATAAAGTACAAACTAATACCTTTTAAATGATATATTGGTCACTACATATAAAGCTATATTTTTGAAGATATGGTCAAAAGAAGCAAAAATTTTCTTATTATTCTCTTTATTTTTCTTGACCTTTAATCGCAAATATCTCCATTTGGCAAATATGGACTTGTCGGTTTTTGCAAACTCTTCACTTGTATTCTACATAGGGTTTGTTTTGTTTATGACTTTAAATAAATGATTCAGTAAAGTATAAAGTCCCAATTTCTCCATCTTACATTTCAATGACGGACGAACATCTTTCATATCATGAGGCAGAATGCGGTTACGCGCTGTGCTTTTCAGAAAGACACACGGTGAATGGGATGTGGGGAAAACCCAGTACTAAGTGAAAGGGTCGCAATGAAAAGGTCACCGATCAAACGACTGAGAAGGGCGTGATGCACGCACGTACAGAGCACATTCAGTTCTATGCTCTTTGATCATGGTCTGTGTAATAGCTGCTTGTATCACCGACCATTTTGTGAGTACTCTGTAATACATCTCTCTTTTGTTTGACGTGTTTGACTAATCGTCCGTTTTCTATTTGGGCCTTACAAGCAAGACAACATTCCGTCTGACTTGTGACTTCACCTTTCTACAGGCTGAACAACACATCCCTGTCACAGAGTCGGTGGCGATCGCATGCATACGTCGGTGGCGGACATAGGCCCTACATGTAAATCAACAATATTCTGTGTGGGAAACGGCCTACATCATACTGTATACTTGGTAAGCATATGGGACATTGTTCACACACACACACACACACACACACACACTTTGTTTATGCCTAGCATAATTAATTTGTTTCCCAAATGCAACACTTAGGCCTAACACTGTATAAACATTAAATATAAGGTCACTATTATTTTTCATTGTGTCTATGTACTGTGTAGCACCCGTCTGATATGTCGAATGAATGAATAATAATAGTATATCATCATCGTCGTCCTATCTGGCGTAAACGACGTTCAAATGAACAGAGCTACCAAGTCTCACGCATTCTGAGTGAGACTCAAGCATTTAGGGGCCATCTCACGATTTTACGCATGGCATCCATTTTTCTCACGCATCGGGAAAAGTCTGCTAACTTGGGCCTACACTATAATATTAATAATGAGCATAGCCCAAAGGATTAAAGTGATAGTTGGAATTGAAGGTTTATTTCCCTTTTCTCTTTCAAAATAGGTAAGAATAGTCACTTATGTATGCACCTGATCGCACCATAAGAGCTAAAAATTGAAAAAGCTCCCTACCGTGGGAGGGATAAAAAACTCCTCCCCCCCCCCAAAAAAAAAGAGCTATATATATATATATATATATATATATGGGGGGGGGGGGCAAAACGGGTTTTTGCCCCTCCCCGCGTGTCCCATGTAACAAATAATCTACCAAATAAAAAAAGGCGCTTTTCTTTCTAAAAGTTGTCAATTGAGTATATGAATATAAGAACGACCCAAGTCCATGGAAGACCATTTCGAGTAAACTAAAAAAACCTTCATATCTTTTTTGTTTGTCCAATGATCTATTTAACTGTGATGGGATGGCAACATTGTATATACAAATTAGAACATATATTAGTATGACAATTAACATTAACATTAATTGTGGAGAGGCCATTTTGTGTGATGGACTTGGGTCGTTCTTTGATTCATATACATGATATTCTGCTATAGAGATGAGAGGACGAGAGAGGGCGCTATGATATGAATGTAAGAATGACCCAAGTCCTTCATTCTTACATTCATATAAGATTTAACTCATTTATTTCAGGCACTTCCGGGGTTAATTAGGATTTATCATTTATACACAAGATGAGTCCATGCATAAGCTACAATTTCCCATGTCAAACTGAATTTGGCCAAAAATTGGACTTGGGTCGTTCTTATATTCATATACTCAATTGTCAATTTCATAACTGAAAATTCGCAAACCATAATACACTATTATATACATTATAATATATATACACTAATATTTACTTATGAGTAGATTTAGTGCATACATGGTGGCCTCGCGTCCTCGAGTGTGCTTCCTGAGACATACCTTTAGTAAACCTTACATTTTCCCTTTCTTCTATACTTTTTGGCAATATAAGAAAGAAAAATTATTGCTCAATGCGACCACCTTTAAAGGGATGGTACAGTTTTGGTGGAGATGAGAATTAATCTTTTAACTTATTGCGACATACCAAGAAAACACTTATGATATAGTACAGAACATACCGTTTTAAGAGGAATTCAAAGTTTATTTGATGAAAATCGGGTTTGGAATGACTAAAACATCCAAAAAATCACAAAATAAAACAAAGCTATCGTAATAAAATGCGGGTCCCACACTTCTTTGGTAGAATCGCTCTTTTTTGGATATCTCAGCCATTTCAAAACTAATTTACATCAGATAATTAAAACGTTGAATTCCTCATACAATGATACATGCTCTTTCATATTTCATGAGACTTTTCTCATTATCTAACACAAAAAAGTTAGAAATGTGAAATTAGGTCTCAACCAGGACTGTACGATACCTTTAAGCTTTTAATGAACATATTTCAGACGAATGGCAAAGTGAAAGTGTCTCGCTCGCTCTGCCCGTACTTATAGTAAAATGAACAGTTTTAATTAGCGCCCTCCCCAGGCAGGTCCTTCCACGTCCCCCTGCTCGGTCGCTTCGCTCCCTCGCCGAGAATCTCACACCGCCACGTAAATGTACCCCCGTATAATGATAGTTCTTTCCTTTTTAATTCTTTTCCACTATGTTTAATTTCCTTGAAACCTGTAGGGATGTAGGCGCAAGGAAAGGTATGACTTGGAGAGTTTTGTGTTTTTACATTTGGATTCAGCTTCACTGACATGTTACAGAAGTCCCGTGCCTTCCTGGAAGTGTTGTTAGCGATCATCTATAGGCCTATATGTCACAAAACACTTCTTTTTTTCTTCCCCATTAGAAACATTTCTCTCTGACCTATATGTCCAAGACGTATTAGGAAAAAAAAAAACATTTGCAAAGGGCTTCCAAGAGAGGTAAATCATCGTTTGTTAAGAAATCTGAAATGATAATATTTGCCCGTGCTTATTTTGTATTAAAGTCACCTTGGAAGAATTGCTGAAAAGAAAGACAATGACGAAATTACATCGAAACTGACGTTAAATAGGATGCCATGTTACACGATATGCTGACAGTCAAACGAAAATAATCTGCTGAAGATTCTCCATCTCATTTTACTCAGATTAGTAATTGAAGTTATCATTTTACATTGTAAAGAAAAAAATGAATAAATCGTGCGCTGTGATTTTCACATACACAGTGTGTATATGAGATGTTTGGGAAAACCCGCAACTATTAATAATAGGGTCCCAGTGAAAAGGTCATACGGTAAGTACTGACTTCCTTTGAATCGTCCCGCCATTTTGTGAGAGCCTCGCAATGCATCTCTCTTTCTAATAACTAACTCTCAGTGCTCTGTTTGAGTCTTTAGAGTAAGACCGCACTCATTCTAATTTCTGATCTCACGTTCCTACAGGCCTAACATAAAGTATGTTGTGATTTTATGCATCACTACACTTCGGAGCCCGACAGAAAATCAACAAAATTCAACCCGGAAGCGCAGCATACTTGGTAAGCACATGAAACATTACTCGATCACGCAAGTTATTCATGCCTGTGTAAGTGCACAATGGATCGCCATACAAATTTATGGGGCCACTAATATTCCTCATTTCATCAACGTTATTAAAATCGCAATCATATAGCAGTTTATACCACGTATACTATTCGTTGTTAATTCCAATATTATACAAATGATGCACAGGATAGAGTGCGTTAGTGTAGGCGTAGTGCACTCGAGGGTATTTACAATTGTGAAACATGCACGAGGCGAACACTAACGCCACGAAATAATCCTGTGCATCATTTGTTTTATAAAATGGGTCGAAAATTCGAAAACTAACATCATTTTTCAGCGTTTTTCACGTACCTTTGTGGGTCAAGACGTCCGAAGATGTTCGTCCCAAACTTTTACGCACGTCGCACTCGCGGAAGTCCCGCACATACAGTATAAGTATAATGGGGGGTTGGGTTTCCGGACACCCGCATGAAAACTTACTTATTTTACATGGAATATGCACCCTTTACCTTAAAGACTTGATATAGACTCCTCATATAGGCCTACTAGACAACATACTCTGAAAACGGCGTGAGAATTAACCTACTAAATCGTTGGATTTGCTCTTCAAAGTGACTCCATGTACGCGCGTCCGGTCCCATAACGCTTGGTCTACTGTACTGTACAAAGTGTACGTATAGTACAGTATACGTACGTACGCCACATATGTTATGCACAAGGGAAGACAGGCCGGCCGGCCGGCAGCCCGAACTAGAAGTTGTTTACAGGATTGACAGCGCGTACGCGTATGCATGCAATTCATCATTGGAGCCGCCGCGCGCACAGACGATCGGCAATCTACCATAGGATTACAGGCAGTGCAGTTGTACTGAAGTAAAGGAAGGATGTGTGTCTCATTTCAGCGCTTCCTATTGGCTACATTCTTGAACCCATTTTATAAATTATTTTACTGCCATTCCAGCGTTTCTCCAGCTCCTGAACTTGTTGCCAAATCAAGCGATTAATTCATTCATGTTATTGATTTGGTGAAAGACAACAAGTTATGTATTAGTTTGAAAAATCTTAAATGATCTTCCCAATCCAATATAAGCAGATGAGAGCCCTACAACTGAAGCTATTTTGCAGTTACTGACTAAATTCGTCAATGTCTCTCTTGACAACACATTTTCTTGGAACGTTGGCAGATAAATCTAATAAAACTATTTCCCGTACTATCAGAGTAGGAGACAAACTTGGTGAATTTAGTTGTCGCCGGTAAATATGTGCTTGGATTTAAATGCTATACAAGGAAACTGATAACCCCAGAAATTGAGTAGAATCAGTTCTGAGAATTTCATTTTCCATATCCAAATAACGAAAGATTATTGGAAAGTAACAATGATCATTTTTTTTTTATTGGAAAAGCAGATAAACATGGTACATGGGGTTAGTACAATAAAGTAAATACAAATAGATATCAAATTCATCACGTTAATATCAGTATCATTTGATCGTTGTTATTATAAGAACTTGAAGTTGTTTTAATGGTATACAAGTAGTGGAATTTTAAAGACATGAACGTGCATTAGCATGATCAAAAACGGATATTTTGTGACGCACATTACAAGGTAAAGACAATGGAGATCCAATATAATAAGCTGAAATACCAGCATGACCATCAGGGTCTTCAAAACATCGGACAAGGCGTTCAGCGGAGATAACCATTGTATGCAAATAAGGAATGAATCACAAATAGATAGTATTGTCTCGCCAATTCCGTAACGCTCGAAGCTGTCATAAAATAAAAATGTTATGATAATTAGACAAGAGAATGAGAAAGTTATAAAAGAGAAACGTATTTTCTTGTATATTTTCTTTATACTGTTGTACGCATATGACTCATAAGCTGTAGTAGTCTCCTCTTCCAGCGGTTCCAACACAAATATGTTAAAAATTCATAACTTTTGCATCGATTGTCCAATTTTCCTCAAACTTTCACTGATGTGTTCTACTAATATTGTTGCACTCTCTCAATCCTTATGTTTATGAAGGTGAACTTGTCCTTTAACGTATTGGTCCCTCTAAAGCAAGTGTCTCTGCCAGAATGTGGGGAAACCCATTTCTTAAAGACAAAAGGTGAAAGAATACGCCCAGGCTTTCATTCACCACTCGACCATATAGGGCTTGTTTTTATTTTCTAGTTCTCTTTAAGGTTGCACTTACTTGATATTCAAGCTCTTTTGTTCATCAACCATCAGAGCCAGCAGACATACAGTAGGTTCTAATCCTAATCCCTTTCACATGAAACATACCAACAGTGCAGGCGATTGTTTATCAATGTACGATATGATTTTTTAAAGGATGGATTCTATTCCAAAAAGTCTCTAACTTTCGATGAATTGTGTACCTACCTGATACATTTTGCAAACGTTTTATACTATACAGATGCAATTTATTGATTGTTATCACAAAATAATAGTATGAAATGAATTGAAAAGTGAATGCATTGAATTAATCTTTGCCTCGTATCGCTATTCGATCTTTCCCTTTTCCTTTTCTTGTCCTAAATATGATATTTGTTAACATGTATTACTTCTTATATTTCTTGTTTGCTAAAATTCTGCTAGAACTGCCAATACCAAATAATAGCTAATTATTATGTCTTGTGGCTCTTTTTTTTTCTGTTCAACAGACCAAAACTATGGCAACGTTTAATGAAGTCATTAGTCAAGATCTCGAGTGTCCTATTTGCCTGACACTTTTCAACCAGCCTAAAGAATTGGCATGTTCACACACTTTCTGCGAAGATTGCTTGGAGTATATCTTTCAAGATCAACCCAACCAACGAACGCTTAAATGCCCTGTATGCAGGAGAGGAACACCCTTACCCAGTGGAGGTGTTGGTAAGTTACAAACAAACGAACCAGTGAGTTCTCTTTTGGAGGCATTGAAAACCGAGAACCCAACGTGCACAGTTTGTGAGATGGACGAAAAACCGCCAGCTGTGTCCCACTGTCAGGATTGTGGGAAATATATGTGTAAATCGTGTGAGAAAAATCACTCTACCTGGGAAACGCTCTCCAACCACGAAGTGGTGCCCATGAGCGAGGTGCTCTCGGGAAAAGTTCGGCTTAAGAGGAGAAGAAAGTGTAAGAAACACCCTAACGATGATGAAGACTGTTACTGTATCGGATGTCGGGAGTACATTTGCTGTAAGTGCGGGATGTTGGAGCATTCGCAAGCTGGTCATCAGGTGGAAGGAGCACCTATTCATGCGGAACACATTCTCAAAAATATCAAGGAGTTGAAAGAAAGAGTAAATTCAAAGAAAACGACTGTTGAAAACCATATCAAGTTCATAGCCACACAACGCAATGAAATAGCAAACATATTGGAAAAGGTAAATGATGACATTGACAAGGCATACGAGGAATGCATTCAACTATTGTCAGACAGAAAAGAAGCACTGAAAGGTCAAGTGAAACGATGGTCTGAAAAATTCGAGAAGGAATTATACGACATGGATGAAGAGCATCGGCGAACAATCCGTCACATAACCTCCACGGAGGAGCTTGTCACTAATGGTATGAAGGCACCTCTGGAGAATGACGCATTGTTTGCACACGACACGCTGCGCGAAAACTTGACGAATCTCCTGGGACGAAATGATCCAGACGACCAAATACCTAGACGTGTGAAAGAACGAGCTCAGAGGATGTCATTTACTAAACACGTGAAGGCCAATGAACTTTGTCTCGGTGAGCTAACAGATTACAAGTGGGAAGTCAAAGCAGACGTAAAGCTCACTGGTGTAGGACCCACCTGCTTCATGAGGTGTATAGCCGCAACACCAAACGGGAAAATGGCGATGGGCAGGATGGGAAGTTATGAAAGTGGAATCTATCTCTACTCCCCTGATGGCAAGTTACAACAGACGGTGATGGAACATGTTTTTGCTTATTCAATGGCATTCCTGTCTGACGGACGAAGTGTTTTGGGCCTACGTGGTAAAATCTACAAGATATCACTGTACACTCCACACTGGGAGAAGCTTGACGTCACGTTCGAGACTGGAAGCCAGCTAACAGCTGCTGATAGTGTGACTGTTGACGGAGATGATAATATATACGTGAGTTGTGACATACGCCAAAAGATCCAAGTATTTACCCCACGGGGAGGGAAGGCTTTCAGAGAAATAATGTATGATAAATTACATATCTCACCAATGCAAATAGTCTCATTTCTAACAACGGGAAACCTGATATGCGGTGTGCTCAATCGTGTCATATGCCTTGATGGTAATGGGAAGATAAAGAAAGTCTTCAGGGAAAATGGTAGGGATGGCTACCCGGCAGTTTGTCGAGATGATTCGGTCATTATAGCCTGGGTGGATCAAGGGAACGGTCTTGTCAGTATCGATCGATACGCGAGGGATTTGGAGTACGTGCACAATCTCATCACTGATTTCAAAGTGCCAAAAAGTTGTCGGTACGTGTGCCTCCTACAGGTGTTCAAGAGTGGTGAGATAGCCTTGTACATGCCTCCGCAAAGATTCTACATATTTGACACCGTAAGAGCATAGTGTGAACATTGACGATATTTTGAAATTGCCCTGGAAAATCTTTTATTTCCCTTTCTATTTGGGGCTGGAGGTGATGGAGTGGGTGAGGAAATAAGACGGGGGTCTAGGGCAATTACCCTCTGGGCAATTACCCCGTCCCCTTCCCCTGGCCTTAATCCAAATCCTAATAATGAACCTAATCCTAACCCTAAACCTAACCCTAATCTTTTATTACTCCTACCTTAATTACCACTAACCAGTATTTAGCGGGGGGGGGGGGGGGGGGGGTTATTGCCCTTTGGGGGTAATTGTCCGGATACGGTATTGTGTTGCAACCAAACCCTCCATGCAAGGACAGGCCACCGTCTCCACAAATGGGGGTCACTCGGCTAGCACGGCTTGTGACTGCAGCCATCCTGACCAAACCCTCCGTCACATCGTGGAAGACTGCCACATGTCTGTATATGTATGTAAACACAATACGAAGATTAAATAGCGACGGTTCATAAATACACACGTATTGCACGTTATCTATTGTACAGGCCCTACAGCGCGGGTCTCACGAACCGGCGCAATACAACTTTTCATACGTCGGTTCGTGAGACCCGCGCTTTAGTACATAACCTATGGTGCGCGCAAGAAACGATGGGTTTACGAACCGACGCAGGGAGTTTGAAGACAGAGATATCGTAGATTTTTGAATTCACACTAAAATTACACTATGAATAGGAAGAACAACTTCCACTCTCATCACCCTGTCAAAATTTTTACACACAAGACAGGAAAAAAACATTGAAAACGTTGTCTGAAACTTGTGAGATCTTTAAACGCGATTTTCTCAGAACTGCATTTTCGCTCAAAAACGAAATAGCGTCGTTTCGTGAAACCAACGACGAAATGTTCGGATTAATAAACCCTTTTTCATTTTTCGGATTAACGAACCTCTAGGCATAGGGAATTTGTGTGTTTCGGATTAACTGACCTTCGGAATAACGAACCTTCGAAATAGCGAACAGCACACAATAAGACATGACGTCATTGAAGTGGAATAAGAGTAAGGCCTCTTCAAATTTGAGGGAACTTTTAGCAAAAGAAATGAAGAAAAGAAATTGTGAATATGCATGGAAATGAATGTCTGTAACACTTCTTTTAGAATAAAGTTATAATCTGATACGTCGTCTGAATAAGTTTACCCAAAACACTTTATTTTGGTGTAAATTAGCCACTTGAAGCAACATTCGAGCAGAGTATATTTTATTAATGCAATATTATTGCTCCTTGTAATGGACTGTGTTCAGCATTGGAATCAAAACATTCCAGTCAAAAAGACTTTATAATCATACGCAAATCAAAATTTCCTGTTTGGTAATCATTCCGTTGGTGGGCACTGCCGTGCATTTTAACAACGTCCTTCAAGCATATCTACAGGAAAGGAAAATCAAACTGTGTACATTCTTATCGATTTGATGATTTCGACTGACTGAAAAAAGTACTTTCCTATTCGGTTTGTAAATAGCTGAATCTTGTTATTTCGATATGCTACTGATCATGTACTTCTCTGTCTAATATTTCACGAAGTGTGCTTATAATTGAGTCGTTATTTTGCATGACCCGCAGTGCAGCATCCATAAAGATTCAAAACTCATAATCGGTATGATTTGAATTTTATAGTAAAATTGGATTTGATGTTCCCTTTGAATGCTTTAAAATGTATATAAGAGTAATGTATGTCATGATAATGTTGTAAAACGTTTCTCAGCTGTTTCATCCACGTGTCTGTCTCATGCTGCCTTTAATATTTCTAATGTGTGCAATAAATTTCAGAGCGTTTGTAAACAGAACGATGGGTCTGACATCACTTGGTCAGACGTAGTAATATGGAGTGTTGCATTTCCGACAATGTACCAAGTATAAAAGAGTGATTACGTTTTACTATGTGAACATCGTTTACAGAATTGACTTTAACTACAACGTATCACCACATTTTTTTTGGATCTACACTTGTATAAGATATTTGTGTTGTTATATACTTGCGCCTACTATAGGATAAACAATCGTTTTTTTCCCCTATTCATCTTCTGAAAGTTAATGAATATTTATTAGATCACTAACACTTTCTGAGAACTTTATTTCCATATTAGTACCATGTCTGTGTCATAAAATGGGTGTATCTGCGCGCATACGTGTTCGCATGTATCTGGAACAAACATTTAATCCAATTATACAACAGACCCTACTACACTTTGTGACTTCAGAATCTAAAGAGTGTGATCACAGTAAACTCTAACATTAATTCCTTAGTTTTATTTTGTTGCAGTAAGCATAATAAAACATTCATGTAGAAAGCCATCTGCATAAGAATTTTAAAATATGTTTTACCTTCTTTCAGGGCCTTCGTAATATGTATGTGCTCATAGAAGAAGACGGTCAAAATGAAATGTATGAGTTTCATTTCGTAACATAATGCTCTTATAGATTTAAACTGATATAAACCATTCGATATAAACTAATATTAAAGGGACTGTAGAGTACTGGTTGAGGTGAGGATTCAGGTTTATAACATTCCTATAAGTGAGATGATGAGAAACCTTTTCTGAAATATGAACGAACATGTAATTTTAATAAGGATTCAAGGTTTTTGATGAAAATTGGTTTTCAAATGGTTGAGATATCCAAAAAAAATTATGTTAATAAAAGGCGACAGGCCACGTTTTTTATTAGGATCTCTTTGATTCACCTTGTTTTTGGATATCTCAGCCATTTCAAAACCAGTTTTCAACAAATAAACTTCGGATACCCCTTAGAATTGCATGCTCTTTGACATCTCATAGGGTGGTTCCTAAATATCTCGCAAAACGTTAAAAGCTAAATCCTAACCTCGACGAGAACTGTACAACCTCTTTAATGTTGTTTTATTGAAATTCAATATCTGCATTGAAATTTAACTAATCAATTTCCCGTTTTATAATGCGGATGACGTGAGGGGCAATTCATTTAAGCAATAGTTTCATGGATTATTTACAATTCAGAAGAAAGCCGAGGGGGATCATCGGCAACATTGTTGGCAAAATTGTGTAATATGATTGTATTGTTTGTGTGTGTGCGTGTGTGTGTTTGCGCGCGTGTGTGTCTGTGTGTGTCTGTGTGTCTGATAGAAAACTAATCATGAATAATGTTTATAATCTTCACCTTGAAACCCATATGGTACAACTAAACAATACAGAAGAATCTAATGTCCATGTAACATTATCCGATATTCTTGTAAGAAATATTTTCACCTATCGGTACAATACATGGCATTCTATACATTTTAATTATTTATCAAATTTTCATGAAATATGTTATTACCGAAAAGTGTAGTAATCTCAAACAAAAATACAATTTGAATTTAGTGTATGTAGAATTGTGGAGCTCATTGATACACATGAAAGGGAAAAAATATTGTACTTCATTGACTTCGTTCATTTTCAGTATTTCTGTTCATTTTATGGATACTTTATTTTCTCGAAGGGTATCCCAACTTTCATACCAAGAGTTGCTCATATGAAAGAGCCTGTAATTCCAAGAGGGAGTCAACGCTTAATTAATGAAAATTATCCTTATAAAAGTTGTGACACACCTTCCATTACGATCCCTTTGTTTTGCTTTGTATTTGGATGTCTCAGCCATTCCAAAACTTATTTTCATCCATTAAAAAAAATGAATTCCTGTCATACAGAATGGTATGTTTTGTATTATTGAAAACATGATCTCTTGGTGTTTCACCAAAAGCTATAAGCCCAATCTTCATCTTCATCTTCACCAACAGGCCTAGTACCATCCCTTCAAGTCCTCATTACCAATTAAATTTACATTGACCTATTGCCTCATGAAGGGGCGGAAAGTACAATATTGTTACAGGGTAACATTTCTTTGCAGTAGTAAAAAAAGAGGGAGTAAAAAAAAGAAATAACTGTGTATGTTTATCAAAAGAAAAATAGTTCGAATTCATGCATATTTCTTTTACCCTTCTTAATGTCAGATAGTCACTTTGATCATCGAAAACTCAAAGTCTATAAACTTGATAGTTTACAAAAATTCTTTATTACTCAAATGAAAACAATGTCTCGATTGACATTTTGAATTGGCGTACAATATAGCATGGCATTCTTGCATAATTATGCTGGCAGACAAACAGACGTTATTGCTGGAACTTATTCTCCATCTCATTTTCCTTAAGATTATCATTGAAGTTCTTATTCAACTTCGTATATGCACACATTCAAATTTTTTGGCTCACGCTGATCCCATATTTTATCGCCTAAAAACTTTGAAGGCCCATGATATACATCTATACCTAACTGCCATATTTATGTATAAACACACTCGAAATTTATTACCATTTTTTCATAATACCCTATAGTAACCAATGACCATATTCACTCATACCCTACCCGTCGTTTCCATGATTTTCATTTAAGTAATCCGAAGCTTTTACTTGCTCAAAATTCGATTAGACATCAAGGTCCGGATACATGGAACACTCTTCCTGAGAAGTTGAAACAGTGTGCCTCCTTGTTTTCATTTAAAGCAAAGTTAAAGAAGTACATTTTATTACAGTATACTTCAAATACGAACTAAAAACAAATAAATTATACAACTAATGTTGGTCTCCCGATAGCAACAGCGCATATCGTCCCCTCTTTCAGTAAACCAATTTCATTATTCTAAATTCCAGCCTATCTGTCATTGTGCACCCTCAAGCACCTGCACACACATTCACCACCACCACCATCACACACCAGAGTTTATTTTTCCCTGCTACCTTCGCAGCAGAATTTATATTGTTACAAATCTAGTACGTCCTTATCTTTCCCTCGGGCCGGCCATATTTTCAAGCAATGCTTATAATGGCGGCCCTCTGCATAATCGTTTCTTAACTACAAATTTTATTCGTATCACTGCTGCATAGACATGCATACTGTATATTAAATCTCTTTCATATCGTTGTTTATGCAAGTCAATAGACTGTGTTAAATTTATTTCATATATTTCCTACATGTTCATGATTATGTATTATATGTATCGTGGTTTATGCAAGTCAAACGATTCTGCGTTGAATTTACTTTGTATATTTCCTGCATCTTCATGATTATGTAACTTATGTATATTGATTTGCAGAAAATAAAGTGTTAAATCTATTTTATATATTTCCTACATGTTCATGATTATGTACTTATATGTATTGTGGTTTGTGCAAGTCAAACGACTCTGCGTTGAATTTACTTTGTATATTTCCTGCATCTTCATGATTATGTAACTTATGTATATTGATTTGCAGAAAATAAAGTATCTATCAAACAAACAACTTCAGGATATTTGTTTACATCTTTGTCTTTTGAGTATATAAATTCTCCTCTTTGGTAGCATAATAATCAAGAAACACTTGAAGGGTTTGTTTGCAAAAACCGATAAGTCCATTTTTGAAGATTTTGAAGTACGATCTCTGTCATAAAGTACAAACTAATACCTTTTAAATGATATATTGGTCACCTTCATATAAAGCTATATTTTTGAAGATATGGTCAAAAGAAGCAAAAATTTTCTTATTATTCTCTTTATTTTTCTTGACCTTTAATCGCAAATATCTCCATTTGGCAAATATGGACTTGTCGGTTTTTGCAAACTCTTCACTTGTATTCTACATAGGGTTTGTTTTGTTTATGACTTTAAATAAATGATTCAGTAAAGTATAAAGTCCCAATTTCTCCATCTTACATTTCAATGACGGACGAACATCTTTCATATCATGAGGCAGAATGCGGTTACGCGCTGTGCTTTTCAGAAAGACACACGGTGAATGGGATGTGGGGAAAACCCAGTACTAAGTGAAAGGGTCGCAATGAAAAGGTCACCGATCAAACGACTGAGAAGGGCGTGATGCACGCACGTACAGAGCACATTCAGTTCTATGCTCTTTGATCATGGTCTGTGTAATAGCTGCTTGTATCACCGACCATTTTGTGAGTACTCTGTAATACATCTCTCTTTTGTTTGACGTGTTTGACTAATCGTCCGTTTTCTATTTGGGCCTTACAAGCAAGACAACATTCCGTCTGACTTGTGACTTCACCTTTCTACAGGCTGAACAACACATCCCTGTCACAGAGTCGGTGGCGATCGCATGCATACGTCGGTGGCGGACATAGGCCCTACATGTAAATCAACAATATTCTGTGTGGGAAACGGCCTACATCATACTGTATACTTGGTAAGCATATGGGACATTGTTCACACACACACACACACACACACACACACTTTGTTTATGCCTAGCATAATTAATTTGTTTCCCAAATGCAACACTTAGGCCTAACACTGTATAAACATTAAATATAAGGTCACTATTATTTTTCATTGTGTCTATGTACTGTGTAGCACCCGTCTGATATGTCGAATGAATGAATAATAATAGTATATCATCATCGTCGTCCTATCTGGCGTAAACGACGTTCAAATGAACAGAGCTACCAAGTCTCACGCATTCTGAGTGAGACTCAAGCATTTAGGGGCCATCTCACGATTTTACGCATGGCATCCATTTTTCTCACGCATCGGGAAAAGTCTGCTAACTTGGGCCTACACTATAATATTAATAATGAGCATAGCCCAAAGGATTAAAGTGATAGTTGGAATTGAAGGTTTATTTCCCTTTTCTCTTTCAAAATAGGTAAGAATAGTCACTTATGTATGCACCTGATCGCACCATAAGAGCTAAAAATTGAAAAAGCTCCCTACCGTGGGAGGGATAAAAAACTCCTCCCCCCCCCCAAAAAAAAAGAGCTATATATATATATATATATGGAACGGGTTTTTGCCCCTCCCCGCGTGTCCCATGTAACAAATAATCTACCAAATAAAAAAAGGCGCTTTTCTTTCTAAAAGTTGTCAATTGAGTATATGAATATAAGAACGACCCAAGTCCATGGAAGACCATTTCGAGTAAACTAAAAAAACCTTCATATCTTTTTTGTTTGTCCAATGATCTATTTAACTGTGATGGGATGGCAACATTGTATATACAAATTAGAACATATATTAGTATGACAATTAACATTAACATTAATTGTGGAGAGGCCATTTTGTGTGATGGACTTGGGTCGTTCTTTGATTCATATACATGATATTCTGCTATAGAGATGAGAGGACGAGAGAGGGCGCTATGATATGAATGTAAGAATGACCCAAGTCCTTCATTCTTACATTCATATAAGATTTAACTCATTTATTTCAGGCACTTCCGGGGTTAATTAGGATTTATCATTTATACACAAGATGAGTCCATGCATAAGCTACAATTTCCCATGTCAAACTGAATTTGGCCAAAAATTGGACTTGGGTCGTTCTTATATTCATATACTCAATTGTCAATTTCATAACTGAAAATTCGCAAACCATAATACACTATTATATACATTATAATATATATACACTAATATTTACTTATGAGTAGATTTAGTGCATACATGGTGGCCTCGCGTCCTCGAGTGTGCTTCCTGAGACATACCTTTAGTAAACCTTACATTTTCCCTTTCTTCTATACTTTTTGGCAATATAAGAAAGAAAAATTATTGCTCAATGCGACCACTTTTAAAGGGATGGTACAGTTTTGGTGGAGATGAGAATTAATCTTTTAACTTATTGCGACATACCAAGAAAACACTTATGATATAGTACAGAACATACCGTTTTAAGAGGAATTCAAAGTTTATTTGATGAAAATCGGGTTTGGAATGACTAAAACATCCAAAAAATCACAAAATAAAACAAAGCTATCGTAATAAAATGCGGGTCCCACACTTCTTTGGTAGAATCGCTCTTTTTTGGATATCTCAGCCATTTCAAAACTAATTTACATCAGATAATTAAAACGTTGAATTCCTCATACAATGATACATGCTCTTTCATATTTCATGAGACTTTTCTCATTATCTAACACAAAAAAGTTAGAAATGTGAAATTAGGTCTCAACCAGGACTGTACGATACCTTTAAGCTTTTAATGAACATATTTCAGACGAATGGCAAAGTGAAAGTGTCTCGCTCGCTCTGCCCGTACTTATAGTAAAATGAACAGTTTTAATTAGCGCCCTCCCCAGGCAGGTCCTTCCACGTCCCCCTGCTTGGTCGCTTCGCTCCCTCGCCGAGAATCTCACACCGCCACATAAATGTACCCCCGTATAATGATAGTTCTTTCCTTTTTAATTCTTTTCCACTATGTTTAATTTCCTTGAAATTTGCTTTTAGGCAAATACTCGATAAACGGGACTTTTTTACTCTGTTTTTACAGAAAACATACACACACACAAAACAAAACAAAAAACAGAAAAAAAACAGAAGTGTTCCGGCACGCTTGACCACCTGTAGCTATGTAGGCGCAAGGAAAGGTATGACTTGGAGAGTTTTGTGTTTTTACATTTGGATTCAGCTTCACTGACATGTTACAGAAGTCCCGTGCCTTCCTGGAAGTGTTGTTAGCGATCATCTATAGGCCTATATGTCACAAAACACTTCTTTTTTTCTTCCCCATTAGAAACATTTCTCTCTGACCTATATGTCCAAGACGTATTAGGAAAAAAAAAAACATTTGCAAAGGGCTTCCAAGAGAGGTAAATCATCGTTTGTTAAGAAATCTGAAATGATAATATTTGCCCGTGCTTATTTTGTATTAAAGTCACCTTGGAAGAATTGCTGAAAAGAAAGACAATGACGAAATTACATCGAAACTGACGTTAAATAGGATGCCATGTTACACGATATGCTGACAGTCAAACGAAAATAATCTGCTGAAGATTCTCCATCTCATTTTACTCAGATTAGTAATTGAAGTTATCATTTTACATTGTAAAGAAAAAAATGAATAAATCGTGCGCTGTGATTTTCACATACACAGTGTGTATATGAGATGTTTGGGAAAACCCGCAACTATTAATAATAGGGTCCCAGTGAAAAGGTCATACGGTAAGTACTGACTTCCTTTGAATCGTCCCGCCATTTTGTGAGAGCCTCGCAATGCATCTCTCTTTCTAATAACTAACTCTCAGTGCTCTGTTTGAGTCTTTAGAGTAAGACCGCACTCATTCTAATTTCTGATCTCACGTTCCTACAGGCCTAACATAAAGTATGTTGTGATTTTATGCATCACTACACTTCGGAGCCCGACAGAAAATCAACAAAATTCAACCCGGAAGCGCAGCATACTTGGTAAGCACATGAAACATTACTCGATCACGCAAGTTATTCATGCCTGTGTAAGTGCACAATGGATCGCCATACAAATTTATGGGGCCACTAATATTCCTCATTTCATCAACGTTATTAAAATCGCAATCATATAGCAGTTTATACCACGTATACTATTCGTTGTTAATTCCAATATTATACAAATGATGCACAGGATAGAGTGCGTTAGTGTAGGCGTAGTGCACTCGAGGGTATTTACAATTGTGAAACATGCACGAGGCGAACACTAACGCCACGAAATAATCCTGTGCATCATTTGTTTTATAAAATGGGTCGAAAATTCGAAAACTAACATCATTTTTCAGCGTTTTTCACGTACCTTTGTGGGTCAAGACGTCCGAAGATGTTCGTCCCAAACTTTTACGCACGTCGCACTCGCGGAAGTCCCGCACATACAGTATAAGTATAATGGGGGGTTGGGTTTCCGGACACCCGCATGAAAACTTACTTATTTTACATGGAATATGCACCCTTTACCTTAAAGACTTGATATAGACTCCTCATATAGGCCTACTAGACAACATACTCTGAAAACGGCGTGAGAATTAACCTACTAAATCGTTGGATTTGCTCTTCAAAGTGACTCCATGTACGCGCGTCCGGTCCCATAACGCTTGGTCTACTGTACTGTACAAAGTGTACGTATAGTACAGTATACGTACGTACGCCACATATGTTATGCACAAGGGAAGACAGGCCGGCCGGCCGGCAGCCCGAACTAGAAGTTGTTTACAGGATTGACAGCGCGTACGCGTATGCATGCAATTCATCATTGGAGCCGCCGCGCGCACAGACGATCGGCAATCTACCATAGGATTACAGGCAGTGCAGTTGTACTGAAGTAAAGGAAGGATGTGTGTCTCATTTCAGCGCTTCCTATTGGCTACATTCTTGAACCCATTTTATAAATTATTTTACTGCCATTCCAGCGTTTCTCCAGCTCCTGAACTTGTTGCCAAATCAAGCGATTAATTCATTCATGTTATTGATTTGGTGAAAGACAACAAGTTATGTATTAGTTTGAAAAATCTTAAATGATCTTCCCAATCCAATATAAGCAGATGAGAGCCCTACAACTGAAGCTATTTTGCAGTTACTGACTAAATTCGTCAATGTCTCTCTTGACAACACATTTTCTTGGAACGTTGGCAGATAAATCTAATAAAACTATTTCCCGTACTATCAGAGTAGGAGACAAACTTGGTGAATTTAGTTGTCGCCGGTAAATATGTGCTTGGATTTAAATGCTATACAAGGAAACTGATAACCCCAGAAATTGAGTAGAATCAGTTCTGAGAATTTCATTTTCCATATCCAAATAACGAAAGATTATTGGAAAGTAACAATGATCATTTTTTTTTATTGGAAAAGCAGATAAACATGGTACATGGGGTTAGTACAATAAAGTAAATACAAATAGATATCAAATTCATCACGTTAATATCAGTATCATTTGATCGTTGTTATTATAAGAACTTGAAGTTGTTTTAATGGTATACAAGTAGTGGAATTTTAAAGACATGAACGTGCATTAGCATGATCAAAAACGGATATTTTGTGACGCACATTACAAGGTAAAGACAATGGAGATCCAATATAATAAGCTGAAATACCAGCATGACCATCAGGGTCTTCAAAACATCGGACAAGGCGTTCAGCGGAGATAACCATTGTATGCAAATAAGGAATGAATCACAAATAGATAGTATTGTCTCGCCAATTCCGTAACGCTCGAAGCTGTCATAAAATAAAAATGTTATGATAATTAGACAAGAGAATGAGAAAGTTATAAAAGAGAAACGTATTTTCTTGTATATTTTCTTTATACTGTTGTACGCATATGACTCATAAGCTGTAGTAGTCTCCTCTTCCAGCGGTTCCAACACAAATATGTTAAAAATTCATAACTTTTGCATCGATTGTCCAATTTTCCTCAAACTTTCACTGATGTGTTCTACTAATATTGTTGCACTCTCTCAATCCTTATGTTTATGAAGGTGAACTTGTCCTTTAACGTATTGGTCCCTCTAAAGCAAGTGTCTCTGCCAGAATGTGGGGAAACCCATTTCTTAAAGACAAAAGGTGAAAGAATACGCCCAGGCTTTCATTCACCACTCGACCATATAGGGCTTGTTTTTATTTTCTAGTTCTCTTTAAGGTTGCACTTACTTGATATTCAAGCTCTTTTGTTCATCAACCATCAGAGCCAGCAGACATACAGTAGGTTCTAATCCTAATCCCTTTCATATGAAACATACCAACAGTGCAGGCGATTGTTTATCAATGTACGATATGATTTTTTAAAGGATGGATTCTATTCCAAAAAGTCTCTAACTTTCGATGAATTGTGTACCTACCTGATACATTTTGCAAACGTTTTATACTATACAGATGCAATTTATTGATTGTTATCACAAAATAATAGTATGAAATGAATTGAAAAGTGAATGCATTGAATTAATCTTTGCCTCGTATCGCTATTCGATCTTTCCCTTTTCCTTTTCTTGTCCTAAATATGATATTTGTTAACATGTATTACTTCTTATATTTCTTGTTTGCTAAAATTCTGCTAGAACTGCCAATACCAAATAATAGCTAATTATTATGTCTTGTGGCTCTTTTTTTTTCTGTTCAACAGACCAAAACTATGGCAACGTTTAATGAAGTCATTAGTCAAGATCTCGAGTGTCCTATTTGCCTGACACTTTTCAACCAGCCTAAAGAATTGGCATGTTCACACACTTTCTGCGAAGATTGCTTGGAGTATATCTTTCAAGATCAACCCAACCAACGAACGCTTAAATGCCCTGTATGCAGGAGAGGAACACCCTTACCCAGTGGAGGTGTTGGTAAGTTACAAACAAACGAACCAGTGAGTTCTCTTTTGGAGGCATTGAAAACCGAGAACCCAACGTGCACAGTTTGTGAGATGGACGAAAAACCGCCAGCTGTGTCCCACTGTCAGGATTGTGGGAAATATATGTGTAAATCGTGTGAGAAAAATCACTCTACCTGGGAAACGCTCTCCAACCACGAAGTGGTGCCCATGAGCGAGGTGCTCTCGGGAAAAGTTCGGCTTAAGAGGAGAAGAAAGTGTAAGAAACACCCTAACGATGATGAAGACTGTTACTGTATCGGATGTCGGGAGTACATTTGCTGTAAGTGCGGGATGTTGGAGCATTCGCAAGCTGGTCATCAGGTGGAAGGAGCACCTATTCATGCGGAACACATTCTCAAAAATATCAAGGAGTTGAAAGAAAGAGTAAATTCAAAGAAAACGACTGTTGAAAACCATATCAAGTTCATAGCCACACAACGCAATGAAATAGCAAACATATTGGAAAAGGTAAATGATGACATTGACAAGGCATACGAGGAATGCATTCAACTATTGTCAGACAGAAAAGAAGCACTGAAAGGTCAAGTGAAACGATGGTCTGAAAAATTCGAGAAGGAATTATACGACATGGATGAAGAGCATCGGCGAACAATCCGTCACATAACCTCCACGGAGGAGCTTGTCACTAATGGTATGAAGGCACCTCTGGAGAATGACGCATTGTTTGCACACGACACGCTGCGCGAAAACTTGACGAATCTCCTGGGACGAAATGATCCAGACGACCAAATACCTAGACGTGTGAAAGAACGAGCTCAGAGGATGTCATTTACTAAACACGTGAAGGCCAATGAACTTTGTCTCGGTGAGCTAACAGATTACAAGTGGGAAGTCAAAGCAGACGTAAAGCTCACTGGTGTAGGACCCACCTGCTTCATGAGGTGTATAGCCGCAACACCAAACGGGAAAATGGCGATGGGCAGGATGGGAAGTTATGAAAGTGGAATCTATCTCTACTCCCCTGATGGCAAGTTACAACAGACGGTGATGGAACATGTTTTTGCTTATTCAATGGCATTCCTGTCTGACGGACGAAGTGTTTTGGGCCTACGTGGTAAAATCTACAAGATATCACTGTACACTCCACACTGGGAGAAGCTTGACGTCACGTTCGAGACTGGAAGCCAGCTAACAGCTGCTGATAGTGTGACTGTTGACGGAGATGATAATATATACGTGAGTTGTGACATACGCCAAAAGATCCAAGTATTTACCCCACGGGGAGGGAAGGCTTTCAGAGAAATAATGTATGATAAATTACATATCTCACCAATGCAAATAGTCTCATTTCTAACAACGGGAAACCTGATATGCGGTGTGCTCAATCGTGTCATATGCCTTGATGGTAATGGGAAGATAAAGAAAGTCTTCAGGGAAAATGGTAGGGATGGCTACCCGGCAGTTTGTCGAGATGATTCGGTCATTATAGCCTGGGTGGATCAAGGGAACGGTCTTGTCAGTATCGATCGATACGCGAGGGATTTGGAGTACGTGCACAATCTCATCACTGATTTCAAAGTGCCAAAAAGTTGTCGGTACGTGTGCCTCCTACAGGTGTTCAAGAGTGGTGAGATAGCCTTGTACATGCCTCCGCAAAGATTCTACATATTTGACACCGTAAGAGCATAGTGTGAACATTGACGATATTTTGAAATTGCCCTGGAAAATCTTTTATTTCCCTTTCTATTTGGGGCTGGAGGTGATGGAGTGGGTGAGGAAATAAGACGGGGGTCTAGGGCAATTACCCTCTGGGCAATTACCCCGTCCCCTTCCCCTGGCCTTAATCCAAATCCTAATAATGAACCTAATCCTAACCCTAAACCTAACCCTAATCTTTTATTACTCCTACCTTAATTACCACTAACCAGTATTTAGCGGGGGGGGGGGGGGGGGGTTATTGCCCTTTGGGGGTAATTGTCCGGATACGGTATTGTGTTGCAACCAAACCCTCCATGCAAGGACAGGCCACCGTCTCCACAAATGGGGGTCACTCGGCTAGCACGGCTTGTGACTGCAGCCATCCTGACCAAACCCTCCGTCACATCGTGGAAGACTGCCACATGTCTGTATATGTATGTAAACACAATACGAAGATTAAATAGCGACGGTTCATAAATACACACGTATTGCACGTTATCTATTGTACAGGCCCTACAGCGCGGGTCTCACGAACCGGCGCAATACAACTTTTCATACGTCGGTTCGTGAGACCCGCGCTTTAGTACATAACCTATGGTGCGCGCAAGAAACGATGGGTTTACGAACCGACGCAGGGAGTTTGAAGACAGAGATATCGTAGATTTTTGAATTCACACTAAAATTACACTATGAATAGGAAGAACAACTTCCACTCTCATCACCCTGTCAAAATTTTTACACACAAGACAGGAAAAAAACATTGAAAACGTTGTCTGAAACTTGTGAGATCTTTAAACGCGATTTTCTCAGAACTGCATTTTCGCTCAAAAACGAAATAGCGTCGTTTCGTGAAACCAACGACGAAATGTTCGGATTAATAAACCCTTTTTCATTTTTCGGATTAACGAACCTCTAGGCATAGGGAATTTGTGTGTTTCGGATTAACTGACCTTCGGAATAACGAACCTTCGAAATAGCGAACAGCACACAATAAGACATGACGTCATTGAAGTGGAATAAGAGTAAGGCCTCTTCAAATTTGAGGGAACTTTTAGCAAAAGAAATGAAGAAAAGAAATTGTGAATATGCATGGAAATGAATGTCTGTAACACTTCTTTTAGAATAAAGTTATAATCTGATACGTCGTCTGAATAAGTTTACCCAAAACACTTTATTTTGGTGTAAATTAGCCACTTGAAGCAACATTCGAGCAGAGTATATTTTATTAATGCAATATTATTGCTCCTTGTAATGGACTGTGTTCAGCATTGGAATCAAAACATTCCAGTCAAAAAGACTTTATAATCATACGCAAATCAAAATTTCCTGTTTGGTAATCATTCCGTTGGTGGGCACTGCCGTGCATTTTAACAACGTCCTTCAAGCATATCTACAGGAAAGGAAAATCAAACTGTGTACATTCTTATCGATTTGATGATTTCGACTGACTGAAAAAAGTACTTTCCTATTCGGTTTGTAAATAGCTGAATCTTGTTATTTCGATATGCTACTGATCATGTACTTCTCTGTCTAATATTTCACGAAGTGTGCTTATAATTGAGTCGTTATTTTGCATGACCCGCAGTGCAGCATCCATAAAGATTCAAAACTCATAATCGGTATGATTTGAATTTTATAGTAAAATTGGATTTGATGTTCCCTTTGAATGCTTTAAAATGTATATAAGAGTAATGTATGTCATGATAATATTGTAAAACGTTTCTCAGCTGTTTCATCCACGTGTCTGTCTCATGCTGCCTTTAATATTTCTAATGTGTGCAATAAATTTCAGAGCGTTTGTAAACAGAACGATGGGTCTGACATCACTTGGTCAGACGTAGTAATATGGAGTGTTGCATTTCCGACAATGTACCAAGTATAAAAGAGTGATTACGTTTTACTATGTGAACATCGTTTACAGAATTGACTTTAACTACAACGTATCACCACATTTTTTTTGGATCTACACTTGTATAAGATATTTGTGTTGTTATATACTTGCGCCTACTATAGGATAAACAATCGTTTTTTTCCCCTATTCATCTTCTGAAAGTTAATGAATATTTATTAGATCACTAACACTTTCTGAGAACTTTATTTCCATATTAGTACCATGTCTGTGTCATAAAATGGGTGTATCTGCGCGCATACGTGTTCGCATGTATCTGGAACAAACATTTAATCCAATTATACAACAGACCCTACTACACTTTGTGACTTCAGAATCTAAAGAGTGTGATCACAGTAAACTCTAACATTAATTCCTTAGTTTTATTTTGTTGCAGTAAGCATAATAAAACATTCATGTAGAAAGCCATCTGCATAAGAATTTTAAAATATGTTTTACCTTCTTTCAGGGCCTTCATAATATGTATGTGCTCATAGAAGAAGACGGTCAAAATGAAATGTATGAGTTTCATTTCGTAACATAATGCTCTTATAGATTTAAACTGATATAAACCATTCGATATAAACTAATATTAAAGGGACTGTAGAGTACTGGTTGAGGTGAGGATTCAGGTTTATAACATTCCTATAAGTGAGATGATGAGAAACCTTTTCTGAAATATGAACGAACATGTAATTTTAATAAGGATTCAAGGTTTTTGATGAAAATTGGTTTTCAAATGGTTGAGATATCCAAAAAAAATTATATTAATAAAAGGCGACAGGCCACGTTTTTTATTAGGATCTCTTTGATTCACCTTGTTTTTGGATATCTCAGCCATTTCAAAACCAGTTTTCAACAAACAAACTTCGGATACCCCTTAGAATTGCATGCTCTTTGACATCTCATAGGGTGGTTCCTAAATATCTCGCAAAACGTTAAAAGCTAAATCCTAACCTCGACGAGAACTGTACAACCTCTTTAATGTTGTTTTATTGAAATTCAATATCTGCATTGAAATTTAACTAATCAATTTCCCGTTTTATAATGCGGATGACGTGAGGGGCAATTCATTTAAGCAATAGTTTCATGGATTATTTACAATTCAGAAGAAAGCCGAGGGGGATCATCGGCAACATTGTTGGCAAAATTGTGTAATATGATTGTATTGTTTGTGTGTGTGCGTGTGTGTGTTTGCGCGTGTGTGTGTCTGTGTGTGTCTGTGTGTCTGATAGAAAACTAATCATGAATAATGTTTATAATCTTCACCTTGAAACCCATATGGTACAACTAAACAATACAGAAGAATCTAATGTCCATGTAACATTATCCGATATTCTTGTAAGAAATATTTTCACCTATCGGTACAATACATGGCATTCTATACATTTTAATTATTTATCAAATTTTCATGAAATATGTTATTACCGAAAAGTGTAGTAATCTCAAACAAAAATACAATTTGAATTTAGTGTATGTAGAATTGTGGAGCTCATTGATACACATGAAAGGGAAAAAATATTGTACTTCATTGACTTCGTTCATTTTCAGTATTTCTGTTCATTTTATGGATACTTTATTTTCTCGAAGGGTATCCCAACTTTCATACCAAGAGTTGCTCATATGAAAGAGCCTGTAATTCCAAGAGGGAGTCAACGCTTAATTAATGAAAATTATCCTTATAAAAGTTGTGACACACCTTCCATTACGATCCCTTTGTTTTGCTTTGTATTTGGATGTCTCAGCCATTCCAAAACTTATTTTCATCCATTAAAAAAAATGAATTCCTGTCATACAGAATGGTATGTTTTGTATTATTGAAAACATGATCTCTTGGTGTTTCACCAAAAGCTATAAGCCCAATCTTCATCTTCATCTTCACCAACAGGCCTAGTACCATCCCTTCAAGTCCTCATTACCAATTAAATTTACATTGACCTATTGCCTCATGAAGGGGCGGAAAGTACAATATTGTTACAGGGTAACATTTCTTTGCAGTAGTAAAAAAAGAGGGAGTAAAAAAAAGAAATAACTGTGTATGTTTATCAAAAGAAAAATAGTTCGAATTCATGCATATTTCTTTTACCCTTCTTAATGTCAGATAGTCACTTTGATCATCGAAAACTCAAAGTCTATAAACTTGATAGTTTACAAAAATTCTTTATTACTCAAATGAAAACAATGTCTCGATTGACATTTTGAATTGGCGTACAATATAGCATGGCATTCTTGCATAATTATGCTGGCAGACAAACAGACGTTATTGCTGGAACTTATTCTCCATCTCATTTTCCTTAAGATTATCATTGAAGTTCTTATTCAACTTCGTATATGCACACATTCAAATTTTTTGGCTCACGCTGATCCCATATTTTATCGCCTAAAAACTTTGAAGGCCCATGATATACATCTATACCTAACTGCCATATTTATGTATAAACACACTCGAAATTTATTACCATTTTTTCATAATACCCTATAGTAACCAATGACCATATTCACTCATACCCTACCCGTCGTTTCCATGATTTTCATTTAAGTAATCCGAAGCTTTTACTTGCTCAAAATTCGATTAGACATCAAGGTCCGGATACATGGAACACTCTTCCTGAGAAGTTGAAACAGTGTGCCTCCTTGTTTTCATTTAAAGCAAAGTTAAAGAAGTACATTTTATTACAGTATACTTCAAATACGAACTAAAAACAAATAAATTATACAACTAATGTTGGTCTCCCGATAGCAACAGCGCATATCGTCCCCTCTTTCAGTAAACCAATTTCATTATTCTAAATTCCAGCCTATCTGTCATTGTGCACCCTCAAGCACCTGCACACACATTCACCACCACCACCATCACACACCAGAGTTTATTTTTCCCTGCTACCTTCGCAGCAGAATTTATATTGTTACAAATCTAGTACGTCCTTATCTTTCCCTCGGGCCGGCCATATTTTCAAGCAATGCTTATAATGGCGGCCCTCTGCATAATCGTTTCTTAACTACAAATGTTATTCGTATCACTGCTGCATAGACATGCATACTGTATATTAAATCTCTTTCATATCGTTGTTTATGCAAGTCAATAGACTGTGTTAAATTTATTTCATATATTTCCTACATGTTCATGATTATGTATTATATGTATCGTGGTTTATGCAAGTCAAACGATTCTGCGTTGAATTTACTTTGTATATTTCCTGCATCTTCATGATTATGTAACTTATGTATATTGATTTGCAGAAAATAAAGTGTTAAATCTATTTTATATATTTCCTACATGTTCATGATTATGTACTTATATGTATTGTGGTTTGTGCAAGTCAAACGACTCTGCGTTGAATTTACTTTGTATATTTCCTGCATCTTCATGATTATGTAACTTATGTATATTGATTTGCAGAAAATAAAGTATCTATCAAACAAACAACTTCAGGATATTTGTTTACATCTTTGTCTTTTGAGTATATAAATTCTCCTCTTTGGTAGCATAATAATCAAGAAACACTTGAAGGGTTTGTTTGCAAAAACCGATAAGTCCATTTTTGAAGATTTTGAAGTACGATCTCTGTCATAAAGTACAAACTAATACCTTTTAAATGATATATTGGTCACTACATATAAAGCTATATTTTTGAAGATATGGTCAAAAGAAGCAAAAATTTTCTTATTATTCTCTTTATTTTTCTTGACCTTTAATCGCAAATATCTCCATTTGGCAAATATGGACTTGTCGGTTTTTGCAAACTCTTCACTTGTATTCTACATAGGGTTTGTTTTGTTTATGACTTTAAATAAATGATTCAGTAAAGTATAAAGTCCCAATTTCTCCATCTTACATTTCAATGACGGACGAACATCTTTCATATCATGAGGCAGAATGCGGTTACGCGCTGTGCTTTTCAGAAAGACACACGGTGAATGGGATGTGGGGAAAACCCAGTACTAAGTGAAAGGGTCGCAATGAAAAGGTCACCGATCAAACGACTGAGAAGGGCGTGATGCACGCACGTACAGAGCACATTCAGTTCTATGCTCTTTGATCATGGTCTGTGTAATAGCTGCTTGTATCACCGACCATTTTGTGAGTACTCTGTAATACATCTCTCTTTTGTTTGACGTGTTTGACTAATCGTCCGTTTTCTATTTGGGCCTTACAAGCAAGACAACATTCCGTCTGACTTGTGACTTCACCTTTCTACAGGCTGAACAACACATCCCTGTCACAGAGTCGGTGGCGATCGCATGCATACGTCGGTGGCGGACATAGGCCCTACATGTAAATCAACAATATTCTGTGTGGGAAACGGCCTACATCATACTGTATACTTGGTAAGCATATGGGACATTGTTCACACACACACACACACACACACACACACACACTTTGTTTATGCCTAGCATAATTAATTTGTTTCCCAAATGCAACACTTAGGCCTAACACTGTATAAACATTAAATATAAGGTCACTATTATTTTTCATTGTGTCTATGTACTGTGTAGCACCCGTCTGATATGTCGAATGAATGAATAATAATAGTATATCATCATCGTCGTCCTATCTGGCGTAAACGACGTTCAAATGAACAGAGCTACCAAGTCTCACGCATTCTGAGTGAGACTCAAGCATTTAGGGGCCATCTCACGATTTTACGCATGGCATCCATTTTTCTCACGCATCGGGAAAAGTCTGCTAACTTGGGCCTACACTATAATATTAATAATGAGCATAGCCCAAAGGATTAAAGTGATAGTTGGAATTGAAGGTTTATTTCCCTTTTCTCTTTCAAAATAGGTAAGAATAGTCACTTATGTATGCACCTGATCGCACCATAAGAGCTAAAAATTGAAAAAGCTCCCTACCGTGGGAGGGATAAAAAACTCCTCCCCCCCCCCCAAAAAAAAAGAGCTATATATATATATATATATATATATATATGGGGGGGGGGGGGGGCAAAACGGGTTTTTGCCCCTCCCCGCGTGTCCCATGTAACAAATAATCTACCAAATAAAAAAAGGCGCTTTTCTTTCTAAAAGTTGTCAATTGAGTATATGAATATAAGAACGACCCAAGTCCATGGAAGACCATTTCGAGTAAACTAAAAAAACCTTCATATCTTTTTTGTTTGTCCAATGATCTATTTAACTGTGATGGGATGGCAACATTGTATATACAAATTAGAACATATATTAGTATGACAATTAACATTAACATTAATTGTGGAGAGGCCATTTTGTGTGATGGACTTGGGTCGTTCTTTGATTCATATACATGATATTCTGCTATAGAGATGAGAGGACGAGAGAGGGCGCTATGATATGAATGTAAGAATGACCCAAGTCCTTCATTCTTACATTCATATAAGATTTAACTCATTTATTTCAGGCACTTCCGGGGTTAATTAGGATTTATCATTTATACACAAGATGAGTCCATGCATAAGCTACAATTTCCCATGTCAAACTGAATTTGGCCAAAAATTGGACTTGGGTCGTTCTTATATTCATATACTCAATTGTCAATTTCATAACTGAAAATTCGCAAACCATAATACACTATTATATACATTATAATATATATACACTAATATTTACTTATGAGTAGATTTAGTGCATACATGGTGGCCTCGCGTCCTCGAGTGTGCTTCCTGAGACATACCTTTAGTAAACCTTACATTTTCCCTTTCTTCTATACTTTTTGGCAATATAAGAAAGAAAAATTATTGCTCAATGCGACCACTTTTAAAGGGATGGTACAGTTTTGGTGGAGATGAGAATTAATCTTTTAACTTATTGCGACATACCAAGAAAACACTTATGATATAGTACAGAACATACCGTTTTAAGAGGAATTCAAAGTTTATTTGATGAAAATCGGGTTTGGAATGACTAAAACATCCAAAAAATCACAAAATAAAACAAAGCTATCGTAATAAAATGCGGGTCCCACACTTCTTTGGTAGAATCGCTCTTTTTTGGATATCTCAGCCATTTCAAAACTAATTTACATCAGATAATTAAAACGTTGAATTCCTCATACAATGATACATGCTCTTTCATATTTCATGAGACTTTTCTCATTATCTAACACAAAAAAGTTAGAAATGTGAAATTAGGTCTCAACCAGGACTGTACGATACCTTTAAGCTTTTAATGAACATATTTCAGACGAATGGCAAAGTGAAAGTGTCTCGCTCGCTCTGCCCGTACTTATAGTAAAATGAACAGTTTTAATTAGCGCCCTCCCCAGGCAGGTCCTTCCACGTCCCCCTGCTCGGTCGCTTCGCTCCCTCGCCGAGAATCTCACACCGCCACATAAATGTACCCCCGTATAATGATAGTTCTTTCCTTTTTAATTCTTTTCCACTATGTTTAATTTCCTTGAAATTTGCTTTTAGGCAAATACTCGATAAACGGGACTTTTTTACTCTGTTTTTACAGAAAGTCCCTACCCTACAACCGCTCGATCGCTTCGCTCCTTCGGCGAGGATCTCACACCGTCACATTATATGCCCCCGTCGAGATTTTGCCCCCCCCCCCCCCCCCCCAAAAAAAAAAAAAAAAAAAAAACACACACACACACACAAACACACACACACACATACACACACACAAAACAAAACAAAAAACAGAAAAAAAACAGAAGTGTTCCGGCACGCTTGACCACCTGTAGCTATGTAGGCGCAAGGAAAGGTATGACTTGGAGAGTTTTGTGTTTTTACATTTGGATTCAGCTTCACTGACATGTTACAGAAGTCCCGTGCCTTCCTGGAAGTGTTGTTAGCGATCATCTATAGGCCTATATGTCACAAAACACTTCTTTTTTTCTTCCCCATTAGAAACATTTCTCTCTGACCTATATGTCCAAGACGTATTAGGAAAAAAAAAAAACATTTGCAAAGGGCTTCCAAGAGAGGTAAATCATCGTTTGTTAAGAAATCTGAAATGATAATATTTGCCCGTGCTTATTTTGTATTAAAGTCACCTTGGAAGAATTGCTGAAAAGAAAGACAATGACGAAATTACATCGAAACTGACGTTAAATAGGATGCCATGTTACACGATATGCTGACAGTCAAACGAAAATAATCTGCTGAAGATTCTCCATCTCATTTTACTCAGATTAGTAATTGAAGTTATCATTTTACATTGTAAAGAAAAAAATGAATAAATCGTGCGCTGTGATTTTCACATACACAGTGTGTATATGAGATGTTTGGGAAAACCCGCAACTATTAATAATAGGGTCCCAGTGAAAAGGTCATACGGTAAGTACTGACTTCCTTTGAATCGTCCCGCCATTTTGTGAGAGCCTCGCAATGCATCTCTCTTTCTAATAACTAACTCTCAGTGCTCTGTTTGAGTCTTTAGAGTAAGACCGCACTCATTCTAATTTCTGATCTCACGTTCCTACAGGCCTAACATAAAGTATGTTGTGATTTTATGCATCACTACACTTCGGAGCCCGACAGAAAATCAACAAAATTCAACCCGGAAGCGCAGCATACTTGGTAAGCACATGAAACATTACTCGATCACGCAAGTTATTCATGCCTGTGTAAGTGCACAATGGATCGCCATACAAATTTATGGGGCCACTAATATTCCTCATTTCATCAACGTTATTAAAATCGCAATCATATAGCAGTTTATACCACGTATACTATTCGTTGTTAATTCCAATATTATACAAATGATGCACAGGATAGAGTGCGTTAGTGTAGGCGTAGTGCACTCGAGGGTATTTACAATTGTGAAACATGCACGAGGCGAACACTAACGCCACGAAATAATCCTGTGCATCATTTGTTTTATAAAATGGGTCGAAAATTCGAAAACTAACATCATTTTTCAGCGTTTTTCACGTACCTTTGTGGGTCAAGACGTCCGAAGATGTTCGTCCCAAACTTTTACGCACGTCGCACTCGCGGAAGTCCCGCACATACAGTATAAGTATAATGGGGGGTTGGGTTTCCGGACACCCGCATGAAAACTTACTTATTTTACATGGAATATGCACCCTTTACCTTAAAGACTTGATATAGACTCCTCATATAGGCCTACTAGACAACATACTCTGAAAACGGCGTGAGAATTAACCTACTAAATCGTTGGATTTGCTCTTCAAAGTGACTCCATGTACGCGCGTCCGGTCCCATAACGCTTGGTCTACTGTACTGTACAAAGTGTACGTATAGTACAGTATACGTACGTACGCCACATATGTTATGCACAAGGGAAGACAGGCCGGCCGGCCGGCAGCCCGAACTAGAAGTTGTTTACAGGATTGACAGCGCGTACGCGTATGCATGCAATTCATCATTGGAGCCGCCGCGCGCACAGACGTCGGCAATCTACCATAGGATTACAGGCAGTGCAGTTGTACTGAAGTAAAGGAAGGATATGTGTCTCATTTCAGCGCTTCCTATTGGCTACATTCTTGAACCCATTTTATAAATTATTTTACTGCCATTCCAGCGTTTCTCCAGCTCCTGAACTTGTTGCCAAATCAAGCGATTAATTCATTCATGTTATTGATTTGGTGAAAGACAACAAGTTATGTATTAGTTTGAAAAATCTTAAATGATCTTCCCAATCCAATATAAGCAGATGAGAGCCCTACAACTGAAGCTATTTTGCAGTTACTGACTAAATTCGTCAATGTCTCTCTTGACAACACATTTTCTTGGAACGTTGGCAGATAAATCTAATAAAACTATTTCCCGTACTATCAGAGTAGGAGACAAACTTGGTGAATTTAGTTGTCGCCGGTAAATATGTGCTTGGATTTAAATGCTATACAAGGAAACTGCTAACCCCAGAAATTGAGTAGAATCAGTTCTGAGAATTTCATTTTCCATATCCAAATAACGAAAGATTATTGGAAAGTAACAATGATCTTTTTTTTTTTGATTGAAAAAGCAGATAAACATAGTACATGGGGTCAGTACAATAAAGTAAATACAAATAGATATCAAATTCATCACGTTAATATTAGTATCATTTGATCGTTGTTATTATAAGAACTTGAAGTTGTTTTAATGGTATACAAGTAGTGGAATTTTAAAGACATGAACGTGCATTAGCATGATCAAAAACGGATATTTTGTGACGCACATTACAAGGTAAAGACAATGGAGATCCAATATAATAAGTTGAAATACCAGCATGACCAGGGTCTTCAAAACATCGAACAAGGCGTTCAACGGAGATAACCATTGTATGCAAATAAGGAATGAATCACAAATAAATAGTATAGTCTCGCCAATTCCGTAACGCTCGAAGCTGACATAAAATAAAAATGTTATGATAATTAGACAAGAGAATGAGAAAGTTATAAAAGAGAAACGTGACCACTAGTTATAGAAATAGTTTTCTAATGTACCTCTTTAGGCTGCGAATAGAGATCGACCATATTTTTTCTCTCTTACTCTTTCTCTTTATCTTCAACTTTCGCAATCCCTTTTTTCTTCTTAGCGTGATATGTGTTCATTCTGTTATTGCTTTGATTTGTGAAATAGTTATTGTTTTGTTGTAACTAATCACATCGATAGTTTATCAAAACTAGGCCTATTACTCTTTCTGTGTATCTATTGAGGCCCCAAACATTAGTCTTTGTTTACTGGGGACCCCCCTGCATCGTAACTTCACTTTTTTCATAACTCTGTTTTCTGTCACTATGATTTTTTACTAAAAAAAAAAATGATTTGCATAACTTGGTATATTTTCAAGTGATATGTTAAATTGCACTATGCAGAAACAGCAAATTATATGAAAAATATGATTATTCAAATCCAGCAACCATATAGTTTCCCCATGATTCTGGATTTCCAATGTGTCGTTTCACGTACATAAGAGTGTGCAGAAGATGGGAATTAATATTCAAAACATGTGTAATTTGACGACAGTGCCTTGTACGAGTGGACAAGAACCTAATTACATATAGTTAATGCACCTCACGCTCAGGGAAGAGGCTCCTCAATCAACAGCTACTATATTTCGTAAGCACTTTGAACTATGAATGATCATTTCTTGGGATTGATATTTATATTTCTTGTATTGCTATTTCGGCCACAAATGTCAGGTGTTTTCTTTTGCATAATCCTCTCTATTGATCTCTCTCCGTTTGGTCCATGAAATATGCCAGCCCCCCCCCCCCTAACACACACAAACACACACATAAACATATGCATGCTTTAAGGACAAGTTCACCTTCATAAACATAAGGATTGAGAGAAAGTAGCAATATTGGTAGAACACATCATTGAAAGTTTGAGGAAAATCAGACAATCCGTTTAAAAGTTATGAATTTTTGAAGTTTTTGTGCAGTAACCGCTGGATGAGAAGACTACTGCGGTGTATGAATAAGTTATGTCACATGCGTACAACAATAAATGGAAAATATAAAGAGAATTTCACAAAATTCCATCTTTTGAAACAAGTATACATTCCCTTGACTCGTTACCAACAAATTTTATGGGTAATATTATTCCCCCTGCCTTTAGAAAGAGGCAAGTCAAGTGCACTGTAAAAACATGGGTGTTAGATTTAACACCACGGGTGTTAAATCTAACACCGATCAAACTTCAATAAAGGACCACACCCACAGGTGTTAAAAATCCACTGTGATGGTGTTGAAAAGTGTTCACCTGACACTTCGTGGTGTCAATTTGACACTGTATCTGGTGTTATTTTGACACTGTACTGGCGTTAATTAAAAAATGACACCACATGGTGTTGATTTTATATTTGTTGGTGTTCATATCAATGGATTAACACCCGTCCAGCTTCAATAAGGGACCACACCAGCTGGTGTTACTTCGGTGTAAATTTATTTTCACATATTTTCAAAAATCTAGTATTTTAATGTAAAATTCTTGATCGTCTTGTTTAAATTAAAAAACAACAAGAAGTGCAGTTACTAAGAAACTCTTCAAAAAACAGTTTAAAATTTGGAAATGACACCCGGGGGTGTTAATTTAACACCATAAATGAGCACCGAAAATTTAACACCAGCTCGGTGTTCACTATTTAACACCGGACTTTTTGCAGTGTGCTTTTTTATTATGCGAAAAAAATGAAAATATGTTGAATTTTCTTCTATATTTTCTTTATACTGTTGTACGCATATGACTCACAAGCTGAAGTAGTCTCCTCTTCCAGCGGTTCCAACACAAAAATGTTAAAAATTCATAACTTTTGCATCGATTGTCCAATTTTCCTGAAACTTTCACTGATGTGTTCTACTAATATTGTTGCACTCTCTCAATCCTTGTTTATGAAGGTGAACTTGTCCTTTAACGTATTGGTCCCTCTAAAGCAAGTGTCTCTGCCAGAATGTGGGGAAACCCATTTCTTAAAGACAAAAGGTGAAAGAATACGCCCAGGCTTTCATTCACCACTCGACCATATAGGGCTTGTTTTTATTTTCTAGTTCTCTTTAAGGTTGCACTTACTTGATATTCAAGCTCTTTTGTTCATCAACCATCAGAGTCAGCAGACATACAGTAGGTTCTAATCCTAATCCCTTTCACATGAAACATACCAACAGTGCAGGCGATTGTTTATCAATGTACGACATGATTTTTTTAAGGATGGATTCTATTCCAAAAAGTCTCTAACTTTCGATGAATTGTGTACCTACCTGATACATTTTGCAAACGTTTTATACTATACAGATGCAATTTATTGATTGTTATCATGAAATAATAGTATGAAATGAATTGAAAAGTGAATGCATTGAATTAATCTTTGCCTCGTATCGCTATTCGATCTTTCCCTTTTCCTTTTCTTGTCCTAAATATGATATTTGTTAACATGTATTACTTCTTATATTTCTTGTTTGCTAAAATTCTGCTAGAACTGCCTGATACCAAATAATACCTAATTATTATGTCTTGTGGCTCTTTTTTTCTGTTCAACAGACCAAAACTATGGCAACGTTTAATAAAGTCATTAGTCAAGATCTCGAGTGTCCTATTTGCCTGACACTTTTCAACAAGCCTAAAGAATTGGCATGTTCACACACTTTCTGCGAAGATTGCTTGGAGTATATCTTTCAAGCTCAACCCAACCAACAAACGCTTAAATGCCCTGTATGCAGGAGAGGAGCACCCTTACCCAGTGGAGGTGTTGGTAAGTTACAAACAAACGAACCAGTGAGTTCTCTTTTGGAGGCATTGAAAACCGAGAACCCAACATGCACAGTTTGTGAGATGGACGAAAAACCGCTAGCTGTGTCCCACTGTCAGGATTGTGGGAAATATATGTGTAAATCGTGTGAGAAAAACCACTCCACCTGGAAAGCGCTCTCCAACCACGAAGTGGTGCCCATGAGCGAGGTGCTCTCGGGAAAAGTTCGGCTTAAGAGGAGAAGAAAGTGTAAGAAACACCCTAACGATGATGAAGACTGTTACTGTATCGGATGTCGGGAGTACATTTGCTGTAAGTGCGGGATGTTGGAGCATTCGCAAGCTGGTCATCAGGTGGAAGGAGCACCTATTCATGAGGAAAACATTCTCAAAAATATCAAGGAGTTGAAAGAAAGAGTAAATTCAAAGAAAACGACTGTTGAAAACCATATCAAGTTCATAGCCACACAACGCAATGAAATAGCAAACATATTGGAAAAGGTAAATGATGACATTGACAAGGCATACGAGGAATGCATTCAACTATTGTCAGACAGAAAAGAAGCGCTGAAAGGTCAAGTGAAACGATGGTCTGAAAAATTCGAGAAGGAATTATACGACATGGATGAAGAGCATCGGCGAACAATCCGTCACATAACCTCCACGGAGGAGCTTGTCACTAATGGTATGAAGGCACCTCTGGAGAAAGACGCATTGTTTGCACACGACACGCTGCGCGAAAACTTGACGAATCTCCTGGGACGAAATGATCCAGACGACCAAATACCTAGACGTGTGAAAGAACGAGCTCAGAGGATTTCATTCAGTAAACACGTGAAGGCCAATGAACTTTGTCTCGGTGAGCTAAAAGATTACAAGTGGGAAGTCAAAGCAGACGTAAAGCTCACTGGTGTAGGACCTACCTGCCGCATGAGGTGTATAGCCGCAACACCAAACGGGAAAATGGCGATGGGCAGGATGGGAAGTTATGAAAGTGGAATCTATCTCTACTCCCCTGATGGCAAGTTACAACAGACGGTGATGGAACATGTTTTTGCTTATTCAATGGCATTCCTGTCTGACGGACGAAGTGTTTTGGGCCTACGTGGTAAAATCTACAAGATATCACTGTACACTCCACACTGGGAGAAGCTTGACGTCACGTTCGAGACTGGAAGCCAGCTAACAGCTGCTGATAGTGTGACTGTTGACGGAGGTGATAATATATACGTGAGTTGTGACATACGCCAAAAGATCCAAGTATTTACCCCACGGGGAGGGAAGGCTTTCAGAGAAATAATGTATGATAAATTACATATCTCACCAATGCAAATAGTCTCATTTCTAACAACGGGAAACCTGATATGCGGTGTGCTCAATCGTGTCATATGCCTTGATGGTAATGGGAAGATAAAGAAAGTCTTCAGGGAAAATGGTAGGGATGGCTACCCGGCAGTTTGTCGAGATGATTCGGTCATTATAGCCTTGGTGGATCAAGGGAACGGTCTTGTCAGTATCGATCGATACGCGAGGGATTTGGAGTACGTGCACAATCTCATCACTGATTTCAAAGTGCCAAAAAGTTGTCGGTACGTGTGCCTCCTACAGGTGTTCAAGAGTGGTGAGATAGCCTTGTACATGCCTCCGCAAAGATTCTACATATTTGACACCGTAAGAGCATAGTGTGAACATTGACGATATTTTGAAATTGCCCTGGAAAATTTTTTATTTCCCTTTCTATGTGGGGCTGGAGGTGATGGAGTGGGTGAGGAAATAAGACGGGGGTCTAGGGCAATTACCCTCTGGGCAATTACCCCGTCCCCTTCCCCTGGCCTTAATCCAAATCCTAATAATGAACCTAATCCTAGCCCTAAACCTAACCCTAACCCTAATCTTTTATTACTCCTACCTTACCACTAACCAGTATTTAGCGGGGGGGGGGGGGGGGGGGGGTTATTGCCCTTTGGGGGTAATTGCCCGGATACGGTATTGTGTTGCAACCAAACCCTCCATGCAAGGACAGGCCACCGTCTCCACAAATGGGGGTCACTCGACTAGCCCGGCTTGTGACTGCAGCCATCCTGACCAAACCCTCCGTCACATCGTGGAAGACTGCCACATGTCTGTATATGTATGTAAACACAATACGAAGATGAAATAGCGACGGTTCATAAATACACGCGTATTGCACGTTCTCTATTGTACAGGCCCTACAGCGCGGGTCTCACGAACCGGCGCAATACAACTTTTCATACGTAGGTTCGTGAGACCCGCGCTTTAGTACATAACCTATGGTGCGCGCAAGAAACGATGCGTTTACGAACCGACGCAGTGAGTTTGAAGACAGAAATATCGTAGATTTTTGAATTCACCCTAAAATTACACTATGAATAGGAAGAACAACTTCCACTTTCATCACCCTGTCAAAATTTTTACACACAAGACAGGAAAAAACATTGAAAACGTTGTCTAAAACTTGTGAGATCTTTAAACGCGATTTTCTCAGAATTGCATTTTCGCTCAAAAAAACGAAATAGCGTCGGTTCGTGAAACCAACGACGAAATGTTCGGATTAACAAACCCTTTTTCATTTTTCGGATTAACGAACCTCTAGGCATAGGGAATTTGTGTGTTTCGAATTAACTGACCTTCGGAATACCGAACCTTCGGAATAGCGAACAGCACACAATAAGACATGACGTCATTGAAGTGGAATAAGAGTACGGCCTCTTCAAATTTGAAGGAACTTTTAGAAAAAGAAATTAAGAAAAGAAATTGTGAATATGCATGGAAATGAATGTCTGTAACACTTTTTTTTAGAATAAAGTTATAATCTGATACGTCGTCTGAATAAGTTTACCCAAAACACTTTATTTTGGTGTAAATTAGCCACTTGAAGCAACATTCGAGCAGATTATATTTTATTAATGCAATATTATTGCTCCCTGTCATTGACTGTGTTCAACATTGAAATCAAAATATTCCAGTCAAAAAGACTTTATAATCATACGCAAATTAAAATTTCCTGTTTGGCAATCATTCCTTTGGTGGCCACTGCCGTGCATTTTAACAACGTCCTTCAAGCATATCTACAGGAAAGGAAAATTAAACTGTGTACATTCTTATCGATTTGATGATTTCGACTGACTGAAAAAAGTACTTTCCTATTCGGTTTGTAAATAGCTGAATCTTGTTATTTCGATATGCTACTGATCATGTACTTCTCTGTCTAATATTTCACGAAGTGTGCTTATAATTGAGTCGTTATTTTGCATGACCCGTAGTGCAGCATCCATAAAGATTCAAAACTCATATTCGGTATGATTTGAATTTTATAGTAAAATTGGATTTGATGTTCCCTTTGAATGCTTTAAAATGTATATAAGAGTAATGTATGTCATGATAATGTTGTAAAACGTTTCTCAGCTGTTTCATCCACGTGTCTGTCTCATGCTGCCTTTAATATTTCTAATGTGTGCAATAAATACCAGAGCGTTTGTAAACAGAACGATGGGTCTGACATCACTTGGTCAGACGTAGTAATATGAAGTGTTGCATTTCCGACAATGTACCAAGTATAAAAGAGTGATTACGTTTTACTATGTGAACATCGTTTACAGAATTGACTTTAACTACAACGTATCACCACATTTTTTTTCGATCTACACTTGTATAAGATATTTGTGTTGTTATATACTTGTGCCTACTATAGGATAAACAATCGCTTTATTCCCTATTCATCTTCTGAAAGTTAATGAATATTTATTAGATCACTAACACTTTCTGAGAACTTTATGTTCATATTAGTACCATGTCTGTGTCATAAAATGGGTGTATCTGCGCGCATACGTGTTCCCATGTATCTGGAACAAACATTTAATCCAATTTTACAACAGACCCTACTACACTTTGTGACTTCAGAATCTAAAGAGTGTGATCACAGTAAACTCTGTAACATTAATTCCTTAGTTTTATTTTGTTGCAGTAAGCATAATAAAACATTCATGTAGAAAGCCATCTGCATAAGAATTTCAAAATATGTTTTACCTTCTTTCAGGGCCTTCATAATATGTATGTGCTCATAGAAGAAGAAGATCAAAATGAAATGTATGAGTTTCATTTCGTAACATAATGCTCTTATAGATTTAAACTGATATAAACCATTCGATATAAACTAATATTAGAGGGACTGTACAGTACTGGTTGAGGTGAGGATTCAGGTTTATAACATTCCTAAGTGAGATAATGAGAAACCTTTTCTGAAAAATGAACGAATATGTAATTTTAATAAGGATTCAAGGTTTTTGATAAAAATTGGTTTTCAAATGGTTGAGATATCCAAAAAAAATGATAGTAAATAAAAGGCGACAGCCCACGTTTTTTTATTAGGATCTCTTTGATTCACCTTGTTTTTGGATATCTCAGCCATTTCAAAACCAGTTTTCAACAAATAAACTTCGGATACCCCTTAGAATTGCATGCTCTTTGACATTTCATAGGGTGGTTCCTGAATATCTCGCAAAACGTTAAAAGCTAAATCCTCACCTCGACGAGAACTGTACAACCTCTTTAATGTTGTTTTATTGAAATTCAATATCTGCATTGAAATTTAACGAATCAATTTCCCGTTTTATAATGCGGATGACATGAGGGGCAATTCATTTAAGCAATAGTTTCATGGATTATTTACAATTGAGAAGAAAGCCGAGGGGGATCATCGGCAACATTGTTGGCAAAATTGTCTAATATGATTGTATTGTTTGTGTGTGTGCGTGTTGTGTTTCCGTGTGTGTGTGTGTCTGTGCGTGTCTGTTTGTCTGATAGAAAACTAATCATGAATAATGTTTATAATCTTCACCTTGAAACCCATATATGGTACAACTAAACAATACACAAGAATCTAATGTCCATGTAACATTATCCGATATTCTTGTAAGAAATATTTTCACCTATCGGTACAATACATGGCATTCTATACATTTTAATCATTTATCAAATTTTCATGAAATATCTTATTACCGAAAAGTGTAGTAATCTCAAACAAAAATACAATTTGAATTTAGTGTATGTAGAATTGTGGAGCTCATTGATACACATGAAAGGGAAAAAATATTGTACTTCATTGACTTCGTTCATTTTCAGTATTTCTGTTCATTTTATGGATACTTTCTTTTCCCGAAGGGTATCCCAACTTTCATACCAAGAGTTGCTCATATGAAAGAGCCTGTAATTCCAAGAGGGAGTCAACGCTTAATTAATGAAAATTATCCTTATAAAAGTTGGGACACACCTTCCATTACGATCCCTTTGTTTTGCTTTGTTTTTGGATGTCTCAGCCATTCCAAAACTTATTTTCATCCATTAAAAAAAAAAATGAATTCCTGTCATACAGAATGGTATGCTTTGTATTATTAAAAAAATGATCTCTTGGTGTTTCACCAAAAGCTATAAGCCCAATCTTCATCTTCATCTTCACCAACAGGCCTAGTATCATCCCTTCAAGTCCTCATTACCAATTAAATTTACATTGACCTATTGCCTCATGAAGGGGCGGAAAGTACAATATTGTTACAGGGTAACATTTCTTGGCAGTAGTAAAAAAAGAGGGAGTTAAAAAAAGAAATAACTGTGTATGTTTATCAAAAGAAAAATAGTTCGAATTCATGCATATTTCTTTTACCCTTCTTAATGTTAGATAGTCACTTTGATCATCGAAAACTCAAAGTCTATAAACTTGATAGTTTACAAAAATTCTTTATTACTCAAATGAAAACAATGTCTCGATTGACATTTTGAATTGGCGTACAATATAGCAAGGCATTGTTGCATAATTATGCTGGCAGACAAACAGACGTTATTGCTGGAACTTATTCTCCATCTCATTTTCCTTAAGATTATCATTGAAGTTCTTATTCAACTTCGTATATGCACACATTCAAATTTTTTGGCTCACACTGATCCCATATTTTATCGCCTAAAAACTTTGAAGGCCCATGATATACATCTATACCTAACTTCCATATTTATGTATAAACACACTCGAAATTTATTACCATTTTTTCATAATACCCTATAGTAACCAATGACCATATTCACTCATACCCTACCCGTCGTTTCCATGATTTTCATTTAAGTAATCCGAAGCTTTTACTTGCTCAAAATTCGATTAGACATCAAGGTCCGGATACATGGAACACTCTTCCTGAGAAGTTGAAACAGTGTGCCTCCTTGTTTTCATTTAAAGCAAAGTTAAAGAAGTACATTTTATTACAGTATACTTCAAATACGAACTAAAAACAAATAAATTATACAACTAATGTTGGTCTCCCGATAGCAACAGCGCATATCGTCCCCTCTTTCAGTAAACCAATTTCATTATTCTAAATTCCAGCCTATCTGTCATTGTGCACCCTCAAGCACCTGAACACACATTCACCACCACCACCATCACACACCAGAGTTTATTTTCCCTGCTACCTTCGCAGCAGAATTTATATTGTTACGAATCTAGCACGTCCTTATCTTTTCCTCGGGCCGGCCATATTTTCAAGCAATGCTTATAATGGCGGCCCTCTGCATAATCGTTTCTTAACTACAAATGTTATTCATATCACTGCTGCATAGACATGCATACTGTATATTAAATCTCTTTCATATCGTTGTTTATGCAAGTCAAAAGACTGTGTTAAATTTATTTTATATATTTCCTACATGTTCATGATTATGTACTTATATGTATCGTGGTTTATGCAAGTCAAACGACTCTGCGTTGAATTTACTTTGTATATTTCCTGCATCTTCATGATTATGTAACTTATGTATATTGATTTGCAGAAAATAAAGTGTTAAATTTATTCTATATATTTCCTACATGTTCATGATTATGTACTTATATGTATCGTGGTTTGTGCAAGTCAAACGACTCTGCGTTGAATTTACTTTGTATATTTCCTGCATTTTCATGATTATGTAACTTATAGTTGATTTGCAGAAAATAAAGTATCTATCAAACAAACAACTTCAGGACATTTGTTTACATCTTTGTCTTTTGAGTATATAAATTCTCCTCTTTGGTAGCATAATAATCAAGAAACACTTGTATTCTACATAAGGTTTGTTCTGTTTATGATTTTGAATAAATGATTCACTAAAGTATGAAGTCCCAATTTCTCCATCTTACATTTCAATGACGGACGAACATCTTTCATACCATGAGGCAGAATGCGGTTACGCGCTGTGCTTTTCAGAAAGACACACGGTGAATGGGATGTGGGGAAAACCCAGCACTAAGTGAAAGGGTCGTAATGAAAAGGTCACCGATCAAACGGCAGAGAAGGGCATGATGCACGCACGTACAGAGCACATTCATTTCTATGCTCTTTGATCATGGTCTGTGTAATAGCTGCTTGTACCACCGACCATTTCGTGAGTACTCTGTAATACATCTCTCTTTTGTTTGACGTGTTTTACTAATCGTCCGTTTTCTATTTGGGCCTTACAAGCAAGACAACATTCCGTCTGACTTGTGACTTCACCTTTCTACAGGCTGAACAACACATCCCTGTCACAGAGTCGGTGGCGATCGCATGCATACGTCGGTGGCGGACATAGGCCCTACATGTAAATCAACAATATTCTGTGTGGGAAACGGCCTACATCATACTGTATACTTGGTAAGCATATGGGACATTGTTCACACACACACACACACACACACACACACACACTTTGTTTATGCCTAGCATAATTAATTTGTTTCCCAAATGCAACACTTAGGCCTAACACTGTATAAACATTAAATATAAGGTCACTATTATTTTTCATTGTGTCTATGTACTGTGTAGCACCCGTCTGATATGTCGAATGAATGAATAATAATAGTATATCATCATCGTCGTCCTATCTGGCGTAAACGACGTTCAAATGAACAGAGCTACCAAGTCTCACGCATTCTGAGTGAGACTCAAGCATTTAGGGGCCATCTCACGATTTTACGCATGGCATCCATTTTTCTCACGCATCGGGAAAAGTCTGCTAACTTGGGCCTACACTATAATATTAATAATGAGCATAGCCCAAAGGATTAAAGTGATAGTTGGAATTGAAGGTTTATTTCCCTTTTCTCTTTCAAAATAGGTAAGAATAGTCACTTATGTATGCACCTGATCGCACCATAAGAGCTAAAAATTGAAAAAGCTCCCTACCGTGGGAGGGATAAAAAACTCCTCCCCCCCCCCCCAAAAAAAAAGAGCTATATATATATATATATATATATATATATGGGGGGGGGGGCAAAACGGGTTTTTGCCCCTCCCCGCGTGTCCCATGTAACAAATAATCTACCAAATAAAAAAAGGCGCTTTTCTTTCTAAAAGTTGTCAATTGAGTATATGAATATAAGAACGACCCAAGTCCATGGAAGACCATTTCGAGTAAACTAAAAAAACCTTCATATCTTTTTTGTTTGTCCAATGATCTATTTAACTGTGATGGGATGGCAACATTGTATATACAAATTAGAACATATATTAGTATGACAATTAACATTAACATTAATTGTGGAGAGGCCATTTTGTGTGATGGACTTGGGTCGTTCTTTGATTCATATACATGATATTCTGCTATAGAGATGAGAGGACGAGAGAGGGCGCTATGATATGAATGTAAGAATGACCCAAGTCCTTCATTCTTACATTCATATAAGATTTAACTCATTTATTTCAGGCACTTCCGGGGTTAATTAGGATTTATCATTTATACACAAGATGAGTCCATGCATAAGCTACAATTTCCCATGTCAAACTGAATTTGGCCAAAAATTGGACTTGGGTCGTTCTTATATTCATATACTCAATTGTCAATTTCATAACTGAAAATTCGCAAACCATAATACACTATTATATACATTATAATATATATACACTAATATTTACTTATGAGTAGATTTAGTGCATACATGGTGGCCTCGCGTCCTCGAGTGTGCTTCCTGAGACATACCTTTAGTAAACCTTACATTTTCCCTTTCTTCTATACTTTTTGGCAATATAAGAAAGAAAAATTATTGCTCAATGCGACCACTTTTAAAGGGATGGTACAGTTTTGGTGGAGATGAGAATTAATCTTTTAACTTATTGCGACATACCAAGAAAACACTTATGATATAGTACAGAACATACCGTTTTAAGAGGAATTCAAAGTTTATTTGATGAAAATCGGGTTTGGAATGACTAAAACATCCAAAAAATCACAAAATAAAACAAAGCTATCGTAATAAAATGCGGGTCCCACACTTCTTTGGTAGAATCGCTCTTTTTTGGATATCTCAGCCATTTCAAAACTAATTTACATCAGATAATTAAAACGTTGAATTCCTCATACAATGATACATGCTCTTTCATATTTCATGAGACTTTTCTCATTATCTAACACAAAAAAGTTAGAAATGTGAAATTAGGTCTCAACCAGGACTGTACGATACCTTTAAGCTTTTAATGAACATATTTCAGACGAATGGCAAAGTGAAAGTGTCTCGCTCGCTCTGCCCGTACTTATAGTAAAATGAACAGTTTTAATTAGCGCCCTCCCCAGGCAGGTCCTTCCACGTCCCCCTGCTCGGTCGCTTCGCTCCCTCGCCGAGAATCTCACACCGCCACATAAATGTACCCCCGTATAATGATAGTTCTTTCCTTTTTAATTCTTTTCCACTATGTTTAATTTCCTTGAAATTTGCTTTTAGGCAAATACTCGATAAACGGGACTTTTTTACTCTGTTTTTACAGAAAGTCCCTACCCTACAACCGCTCGATCGCTTCGCTCCTTCGGCGAGGATCTCACACCGTCACATTATATGCCCCCGTCGAGATTTTGCCCCCCCCCCCCCCCAAAAAAAAAAAAAAAAACACACACACACACACACACAAACACACACACACATACACACACACAAAACAAAACAAAAAACAGAAAAAAAACAGAAGTGTTCCGGCACGCTTGACCACCTGTAGGGATGTAGGCGCAAGGAAAGGTATGACTTGGAGAGTTTTGTGTTTTTACATTTGGATTCAGCTTCACTGACATGTTACAGAAGTCCCGTGCCTTCCTGGAAGTGTTGTTAGCGATCATCTATAGGCCTATATGTCACAAAACACTTCTTTTTTTCTTCCCCATTAGAAACATTTCTCTCTGACCTATATGTCCAAGACGTATTAGGAAAAAAAAAAAACATTTGCAAAGGGCTTCCAAGAGAAGTAAATCATCGTTTGTTAAGAAATCTGAAATGATAATATTTGCCCGTGCTTATTTTGTATTAAAGTCACCTTGGAAGAATTGCTGAAAAGAAAGACAATGACGAAATTACATCGAAACTGACGTTAAATAGGATGCCATGTTACACGATATGCTGACAGTCAAACGAAAATAATCTGCTGAAGATTCTCCATCTCATTTTACTCAGATTAGTAATTGAAGTTATCATTTTACATTGTAAAGAAAAAAATGAATAAATCGTGCGCTGTGATTTTCACATACACAGTGTGTATATGAGATGTTTGGGAAAACCCGCAACTATTAATAATAGGGTCCCAGTGAAAAGGTCATACGGTAAGTACTGACTTCCTTTGAATCGTCCCGCCATTTTGTGAGAGCCTCGCAATGCATCTCTCTTTCTAATAACTAACTCTCAGTGCTCTGTTTGAGTCTTTAGAGTAAGACCGCACTCATTCTAATTTCTGATCTCACGTTCCTACAGGCCTAACATAAAGTATGTTGTGATTTTATGCATCACTACACTTCGGAGCCCGACAGAAAATCAACAAAATTCAACCCGGAAGCGCAGCATACTTGGTAAGCACATGAAACATTACTCGATCACGCAAGTTATTCATGCCTGTGTAAGTGCACAATGGATCGCCATACAAATTTATGGGGCCACTAATATTCCTCATTTCATCAACGTTATTAAAATCGCAATCATATAGCAGTTTATACCACGTATACTATTCGTTGTTAATTCCAATATTATACAAATGATGCACAGGATAGAGTGCGTTAGTGTAGGCGTAGTGCACTCGAGGGTATTTACAATTGTGAAACATGCACGAGGCGAACACTAACGCCACGAAATAATCCTGTGCATCATTTGTTTTATAAAATGGGTCGAAAATTCGAAAACTAACATCATTTTTCAGCGTTTTTCACGTACCTTTGTGGGTCAAGACGTCCGAAGATGTTCGTCCCAAACTTTTACGCACGTCGCACTCGCGGAAGTCCCGCACATACAGTATAAGTATAATGGGGGGTTGGGTTTCCGGACACCCGCATGAAAACTTACTTATTTTACATGGAATATGCACCCTTTACCTTAAAGACTTGATATAGACTCCTCATATAGGCCTACTAGACAACATACTCTGAAAACGGCGTGAGAATTAACCTACTAAATCGTTGGATTTGCTCTTCAAAGTGACTCCATGTACGCGCGTCCGGTCCCATAACGCTTGGTCTACTGTACTGTACAAAGTGTACGTATAGTACAGTATACGTACGTACGCCACATATGTTATGCACAAGGGAAGACAGGCCGGCCGGCCGGCAGCCCGAACTAGAAGTTGTTTACAGGATTGACAGCGCGTACGCGTATGCATGCAATTCATCATTGGAGCCGCCGCGCGCACAGACGATCGGCAATCTACCATAGGATTACAGGCAGTGCAGTTGTACTGAAGTAAAGGAAGGATGTGTGTCTCATTTCAGCGCTTCCTATTGGCTACATTCTTGAACCCATTTTATAAATTATTTTACTGCCATTCCAGCGTTTCTCCAGCTCCTGAACTTGTTGCCAAATCAAGCGATTAATTCATTCATGTTATTGATTTGGTGAAAGACAACAAGTTATGTATTAGTTTGAAAAATCTTAAATGATCTTCCCAATCCAATATAAGCAGATGAGAGCCCTACAACTGAAGCTATTTTGCAGTTACTGACTAAATTCGTCAATGTCTCTCTTGACAACACATTTTCTTGGAACGTTGGCAGATAAATCTAATAAAACTATTTCCCGTACTATCAGAGTAGGAGACAAACTTGGTGAATTTAGTTGTCGCCGGTAAATATGTGCTTGGATTTAAATGCTATACAAGGAAACTGATAACCCCAGAAATTGAGTAGAATCAGTTCTGAGAATTTCATTTTCCATATCCAAATAACGAAAGATTATTGGAAAGTAACAATGATCATTTTTTTTTTTATTGGAAAAGCAGATAAACATGGTACATGGGGTTAGTACAATAAAGTAAATACAAATAGATATCAAATTCATCACGTTAATATCAGTATCATTTGATCGTTGTTATTATAAGAACTTGAAGTTGTTTTAATGGTATACAAGTAGTGGAATTTTAAAGACATGAACGTGCATTAGCATGATCAAAAACGGATATTTTGTGACGCACATTACAAGGTAAAGACAATGGAGATCCAATATAATAAGCTGAAATACCAGCATGACCAGGGTCTTCAAAACATCGAACAAGGCGTTCAGCGGAGATAACCGTAGTATGTAAATAAGGAATGAATCACAAATAGATAGTATAGTCTCGCCAATTCCGTAACGCTCGAAGGTGTCATAAAATAAAAGTGTTATGATAATTAGCCAAGAGAATGAGAAAGTTATGCAGGAGAAACGTGACCACAAGTTATAGAAATAGTTTTCCAATGTACCTCTTTAGGCTGCGAATAAAGATCGACCATATTTTTTCTCTCTTACTCTTTCTCTTTATCTTCAACTTTCGCAATCCCTTTTTTCTTCTTAGCGTCATATGTGTACATTCTGTTATTGCTTTGATTTGTGAAATAGTTATTGTTTTGTTGTAACTAATCACATCGAAAGTTTATCAAAACTATTTCTCTTTCTGTGTATCTATTGAGGCCCCAACCATTACGCTTTGTTTACTGGGGACCCTTTTGTATGGTAACGTGATTGTCTTGATTGTTTTGTATAACTGTATTCTGTCACTATGATTTTTTTAAATACATTTTTAAACTACTTTGTAAAATCTGTATAATGTGTTGATTGACACCAAGCAGAAACAGTAAATGAAATGAAATTCTTGGTTATTCAAAACCAGCAACCAAAGAAGAGTACACACACGATGGGAATTAATGTTCAAAAGATGTGTAATTTGACGAAAGTGCCTTGTAGAGGACAAAATTATAATCCTATAGTTATTACACCTTACGGTCAGTGGAGAAGTTTTAATATCCAACAGCTGTTCAACAGGCTTGCTGACCACAATTAAGTGTTTAAGCGCCATTTATATTTACTATTTTTTGGGATTCGCTTTGTCGTACATTCCTTGTATTGATATTTATAAGGTATACATTTTAGTTTTCTTCGTAGAAAATCTCTTTTTTTTCTGAGTGATCTTCTCTCTTGATACATCTCCGTTTGGTTCATGAAGTATGCCAGACCCGCTCCCCCCACCACACTCACACACACACACACACACACACACACATAAACCCAGGGATCCTTGTCTTATTTTCCTCAGGTTCGCGTCGATATCATTGTATTAAGATCAATGTCACAAGTATTGGTTTCCCTATTAAAGCATGTGTTCTTGCCAGAATGTGGGGAAAACCATTTCTTAAACACACAAGGACAAGGTCAATATGAAAGAATAGGCCCAGACATTCTTTAACCACACAACCTTTTTTAATGTTCTTTCATTCTGTAAATAACTTTTTATACAAGGTCTAACTCACGTGATATTCAAGCTCTTTTGTTCATCCACGAACAGACTCAACGGACAATATGTGGTAGGCCTAATCTCTCTCACATAAAGAATACCAGCAATGCACGCGATATTCACAGACGACTGATTGTTAATGTACGATTTGATTTCTTGTAAGACAAATTATGTATCAACAAACCTCTTGCTTTCACTACTCACTTATACCTAAAACATTTTGTAAACGTTTTATACTGTACAGTATGTCCCAAAAAATTACAACGGGACCCCCCGCAATGATATCTTTAAAAATAGTGAATCAGTCTAAATACAAATTCAGGGTATGAAACTATAACTCATTGCCCACATCTTACAGAAAACCCCATTCGATTTGCTTCAGTGGTCAAAGAGAAATGAGGAATTTTGTAGAAAATGTCGGGAATCTCTTTTGTCCAAGTTCTGTCTATTATTCACGCGCTAGAGCATTGAATTGCTAAAATGACATGCTTTACAACAATCTATATTTCTCTGTGACCGCTTAACCAAATTGAATGAGGTTTTCTGCAAAATAGAGCTAAGATGTTATGTTTTAAGGCCCCGAAGTAGCACTTAGACAGGTCGATCATTTTGGATGTTATCAATTCGAAAATTTGATTGTAATTTTTGAGGGACATACTGCAGTATGTCCGACAAAAATTACAATCAGATTTTCGCATTGATAACATCCAATATAATTATTTTTTTTTCAATGCTACTTCAGGGTCTTAAAATATAATATCTTAGCTCTATTTTGTAGAAATCCCCATTCGATTTGGTGAAGCGGTCACAGAGAAATGGGGATTGTAGTAAAGCATGTCATGAGTCTGATTCTTCCAAGTTTAGCACTTCGATGATTTTGTGTGTGAACAATAGACAGAACTTGGACAAAAGAGATTCCCGACATCCTCTACAAAATTCCTCATATCTCTTTTAAATTGACCACTGAAGCAAATCGAATGGGATTTTCTGTAAGATGTGGGCAATGAGTTATAGTTTCATACCCTGAATTTGTATTTAGATTGATGCAATATTTTTAAAGATATCATTGCGTAGGGCCCCGTTGTAATTTTTTTTGGGACATACGGTATATCCAAATGATTGTTATCATTGAATAAATGTATGTAATAAATTAAATTGAATTGAATTATTCTTTTATTTAACCTTATGTGATCTTCCCCTGTTCCTTCTTTTTTGTCAGAATATGATACTTAATAATATATATTACTCTTTGGTTTCTTGTGAGATATGCACTGAGTGACATCAAATATGTCTTATTGCTCTTTTTCTCTGTTCAACAGGCAAACAGCATGGCAACGTTTCATGACGTCATCAGCCAGAATCTGGAGTGTCCTGTTTGTCTAATGCACTTCAACGAACCTAAGTTACTGGTATGTTCCCACACCATCTGTAAAGACTGCTTGGAACGCATTTTTCAAACCCAGTCCGATCAACAAACTATTACATGCCCTGTATGCAGGAAAAAAACGCGCTTACCCAGTGGAGGTGTGGGAAAGTTACAAACAAACATACCGCTGAGTTCTCTTGTGGAAGAAGTGAAAACCAAGAATATCTGTTCAACATGTACAGTTTGTGACACGGAGGAAAAACCACCTGCAGAGTCTTACTGTCTGGATTGTGGGAAATATATGTGTATATCGTGCGAGAAAAACCACTCCACCTGGAAAGCGCTCTCCAACCACGAAGTGGTGCCCATGAGCGAGGTGCTTTCGGGAAAAGTTCCTAAGGTGAGACGAAAGTGTAAGAAACATCCGACTGATGATGAGGACTGTTTCTGCATTGGATGTCGGGAGTACGTTTGCTGTAAATGCGGGGTGTTGGAACATTTGGAAGACGGCCATCAGTTGGAAGGAGCAGCCATCCATGAGGAGAAAATTCTCAAAAATATAAAGGAGTTGAGAGAAAGAATTAAATCAAAGAAAGCTACCGTTGAAAACTATACGGAGTTCATAGCCACCCAACACAATAAAATAACGAAAATGTTCAGAAGGCTCAATGATGACATTGACAAGACATACGAAGAATGCATTCAACTATTGTCAGACAGAAGAGACGCCCTGAAATGTAAACTCAAAGGTTGGTCCGAGAAATTCAACAAGGAATTATATCACATGAATAAAGGGAGTCGGCAAACAATCGGTCACATGAACGCAATGGAAGAGCTGCTGGTAACTGACAGTATGAAGGTACCTATAGAGAAAGATGCCTTGTTTGCACACGACACACTGTGCGAGAACTTGGAGACCATTCTGGGACGAGATGATCCTGACTACCAATTACCAAGAGATGTGACAGATCGAGCTCAGAAAATTTCATTTCGTAAACACGTGAAGGTCAATGAACTTTGTCTTGGAGCGCTGGAAGGTTACATTGAGTTAATTAATGCACAAGTACAGCTCACTAAAATTGTTAGATTCATCACACGTGCTCCACACTGTAGGATTGCGTTGGTAGAACGGGATAAAAAAGGTATCGATTTCTACTCTCCTAATGGCGAATTACTGCAGACGGTGCGGATGAATTATTCTGTTTGGCTAGCTCGATTTCTGTCTGATGGCCGATGTGTTGCATGTCATAGTGGAAGCAATGCGATTCTATTGTACAATACACAGTGGGAGATGCTTGACGTCACGTTCGGGACGGGGAATTTCGATGAGACACAGCTTGGAGGTCTCAGAGTAGATAGAGATGATAATATCTACGTGATTGGCTGTAAGTATCCCAAACGTATCCAGGTATTTACCCCACGGGGTGGTAAGGCAGTCAGGGAGATTATGTTTGATGACTCTTCGACCTACCGACTATGGATTATATGCTACTTTAAAACCACGGGAGACCTGGTACTGAAAGATGAGACACATGTCGTGTGTGTTGATGGTAATGGCAAGGAGAAAAATGAGCTGAAGGTAGAGAAGGATATGTCAGCCTACCCAGCTGTGTGTCGAGATGATTCAGTTATTATAGCCTGGGTGAAGGACAAGGAGTGTCTCCTCAGTATCAATCGGTACACGGCAGATTTTGTGTACGTTTCCAATGTCATAACTGATTTCAAATTACACAAATTTTATAACTGCTGGCTAGAAGAGTTTGAGAGTGGTGAGATAGCCTTCTGCTGCTTTGACAGACTATATATTTTTCACGTTGCATAATATGAGAATCGACGATGTTTTGTCCTGTCGTTGTATAGGAAAGACATCTTTTCCCCCTATTGTTGTAGGGGGTGGGGAAATTTTTTATGTACCTCCAGTTTACATCAATTCTTCCTTCGCGTATGCCACGCAAGCATATTATGACAATTTACATAAAATGTCACTACCTAGAAATGTACTTCGTAATGTGAATGACAATGCCTGCAACGACGAATCTTTATGATTGCATTTTAAAGACCAGTGCCTTTTGAAGGCAGACTTTCATGTTTTGTTTTTTCTTCCGCTTCTTCATCTTCTTCTATTACGGTGATGTACTTGTATCTTCAGTCTTTTTGCTTTGATGTAAAGCGCCTTGAGCATCTAATCTATGTATTATCATTATTATTATTATCATTGTTACTATTATTATTATAATTATTATTATTATTATTATTATTGTTATAATTGCTTGATTTTGGACAATAAACCGTCAAGAAATCACGTTGACGAGATTTTGCTCTTTAGATGAAATCAGTTTGTATAGCCATCATCATTTTTTTTTTTTGTGCATGTTCTATTATGGGGAACATACATCTTTTTAGTGAAATTGGTGAATACATACATTTCTTACTGTGTACTACCCATGTCTACTGTAAGCTTGTCTGTGTGGTAATTCGTATTTTCTTTCCAATTCTCTGTATCTCTAGCCCTCTAGTTTGTCTGGACCCATTTCAAATCAAACATCCAGCTAACATTCAATGATTGAGTGTTTTGCAAAACATCATTTAGGTTCCTACTTATCTAGAAGGTTTTCATCGATATACCTGTTCATTACATCAATATCATGCATGTTAGCATGTACTTATGATAACTTGACCGGCATTAACATAATTAATGCAGAAATGAGTTCAAAATCCGTTACTCTGAACAAACAATATTGTAAATATCATTGCTTATCATTCTACTTTGGATACATGAATATACAGCTAGACCGCCATAGAGTCGTCACAATCAGTCCAGAGCAGTTCCGTGATCACAACGTCAGGTACATGTAGTATGGTTTCACCTATTCATGACGTCACCTAAGTGGAATGAAAGTAGAGCTTCTTCAAACTTTTCCAAATTACACGCCAAAAATGTGACGATGCTTCGAAATGTTTAAATGTAGATACAATCTATATTACCTTAAAATGTCACTATGATATGTATTACAGTGGTAACCTGACGGTTCATATATAAAGAGTTTGGGTAAAGAATACATTGTTTGTAGTAAATGTCTAATGTGGTCAACGGAAGCAAAAACCGTTGCCGTGTGTTTTATTACTAGAATTATTTAATGAAATTACTGCTTTCAACATCATTGGTCACAATTTTCCTGCCAAGGAGACATCGAGTTCATGGCTCGATTGAGTGGGATACATTCTTGACTATCTGTGCTATTGGCAAAGCATTCTATTTTGAGTAAGTCGTGATCATGTATGTCTCGTCTATGTAAAAATACATGAGGTGTGATTTTAGAGGTATTGTTTTGCATGACTTGCAGTGATGCTACGATGTTATTTCAAAAAAAAAATGAAGAATTTACATCTGACAGTGAAATAGCCAACATTTGTTTTTCGTTCTTGTATGTTTGATTCAGTAGAGTGCATTCAATTTATAACGTGCATAGTTATAACGAAATTCCGGTCACAACGAAACAAAAAATCAGGCCCCAACATCATCCGTTTTGTCTTTCAGTGTTTTTTTCGTATGTAACGAAATTTCGATGTGTCGAAAGGGAACTGCCAGTTCCCAGGACTTTGTTATAACGGGAGTCCGCTGTATTTTAAAGTATTGCATGCAATCCCAATTATGTCGACCATTGTGTGATGAGAGGACGTTCGGTTTAACAGCACGAGGATTTTAATAATGATTTCTTATCCTTAAACAGCGTTGATGTTGGCGGATTTTCATCTTCTCCTCCTCGTTCTGTTTGCCTTCTTTTTCTACTTCTTGTTCATTATGGAGAGCTTTAATGTATTGCTATAGCGGACCGGAAGCAACTGTCTGCGTAGAAAAGAATGTCTTGTCAAAATCTAATTTAATTTCGTTAATGTTTAACAATTTGAGATGCGAAGAAAATATATATTGTGTCTTCCAACTGTCATTCTCCTCTTTTCAACCACCTCCCCCGGTTTTTTTTTTTTTCTTATCTGTCTTCTTGTATTCTTTATTTTCTATTTCATCCACGTTTCTATCATTGTTTCTCATGTCAAGTGTGTATGATACAAACGAAATAATCTCCACTTATGTATACTTCAAAACAAAACAGTGGAGTCTGGCGTATTTGTCTTACTAACACGCAGTAATTCAAATTGTTGTATTGATTATTTTCTATTAGCTGTACCAAGCAGAGTGATCAAGTCATATCATGTTAACATTGCTATGAAAAAGTGAATTTAATTACGATGTATCCTTCACACTATTGTTCTACACGAGTCACGTAAGATAGACTGCAATGTATACTAGTGCACCCTGTAGTCCTTAAAACGAAATTCCGCCCCATTACATTTCCATTTAAAGTGCATGGACGGAAAAAAAGTATAGCAACGATACCATACAAAGTCGTTTTACTATCGTTTTATATCAGTTCCAATCGCATGGACTGAGTCTACATTTCCGCTAAAGCTGCAGGTGAGCTCACCTTACTGCATCCGTGACGGTTGGTAGATCATTGTTTTATTTGCAGACATATATCCTGAGGACCCATATGTGTAGCTCTATAATTATGTAAATCGTATTGAAAGCACTGTGAATATTGCTGTAAATTATAATTGCATTAAGTTTGTCAGGACCGTGTGACTTATCTATTCTCGTAGTCTGTATTTGAGAAGACTTATCCAAATCCCAGAGTAATGTTGTGTATTTCTTTTCTTTTCTCTGTTTTTGACCTACGTTTCCTGCTTGAAAGAGCACGGTGTCTCACAGTGTGAAATACAATTTGAAACAAACTCTGAACACATTCTGAACACAATGTGAAATCTATTCAGAATGTGTTCACACTTTGTTTCAAATAGTATTTCACACTGAGACACTTTGCTCTTTTCAGAAGGAAACGTTGGTCAAAAATAGAGAAAAGAAAGTGAATTATATTCAAGCATCTTAAAGGGATGGAATAGTATAAATTATAAAATGGGCTTTAGAATACCTGTAATCTAATTGGTCGATTGGGATTGCATTGATTGTTACTGATCCACACTGAGTTGTGCGTCTGATAAAATCAGAACGCATGACTTAAGTCTTGTTTAGTGTAGTAGGTGTACCGGACGCATAATAGGGAAAACGGTTGCATACTATGAATTTACGGACCCATTTTATACACAAAATGATGAACACGCCTTTTTCGTGGATCACTGAGAATTTCATGCTCTCGTTTAACTTTGGAACAGTCTAAAACCTACTCGCTGCGCTCGTGCCTTTGAACAGTTCCAAAATTAAACTCGCGCATCCGATTCTCACCGATCCACTCTGTCCTGGCAGTGCATCATTTTTATATTGGTTGAGGTGAGGATTCTAAGTTAAACCTTTTTTTTTTTTTTCCAAGGAAGCACTTCATGAAATCCTAAAGGGCATGTATTTCTAAGAGGAATTCAAATTTTCATATTTGATGAAAATCAGTTTCAAAATGGCTGAGATATCCAAAATCAAAATAAAACAAAGCGATCAAAATGAAAGGATGGTCCTATCTTTTTGTTAGGATCACTTCATTTGGGATATCGCAGCCATTTCAAAACCGATTTCCATCAAGTAAACTTTAAATTACTTTTAGAAGTACATGTTTATTCAGTGACTTTGAAAGATCATGAAATTATAAAAGGAATTTAAATTATTAGTCATAAATACAGGTTCCTCGTTAACGCTAAGTTGTACGTCATTTTTGTCATTTCTATTTTATCTCTTTCCTGTGGTACTTAAAGGAAATTAAGATATCGCAGTTTTCTTGACAATCCTTTATTAATTATCCTGATAATCCACGGATTCTTAATGTTTTTGTGATGACAGCACGCATCTACAATGTCCGAACATCAAACTGGTAGTGAATAAAATGGAAAGGGTTCTTCATTGAGCTTTTATTTCGCTGGGAATTAGTTCTGAAAATATGTGATTTGTAATGAAATAAAAGGCGGACATTTGAAATGGATTCTTAGTTTTTCTTGTCATTGTTGTCATGGATGTATAAAGAATGATATGAATAAGACAAACCTCACTTAGTTCCTCTATAAAATGTAGGTTAGGTTTAGTATAGGGTTCTTACCATTATTATTGTACAGAAAAAACCCCCAAGAGGATTGGGTAAAACCAGATGTCTCTGAAATTGCATATTAATCTAGAAGTGCATTGTATCGAAGTATGTCCCCTCCATAATAACACCATATAAAGTGAAATTTAAGACTTAATACCTGAAAGAAAATGCTTCTAAACCACATTGAAAATTACTTTTTTATCATATCCCACGGACGAATAGCCTCCGTATTACCACTCTTGCCTATACATCTCTCTCTCTCTCTCTCTCTCTCGCTCTCTCTCTTTCTCTCTTTCTATTCTTTATACACGCTGAATGAGTCAAGGAAAATGCATCAGGCAATTTTAAAAAGTCATTTGTATCCTTTAATGCCGATATTAAAATTCTAAAACATTATAAACTACACCTTCATTCACATTGATGTTAATTCAAATTAGTGTTTTCATAGAAATTAAAAATTCAACCACTCTTTAACAAGGCATCCCATTGATATTGACACATTTGAATCATTCCATAATACATTATACTCTTAACAGCATTGCATCATTCTTGCTGCTATGAAATCTAAAACTCATAGGAACACGTTAATAATGTCTATGTGATGATTTGATCAATATCAGCACAAGAATAAAATCGTCAACAAATTCTCACAATATTCTCTCTTTTCTGCAGAACAGCAAAGCTACGTAGACAAGATATGACATAATTTCATTTTCTCTTCTGCCATTCCTTGCTTCATTGCAAATGCTTTTGCAATCTTAATTAATTTTGACGTTAGGTGACAATTACATACATTTACAGAACATCATTTTACTCAATTACTGTGCTTAGAAAAGCACAATGACTTAAAATAAGTCCATAATGACCACATCATGGATTTATATTCCTATCATTTCGATACCATTTTATGTATTGAAGGGTGATCTTTTGAACATAATTGGCAAGGTGGCAAATATAGCAGGCCTTCTATTGATATTGGCAGCCAAGAATAATTTGACATAAGAGACTTAGAGATGGACAGAGATGGACTGATATATATATATATATATATATATATATAGAGAGAGAGAGAGAGAGAGAGAGAGAAAGAGAAGGGGAGGGAGAAAGGATGTCTTCAATATATTGATAGATAGACTGATAGATAGATAGATAGATAGATAGATAGATAGATAGAATGAATGAGGGGGGGAGAACGGATATCTTCAGCATCTATACCCCCTTTCTTTGCTTCAAATATGGGTTCAATGTTCACGGTAGGCCTACTGCATTCGCCCGTTATCACACTCACTAAATTCATCGTTTACGGTCAGGATGTAGTCTTCCCTCAAGTCTGTTTAATCGTCATTCGCTGAAAACACCCCGAGTTAAAGTCACCGGACAGTAAATGCCAACGAATTCATTTACACATTTACAAGGGAAATTGCTACAATCAAGAAGCGTACACAAAGTTTGTATTTCGAGATTAGAATTCCCATGCACGTGATAAAATGCGAAGCAAATATGATGTATACGGAAAAATAATACAAAGCGATATTACACCCAGTATTGCAGATGACACCTCAGTAATGATTATGTTTTCATAAGCAGTGATAGACTATGATGATATCCATTGATATCACCGTATCAAAAATACCGAAGAAATATTGTTTACAGTCATAGAATGAAGTGCTGCGAACCCCACAATACATTTCGTTCCTCACAATGTTTTTTTGAGGAAGACTTAGTTAATCTCAATTGATCACCAGAAATAATAACAACAAGAGCAACAGCAACAATGCGTAATGTATTAAAACAAAACATACGGCATGTAGGAATGAAGTAAAAGTGCATGTCGATTTGTATTTTTACTTTTGTATTATTTCTACCTTTTTAAACAAAATGAGAACGAAGAAACATGAATCTTTCTTGATGTCTTTAAAAGAGTTAGTAGAATTGTAAATAAGCGTCTTCCGGTAAAGTCTAGTCAAGGCTTGTAAGCTGCAATCAAGACGCATTCCACAAACCAGACTATGAGGGCAGTATTCCTAACTGGCTCCATTTCTTTGCCAGACTGAAAATAACGTGATTGATTTCTTGCATTTAGTTTTTTGAGGACGACTTTTCTTTTTAATCTCCTAGCGAACTTTGCACAGGCTTTTGAAACCCCATAACCAGATAATAATCATAGTGAAGAATAATAGTTTCAAAGAGAAATAGAAATGAAATAATTTACATTTAATATGGATTAAAGAAAAAAAGTATAGAATCATTAAAAAAATCGTTGACAGACTAAAATCAAAACAATCTTTAAAAAAAGAGAGAAAGTAAGGACCACTTTAACATTAGCGATTCACCACGCGCGTCATTATTATAGACGCTTCGTTGTTTTAATCCTAGTGTGTTCATTAAATTTATTTCCATTGATTTATATAAAATGCCTCATCGGAAGAAAGCCTGTTGGTGTTAAGATGTAACATGCTCTTACCGACAAATTGCAAAATAAAAAACAAAACAAAAATTATTTCCAAGTTGACGAACTGCTGTTTTATAAGTGGAATATACCTTCTTACTTCTGGAAAATGAATACAAAAGGGTGTTGAGATGAATCTGCGGGAATGGTAAAATAGATTTAATCATTGAATAATCGTCCTTGAATGATAATACCAGCCGAATACCAGCTCCGTACAAATGTGCCAGGCAAACATCCAAACATTCCTCCCGTGTAGATTACGCATGCGTAGATAAATTCATAATCACGTACACAGCTTTCAAACAGTTTGTTCTGCGCATGCTCAGTGGGACCTGCTGAAGAACTTGATTTCTCGTCTGCTCGATCAGGTGGTGCATGGAGTCAGTCACGTGGCTTCAATGAATTGCGTCTCTTATACCTTGCGAATAATAGGTGCCATCCCTCAAGAGGGTGATGCAGTTTTCCCGACGTTAAAACGATGAATGTGCCAGAATGCCCTCTTGGTTAGATATAATACATACCATGGTCCCTGCCGTCGGCGTGTTATGTCTTGTATATTTCATTATCCTTTACAATCTGTAAGAAAAATATAGAAAACGATTATGATGAATTTCTACTCGTCTTTTTATGCCTATTGTTCCCCGCCTGGAAGCTCATTTCTGTGGCATAATCAAACTCTGATTGTTTTATTTTCTGTTTTTCTGCATTGATGATTAACAGCAAACTGCTTACATTCATTTAATTGCTTCCAAAGCTCTTGATATCCCTTGAGAAGATTCAATAATTTCTTTGCAGCATTTTACGGCGGAATATGGTGTCAAAGAAGAGTAATCCCGAGTTTGTAATATATGGAAATAAAGTCAGCATTCACCAAATAGATAGAGACTCGTCTAGACATATACATGTAAGCTTCAAACACCCAGGTTTCCAGATACTTTTCTTATAGCAGATAATACACTTAAATGTTTACAAGAATCTCATTGAATGCATGAAAGTTGTCGTCAAATCAAGAATTGTGATTAGACAATTCCGATAGAGGCACGAAGACACAAGAAGCGTTCATTTGTCAAGGGTCGAGTCATTGATGAGGGATGTTTCTGGCCGGAACACATGATGCCTTTGAACCAAAGATGGCGCTCTATCGTTTGACTGCCTTTTTTTTGGGGGGGGGGGGGGGGATGGCGGCATTCATAGTATTGGTCACTTTGTCCTACTACCCACAGTGCCCGACATCCGAAATGCAGAGCAAAGCAACATTAAACGCCTTCTCAAAAAAGAGTTTATAGGAAACGGAGACCAAGGTTGAGGCGATGGCAATCTTCAGACTCCGAGACTCGCACCACACACAAGACTTTAAAAATGTAATTTTGTTGGACTGTGGTTAAACACGACACAGGTATATCTGAACTGTCAAAAAGAATGATTATAAAATCGGAAAATGAACGTGCCCTTCAAAAAGAAGAAAGATATAAAGGTAATTACCAAATGAAAGCAAAAACAAAGAAGCAAAATTCCATGCGAATGGTGTCATACACCAAATAATAAAAGAAAAGACAGTGCAAGAAAAATACTGGTGAAACAAACAAACAAAATACAAACAAGGCATAAATAGAGCGTATAATGCATAAAATGAAATAAACAATGTAAATAATCATATAAACTGTCAGCTTTAACAGTGCTGCCCTTTACTTACCGACTTTTCATCGAGAATCTAATACGATTGCATGAGTATGAGTAGAAATATAGACAAAAATATGGAAACATGAATCGTTTATGTTATGTCAAGTGCTGTTATTCAGTGCATGACCCTTACATGCTGTATATTGCCTGATTATGTTGACCTTCTAGCTTTGCTATCTTGACGTAATTAAAGATTATGATTGTAATCTCAGAGGTTGTTTGCTAGTCTTTGTTTTCGAAAGTCATTGAAAAATAACAAGGAAACAAGATGAATTGTATTTGCTTGCCTTGAAAGCACACATTATACCCCACCACTGCAAAAGACGTATTCCGAATTTCCTCCTCAGTGAATTTTGCGAATCCTGTTTGAAGTATAGTATGATTCAGTTCTAGATTAAGTACTTATAATGGAAATCAACCTACTAAGTATCTTCGGATGTGTATAAAACACATAACTTGTTTCTGTGTGGTTTTCTTGCCTCATATTACTGTTGCAATGATCTTAATCATGTCTACAAGAATAAAGACCGGGTAGAGTGGCGAAAGAATGATGGCCCGATTGAATAAACCAGTTCGTAGTTAGGTCATGTGCACGTTGGTATAAATGACTTTTCTTTTTCCTCATTTGGTCAGGCACTTCATTGTCATTTTCAAAGCGACAATACCAAATAATGAAATTGATGCCTGCTATGTTAACTGACCGACAATTCCGGTGAACTTGTCTACGTGAAAGTTCATTCTTTGTTTAAACACGAACTCCATAAACTGTTACGTTGGACAAGCGTATGCCGCTGCGTTGAAAACGAGTGAAATGCCTATAACCAACTGAGAAAAAAAAAAGAAGAAAGGTAATTTGCACCAATGCGTACATGAGTTGATTACGAACTGGTCTATTGATCTTTGTGCGCTGACCAATGGGGGTTGATTAAAAAAAAATACTAATAGCGCCGGCCTGTTAGAATAGAATTGCTGTCAGCAATATTGTGCATCGCAGCGTACGGTGTTTGTACACTATTCGGTAACGTTCGACTCCTGTCGGTTTTCTTCGATTACCTGTGTATACTCGTATAGAAATCAGTGATAAAGCTGTACAATTATTCCTTACGAGAATTCCAAAATACCATATGTCCCCCCCCCCCCCCTCAAAACAAAAAAATACAACGGGACCCTCCGCAATGATAACTTTAAAGATAATAAACACAATTTCTTGATACAAACTACAACTCATTGCCCACATCATACAGAAAACCCCATTCAATTTGATTCAGAGGTCAAAGAGAAATGAGGAATTTTGTATAGCATGTCAGAAATCTCTTCCCTCCCAGTTCTGTCTATTGTATTCACACACAAGAGCATCCAAGTGCTAAACTTGGAAGAATCAGACTCATGACGTCCTTTACAACAATCCACATTTCTCTATGACCGCTTAACCAAACTGAATGGGGTTTTCCGCAAAATAGAGCTTAGATGTTGTATTTTAAGACCCTGAGGGAGCATTTAGACAAATTAATCATATTGGGTGTTATCAATGCGAAAATCTGATTGTATTTTTTTTTTTGACATACTGTATATCCGACTCGGGCCAGCCTTGACAATTCATGGCACCCCCCCCCCCCCCCCCACCCACACATACTAGGTATTTAATGTCTGAAGTCCTAAAGGTGTTATTGTTAAAGAAAAAATTGTTCTGTCATATCCAAGAACTAAACTTTTGTGATAGATACAACAAGAAAACTTCGACTTTAAGGGCAGAATCGTGATGATAATAGAAAAAAAGATCGATGCAAATAAACGGGTTTTTATCCGGGTTTCCATATGGGTTTCTAATTGACTCACCTCCGAACGTCCGGGGCAACAACAACTTATGCAACAGACTAGCATGTCAGTGACCGAAAAGGGCGTGGTCATCGCATTGGCTGTTGACATGGCTTCCGTCATATTGGTTGAGCTCGCGTTCGAGTTCATCATGGTGTCATTCATCATGGCGGTGGTCGTATCGTTCATCATGGCGGTGGTCGTATCGTTCATCATGGTGGTCGTCGTATCGTTCATCATGTCCATTCCTATGGCTGTGACGTTCATCATACTCGTCATATTCGAGTTCGTTCCGTTTATCGCGCCTGTGGTCGTTTCGTTCGACGTGCTGTTCAAAAACCCTTCTGATGTCATCCCCACTGTCATAGCAGCTGTTGTCGCCGCCGTCGTCGCTACCGATGTCGTAGTAGTCGAGGAATTTTGAAATCTGGGAGGGATCTCGACGAAGTAGCCCCCCTCGTATAGCTGCCAGGCTGGGAGTCCCACAGCAGCCAAGGAGCAGACAATGGTCAGTAAAGCCAGGATCGAGAGACCACGTGTACTCTGCATGTCACAAGAAAAATTATGAAGCAACAGAAGTTGATACAATCCATGGAGGGCTCACACCTGTAAATAAAATGGAATGTCCCTGACCGCCTCACCAATTCGTACCAAAGATATTAACATAAATGAAGAAAAAAAACATAGTAAAAATCAGAAATGCAGTTTGGCAAAAAAAAAACCTGAAAATAGGGCCTATTAGGTGCAGATATTGAGTATTAATTCCTCTACAAACTGCATTTTGGTTGGAAGATGACAGCTTTTCTCATGGAATTTGAAGGGACTATATATATTTCACTGTGTGTACGTACAGAAAATACGTGATTTTTTGTTTGTTTTTTTTTTGGTGAAAAGAACTCGTAGTTGCCAGGGCTTTGAGAATCCCTGGAAAAATTCAGGTTAGTGAAAATGAAACACCTCATTTCTCCCAGCTATTTTACAGAATCGTTTGAAATGTGAATCTTAACACACGTCTCTATGGGGAAATATTTACTCGTGTGAGCCCTGTAATAAACATGTGACTATTCACTGAAGAGAATGCGCCCTCTTTCGACAGCTATCATATATTCACATAATATGTGAATATTATTCCTACTGTACAACATAATAATTCTCTCGAACTTTCAATGTGTTCCCATCAGGTCACTTGTAAATGTTAAGCAGGTCGATATGCTAAGGCAACCTTGTTTGAAAGACGCTCGTGGTGGAACATATTTGTCTAACTATCATTGACATCAGGTACCAGACGTTTTCTTTAATAGTAATGAGCAAAGGGATAGGGAGAGGGAGGGGGATAAAGTATGAAAAGTCATGTTTTCATCGTGTTCTGTATTGTATCTAAATTGTATCGGTCATTTAAAATTGATTTCATATGCACTTGGCAATGAATTGAGGTAAACATTGCATGTATACTGGTATCTCCATTATGTTAAGAGTTTTTATGTGTATGATTTCCCCAAAATGTTTCTCTCTCTTGTCACTTTTGAATTCATTGCCAATTGTGTGAAAATTATGTGATTTTGATTTAATTTTAAACAACACATCAATAGAAAAAAAAATACATATTTGCCATTTTCAATATGCCCTCATGATGTGTTTCGGTACTTTACTATAATTCCTCGAGCGAACAAATTTTGCGTGGGATGTGTGAACAAACATTATAAGTCCAATTTCAACTCTCTTCTACATTGTAGCTTCACGTAGCGAGTACTTACATCTCTCTCTCTCCCTCTCTCTCCCTCTCTCTCTCTCTCTTTGTCAATGCATTGACGTGTAGAAGACACCAGGCGGAGATCAATATGTAAAACAATAGCAGGATATGTCCGCGAACATATGGTATTGTCGTATGATATATATCTATCACACTTCAGTGATAAATTAATCTTCATCCCTCCGTTCCCTCTCTCTCCCTCTTTCCCTCTCTCTCTTTATCTCTCTCTTTCTGCTTGCAGTCTAGATCATAATTATATTACTCCCGGAGTATTCAGATTATTAAACAGCCCCTATGAGACACAGACAGACAGACAGATAGACATGCAGACACACGAACATACAACCACACACAAAAGCTACGTACAATAAACTTTAACTACCGTAAACTTGCGCAATTTGGCCTACTTTGTTGTCATAATTTGCAGATGATATTGACAGAACAAGTCTAGTATAAACTTATGTTTAAAGATTAAAAAGTGATGACTCAACAGTGAGGGATCGTATGGGCGAGGTGGGCGAGGAGCATTTGTAAACAAAGGAAGTTAACGTGTCAGGAAAATTGAAAGAAGACACTTAGGAAAAGAGAAAAAATTCCAGTATTTTGTAACCTGAAAGTGATCTGAATGAATAGAAACATTGATAAAATAACATTAGTAAAGGACATTATAAATGACCCCGTATTATCATTATCATTATCATGAGTATACAAAGCGTTTTCTTTCACTTTGGCATGAACATTGACTTAAGAAATTTGAAAATTTAAAGTTGTACCACGACATTGATGAATCGTTCTCAAACACAGAATGTAACAAACTCACGCAGCCGTCGTCACTCCACGTCTTGGCCATGTGTATCGCCCCCAGTCCAGTAACCACCGCCTGGAGGAGGATTGAGAAATATGAAATAGTATAGTATATATTTTGAGATAGGTATATAGATAGAAAGATGTCTGCAGATAGATAGATAGATAGATAAATAGATAGATAGATAGATAGATAGATAGATATATGGATAGACAGATAGATAGATAGATAGATTGATAGATTGATATACGGAAAGATAGATAGATGGGTAAATATATATATATATATATATATAATTTATATATATATATATATATATATATATGGATAGATAAATAGATAGATAGACAGATAGATAGATGAATAGATAGATTGATATACGGATATAGATATATAGATGGATAAATACATGTAGGGTAGATAGCTAGATATTATATCTAGGGATAGACGGATAGATATATAGATAAATAGATATGGAGAGATGATAGATAGATAGATAGATAGATAGATAGATAGATAGATAGATGATAGATGATAGATAGATAGATAGATAGATTGATAGATAGATGATAGGTGATAGATAGATATATTTAAATAGATATACAGACAACTGAGTAGATTATAATGGAGCGGTAGATAAACAAAGAGAAAAATAAATTTTATCTATAAATGGACAAAGAAAAAGAAAGAGAGATACACAGAGATAGATAGATACACAGATGAATAGATGGACGACAGACATGAAGAGATAGGAGATACATAATATGTATCAATAGAGTAATAGATAAATTGATGGATAGATATCGATTGAGGAACAGGAAAATTGACAAAACAAAATGTGTAGACAGATATGACGAAAAGAGAATACTGACCAGCTCAATGAAAATGTGATAAATTATTATTGAATAAGTACTTCATTTTGTGCCTCCTCTCAGGAAAATCAGAATCAAAGAGGGTTTATTGACGAGTAAGGGGTCTGTTTAAACCCCTAAGCATTGCTCATTGTAAGGACGTCCAGCTCGAAACCATTATGACTACACGGACGATCACACGTTGCAGTATGTTACCTTTTATGATGCATTAATGGATTCGGGGAAAAAAAGAAATTACAAAAAAAAGAGAGATATGAATTTGTCTCTGGTCAAATAAAGATACGTCTCTTTCCAAGTTATTGGCGTTCGTTTAAGAAATACATGTATATCAAGATACTGTGTGAGTGTCTGTGGGGAGGGTGCATGTGTGTGCTCAGTTGCAGTATTGGGATATTTGTCCGTATTCATAAATTATGTGTTTTGATGCGTAGATGTGATTTTGTGTATCAAAATACCATAAGTTTCCAGTCAAACTTCTAATAGTGTAAGATGTCTTACCGCTATCCCTGTGGTCGTGACGAGGACGAAGTAGAGATAGTACTCCGCCATGACATCGGGGAGAGTCACGTAGCTGTCGATGAAGAAAGCGATGGCGATGCCGGCCAGGGCGAAGATGATACCTAAGATGATAAGGAACGCGCCCGACGCTTTCAGAGTGCGGAGTCGGCAGTCGACCGACTCGAAGCTACAGCAGCGGCAACACATGCTGAATGAGCGGAGGAGGTTGTGGCGTATCGCTGGTATCAATTAGGGAGGAGTAGGAGCTGAGATGGACGCCGGTACCACGGGGGACCTATGAAGAGAGAGAGGGGGAGGTCATTAGTGGAGAGATTTCGTCGCTTTGTCAGCAATATGACCACACAGAACACGTAGCAGTCTACTGTCATTGGAGAGAAAACGATTTCGAAAAGTGTCATAGGTGTGAATAATTAAAGGTACACGTGAATCGAACTGAAAATGGTTCATTGTGAAGTTACATGACATATATCATTTTATGATGTGTACGGTTTTTTTTTTTCTGCCACTTTCTATGCATTAGATTAGAATAAAAGTACTCTCTGAAAAAAAAATAGAGTGAAAATACTCACTCTCAAAAGAGTGAATACAAAAAAGAGTGAATTTAGAGTGAAATTGGGGTGAATTTTGAGTGAAAATGTTCATTTTCACTCATTTTGTAGTGACCTCAGGGATCACTCGAAGATTTTGGAGTGATCCCTGAGGTCACTCTAAAACGAGTGAAAATGAAAATTTTCACTCAAAATTCACTCCAATTTCACTCTAAATTCACTCTTTTTTGTATTCACTCTTTTAGGAGTGAATATTTTCACTCGATTTTTTTTTTAGAGAGTAGCCTCGAAGGTTTCAGAAAAGTGGTTCAACATAATTCTGAAAACGTAATTATGACAGCACTTATAAAGTCAGAGGTAATCTTAGTTCTTTTCTTTTTCATCCTAGACAGTCAGATCTTGGAAGTGATAATTGCAAATTATTGCAATCGTGTGAATATTTAGAACAAGTTTGAGAAGTTTGTAGTTAGAACCGATTGCTGATAAACCCCTTCCCATTATTTATAGCAATCGTAGAATTAATTCAATGTTTGAATGCTCTCTTGTAGATCTTCTTTATTTTTGAATACATTGTAATTCTGTCATCAGGGACTGCGAAATCGCACCCCCCCCCCCCCTCCCAAAAAAAAGGGGGGAGGAAGAAGAAGAAGAAGAAGAAGAAGAAGAAGAAGAAGAAGAAGAAGAAGAAGAAGAAGAAAAGGTAGTTAGACGGGTAAAGGTCTAACTATTCGCTTGGTTCCATACGTTTCTGAATGAGAAACTAATGCGCAAGAATTCCACGGGATACCTTGAGTGTTAAAGGACAGATGGGCGCGGGCATAATACCATACAATGTCGCCAATGACTGTTTATGATGTCATCAATCCCCAATTGTGATGAATAATTATCCGCAAGACTACAATGAAAGAAGTATCGTTTACATTTGAATCGGCATGCATACAGTGTATACAGTGTATTTCAATTTCAGTTTCAGCCTGCTACATTTGTATGTATATTTGCCCACTTCTACAACCACAAATCAACAACTTTACGTCAAAATTTGAGTGAAAAAAAGTATAGACATGGATATGATTACGTGAATATATACGCGAACATATAAGTCTCTACATTTTGGTCGTTTCTTATGCTATAGTGTAGGATGGCACTGCCGGAAGAGACCGTTATATTGAGAAGAACGGGCAGCTGGCATACACGTACCAAAAATTTTTCAGTTCAGGCAAACAGCTTTAGTGATCTATAACAAGTGAAATGCACATCTTTGTGTATTCCGAGGACATTTCGGAGCGACTGGTGAGCGAAAGGTCTTTGGACAACTATTGTTGGACATAGACGTACACTAAAGTTCTATTCTCTGCTTTCAACGTTTACCAACGTCCCGCTAAAGTTCCGTAGGCTGAATATCTCTTATCCTTGCAATACAGGGGCTTGCATGACACAATGCGTTCCCTCTGCATATAGCGAGTGCTGTGCTGTACTCGCCTATAGTCGGGGAAACAATTATGTACTAAACTATGGGAGCGAGCACCTGCAGTCTCCGAGGCCAAAACAGTTTGGGACCCTCTGACGACACGACGACGCCGCTTTCCGGTTTTTTTTTTTCTATATAATCCATTCACAAACACAAACACACAGACACACACATACACACACACACACACACACACACACACACACACAAATGCATTTATACGCTGCCATACAACACATATTTATATAAATACATCGTATGTAAACAAACACACATACCGATAATTATATTTGAGTTATGACTCCCTCTTTGAATAATGTACAACATCGAATGGAATAACCCAAGTGGAAGAAAAACCTTTTTTGTGGCTGACTATTGGTTGAACCAGGCACAATAATCTTCTAAAATTTGCTGCATAGTTTAATCTATCCAGTTCTTATGCGGGCTGCAATATGTAAAGAAATGATCAATCTAATAAGAAATAAAGTAGTTATTAAACTAGCATTTCAGAGATTGCCAGTTCTATGCCTTGTTCATCCCCACCCTCCAAACTTACCCCTCCCACAGCTACCAGCATCATGTTTAGTGTCTTACTATAACAGCCTATAGAGGGCGACAAATTGAAGAATATCACACCTGAACCTTCATCCCGCTGAATAATATCTTTCTTTCATACACTGTATGTAAACAGCCTAATTGGAAATCTCCATTGTACCAAAAGGTGTATCAGCCTCGCAGGCTAGGTCATGTTATTAAAACTCGGGTCGTTCCACATGATGTTTCATGTCCACGGCTCCCACCTTGTGCATTGTGTAAGGCAGTGACAGCCTGTACAAATCCGTTTCACTGCACACCAGGTAAAACCTGGAATGCATGAAGACCAACCATGGAGGAGAGCATTAAGCTCCATGGACCACCATGGATCTATAATATTGCTGTGGTTCCAGGGATGAAAGCCTGTCATAACAGGATACAAACTTGCTGCACCTGTACCTCAACAAGACGAACAATAACGATTCCTCATTATGATGACGATAACAGTAATACGAAAACTTAAGGACTTGTGATGATACTACTATGAGTAATGACTGTCAGAATAAAGATGATATTATAAGAAGGTTGATTATAAAAGTCACAAAGGTCGTATCTTTCCACAGTTGATAACTTGAATATAGTGTCAGCCCAAACCAATGCAATCACGAAGGCATTTAATTAGCATTATGATTGACGCATTGTGCAACTTGGTTGGGAGGGGCAATAACGGTGAGTAAAAAAACCTGCTGTCCCAGAACTGGGATTCGAACTCCGAACCTCCGTTTTGAAAAGGAATGGTCTTATAATATCGTACCACTATGCCCTCTCCCGCTCCCCCATTTTAACCGTGAGGAATGGAGATTGATTAGCTGCTGAGAATGATACAGTGATACCCCTGTTACTCACAAACGTGATTACGTTGTCGTAAAGTTAGTGTGTTATAGCTTCTGTGGTGAACGCCCAATATGCACAATGTTCTCTCAAAAAGCAATGTATACCAGTACTGTTCAACCAGACACATTCCATGCATAGAACTTTGGCAATTCTTGGTATCGTCAATGAGCAAAAATACAAACAAACGAACAAACTTCTGCGCTCGCTGAAGAGCCCTGTCAAAGATGTGTTGTGGGACTCATCGGGAGCATTTCAGCTTCCGATTGCCTTGTGGGAGTCTTAATTAGTTCCTATGCGATTCCGTGCAATTTTCGTCACGCCCCTACTTTTCTTTCTTTGTTATCTTTTTGTTGTTGTTGTTGCTTCGTTTAGAATTCAACTAAAAAAAAATCAAAGTTTCAAAATTTTACTGGTTTGCGGCTTCTAGAGTCATGGTTCACTACTGCAATGCTTCAATGTGCTGGTCGCATGATAGAAAGCGAGAAAATCTTCAACAAAAAATACCCTTGGATAGAGACGGCACATAATCTGAGTGCATGTAGCAGCCAAAAACTGGGGCAAGTTTGTCCCTTAATTGAGCTATCCCACAATGCACCTACAACGCTGCTCTCTGTACGGCACGGCTCACACGGGTAAATAATTCCCCATGGAGACGTGTGTTAAAATTCAAATTTCAAACAATTCTGTTAAATAGCTGGGAGAAATGAGGTGTTTCATCTTCACTAACCTGGATAAATGAGCTATACCTGTCATCCATCAAATTTGCAAGGCAGGTTCTTCGGCTCAAACTCTGTCCAAGGGTCCTCAAAGCCAGACTACGAGTTCTTGTCACTCAAAAAAATCACCTATTTTCCGTACACGCACCCAATGAAATATAGTCCCTTCAAATTTCAGTAGAAAAGCCTTCATCTTCAAACCAAAATGCAGTTTGTAGAGGAATTCATACTCAATATCTGCAGCTATTCAGTTTTGTGCCAAACTGCATTACTGATTTTTTGTAATTTTTTCTTCATTCATTTTGGTATCTATGGTTATAGTTATACCCACATGAATTTCTGATGTACTTCCCAAGCACTGCCATGACTAAACTGTACCTTGGCCCCAGTCTTATACATCCGAGAAAGAGCCAGATGATAAGTAAAAATATTTTGCCTAGCATAAATGATCGCTAGTCTCAAACCCTAGTCCTCTTGCTCCCCAGTCTTGGAGATGTTTCACGACGCAGTTAAAATTATAGTATACCATTGGCTTCCATATTCAATTTTACTTGATGCTTTCAGCATTCACTATTTTTGTTATCATCGTTCAGAGAAAACTTGTTTGTCCCTTATTATAATTTGCATGCAAATGTCTGCATGAAAAAGTTTCTAAAATATTCAATTTCATTTGGAAGTTAAAATACTGATGACACACACAGCATAAGGTAATTTCACGTTGATCTGAAAAATATATTTGATAGCTAGACTTCAATTCCTTTTTGGAATACTCGCTGTTGTTATACTTTAACCACTTTAGTACAATACTGTCACTGACTGTGATGAGTGCTACCATACGCTACAGACAGGTTTGACTGTATCATTATCAGTCATCATCACCATAATTGTTATTGCCACTATTACATTGTTATGATGATGATGATGATGATGATGATGATGATGATGGTGATGATGATGATGATGATGGTGATGATGATGATGATAATAATCATGATGTAGATGATTGTGATGATGATAATGCTGATCATTAACCGCAGTGACTACAAAAATATGGAGATAAATAGCGGGGTGGTGGGAGGGGAAAAAAAACTAAGCCTGTAGATTGGGAAAAAAAACCTCCATCAAACCGTTATGGCATCATTCAAAGTAATCATGATAGCAAATAAGAGTTACCACGTGAGTTGGCTCAGTCGGTAGCGCGTCTGCCTCACGACCACGCGGCCCGGGTTCGAACCCGAGTCTGGACTGAGCAATGTTGTGTGTAAACATACCGTCCCCTCTAGCAAGAGGCAAAACACTCTGTCCCTCGGATAGGACATAAAATGGAGGTCCCGTGTATGAGAGAGTCACAGCTCATGCACGTAAAAGATCCCGCTTCATTCATTCATCGAAAAGAGCAGGGTGTCTAACCCGGTGAAGTGGTTCCACCCCACATCCAACTGGACCCCATGGAAGACCAGCTTAGTGTAGCTGAATATGGGCTATCCAGCCATCTTCACAGATGGAAAATGAACAACAACAACAACAACAACGTGTAGATCACAGACAGACTGCAACATTTGTGTATAGAAAATCTTCCTCTCTCCCTCTCTCTCTCTCTCTCTCTCTCTCCGTCCTTTATCAAACACAATTCGCCCGCAAAATTGCCCTTGGGATTCTCATTCGGGAATGTATTGATCCTAGAAATGTGTAAACAAACCAAGTGTACAAAACATATCTCTGTAAATCTCGCAGTTTCTATTTAGAAGAGACATTTGTTTCTTGAGCATGTAAAAGTGATGCAAACACATTCGGTGGCACGAAATATGGAGACAAGCTATAAGAATTCTCAAAATGATATTCAAACAAAACAAATTTGAATAAAGATCCTATGAAATGCTGTTAATGGACATTGCGTTCTATGAATACAGTGACGTTTATACGGGTGAAGGCGGGTATAATGAGATTATTTATTATGACATTTTTATGCATTGTCAATGTATAATTGAGGGCAACGTAATATCTAAGTTAACAACGCTATTTACTTCCAGCAATAATAATGATAACACCGCACTAAATCGTAACGTAGACAGCTTAATTAACAGTGCGACCACTGAACGACTTGTGCTACACATGTATTATTATTTTTATCTATCTCTCCATTTTCTAGCTCTGTCTTACCCAGCCTTTTCATAGAAAGTCGAACAACTTCATGCTCACTTCAAACCACTCCCTTGTCACACAAACATACCGAAAAAGAGGAATATTGTCATGAACCTATAGATTATTTACATTCGCTCGAAAAGCAAACATTTACAGAAAAGATGATATTTTCAAGCTCCATAATGGTCTGTATTAAGGATGATTGATTAGCTTGTAGACATACAAATATAAGACATGGTACTTGTCGAAAAGTACTGTTCCAGTGTATCCAGTACAGAATCAAAGTCTGCCTGAGTGTGTGCACTGTGTACTCTCTAAAAAAAATCGAGTGAAAATTTTCACTCTAAAAAGAGTGAATACAAAAAAGAGTGAATTTCGAGTGAAATTGGAGTGAATTTTGAGTGAAAATGTTCATTTTCACTCATTTTGGAGTGACGTCAGGGATCACTCCAAAATCTTCGAGTGATCCCTGACGTCACTCCAAAATGAGTGAAAATGTGCATTTTCACTCAAAATTCACTCCAATTTCACTTGAAATTCACTCTTTTTTGTATTCACTCTTTTTAGAGTGAAAATTTTCACTCGATTTTTTTCAGAGAGTATTTGATGCGTCTCAGTTGTATTGCATTCTTCAACCCAGGCTAAGCTGTTCATCTTTTTAATACCTTAAGAACGGTAAGCTTCTTGCCTACTTGATTCGTTTTGTGGGCCATATCATTGTGGGAACGATAGAGGCGTTTCCATTTCGGGAGAAGTATATTACTTCCTTTCTAGTTTGGAATATTCACTGCAATTTACAATTTAGTATATAGGCCACCTAAAGTCTTGAAAAACCATTAAAAAATACGTAAACACAATCCACATGTACACTACACAGACACAAATACACATATGCAAAGCACTCACGTTCTGCCATACACTACCACACATAACTATCAATCCTCGCACATCCAGTATCAACACATGATATGAAGAGTTTGTTCGCAAAACCGATAAGTCCATTTTTGAAGATTTTGAAGTACGGTCTCTGTCATAAAGTACAAAATAATACCTTTTAAATGATATATTGGTCACTACATATAAAGGTACATTTTTGAAGTTATGGTCAAAAGAAGCAAATATTTTCTTATTATTCTCTATATTTTTCTTGACCTTTAATGGCAAATATCTCCATTTGACAAATATGGACTTATCGGTTTTTGCAAAGAAACTCTTCATATATCTATACGCCTGTAACATGTGTAAGATAGCTAAACCAGTGCCACCACCAAGACCAAATCAACAGCAATACTTGATACACCCAAGGAGGTACTAGGCTCGCTCGCCTAGTACCTCCTTGATACACCTAGATTAAAAGCTACGAACTTTTCCTTCTTTCTCTCTGTTTAAAGTGACCTTTCTATAGTTCAGGCCATCAGATATACTCATTATCCCAAGCTTGGTTGTTGTTATTCTTCTGGTTCTTGTGCTTGGTCTTTATTCCTTATTTTTTATTTCCGAAGAGGTAGGGCAGGACAATAATTATACCATGTCATTGAGAAATTTCACCCTGTATGAAGCAACTACCCAACCGTTGTTCAGACGCACAAACAATCTCATATTGTAGCATGGCCTTTACTTCAATAATCAACCCTCCTAAACACCATGTCGTCACTGAAGCGTGTAAAGCAGGAGAAAAGAATCAGACATTTAGACATGCTTGCGCGCCTCTCATGAACTGCTTTTGTTTTCCTATAGGCCTGTCAAAGTAGGCAGACAAATACACTGATTCATAATGATTTTCCTTCTTTTTTTCCAGTAACCCTTATAATACATTGCGCCAGACATGATTGAGTCGACGGGGAACGGATTGTTTTCTTCAGCTATCAAACGACCTTACACAGATTACGGTCATTGAACAGGCAACGATATTTGCCTCGTTAGAAGTATGCTCCTCTCCACTAATAAAACAGTGTACGTTGTATGTTACTCTTTTCCACACTGTTGTGTATGAGGAACTGCGAGTACGCTATTGTACAAAGTTCGTGTGTTGGCATTCTTAACTGCCATCCTGCGTAAGTATTATATAAAGGATTCTGTCCTGTAGTATAACACATCGTCTGATTAACTCGTCCACAGAACTTTGCAAGTATTGCAAACTTGATTTCTCAAACGAGATAAAACGAAACCCGCTTAAAACGCGAATAGAACAATCCGGCATTACGAGACAACAACCACCAATGTTAAAGCATGAAGGAATCACATCTCCTCTTCATGAGAAAAAGAAAGGAAACAAACAATAACGAAATCTTCCAGAATTCTCCCAAACAGAGTATTTAACAGTGATGTTGTCTTTCGATCTGTCATCTTAAAACTGTTTTTTCTTTGTACCAATTTGGAGTCAAAAAAGTTCACCGAAAAATGGCATTTTATTAATTGTCTGTTTTTGTTCACATGAATATTAGCTGATATTGACATTGTGCTACCCGACTTGAATGGATTAGAATCATCTGCTTGACATTCGCCAATTTTCATTGTTACAGTAAAAACTGAGTGACCACGGACCTTGGTGTTTGAACACAGAATTATTATGATAATTATGCTCTATTCCCTTTTATCTGAAAATTGATGAATCAATCGCTTGTACTTGGGCAAGGAGCGACAACAAACTTGATATCAAGCAAATAACAAAACGGTATGGCGTCTCTTTACCAGAGGCAAAATCAAACGACCATGTACTATGAGCAATATATTCAGTGACGTCTTTCGGTAAATACTAAGCGAAGCGGTGATAGAAAAGATCGCTTGCTTTACAAATATTACTATCACCAGACTGGGTTTCGTTGAATAGTGTCAACCACTGAGAGGCGCACCTTCTACAAGTTAATAATGCAAAAATATACAATAGAACAAACGCTTGTTTTCAAAACTATTTACGCATGTTTGGAACACCTCAAGGTCATAAAATTATTTTCCTTTAAACTATAGTGCCAGCGGCATAGAGAACCTAAATCTATAGTTCTGACCCTCGGATATAGGACATAAAATGAAGGTCCCGTGTGTGAGAGAGTCACAGATTACAGCTGTATCCACATAAAAGATCTCGCAGAAGCAGGGTGGATAACCCAGTGAAGTGGTCCCGACTCATATCCAGCTGGACCCCACGGAAGACAAGCTAGTGTACATAGCTGAATATGAGCTATTCACGCATCATCTAAGATGGAAAATCAAAAAACAAACACACAAACACACAAACAAACAAACAAAAACAAACAAACAACCAATTACTGGTATACCTATGCTGATTTTCCATTCCTCGTCCCACAATGTCTCTCCCTATAGCCCTAATACTCATTATATTGATGGATGGATGGATAGATAGATAGATAGATAGATAGATGGACAGATGCATAGCTCTCTACAAGTAGATGGATAAATAGACAGATGGATATAACTATATATAGATAGTTGAATAGCTAGATGAATAGAAACATACATACAAGTTTTAATGTGTCAAGGTTAACATGCCTGTACAGCGACAGGGCGTTCGGTAACAGCCCGTCACTGTACAGGCATGCTAACCTGGAAACATTAAACTGCACATTACTTAAATATGAGACCATTCTGAAGCAAATCATTTTCACACAACAATAGATATAAAATGTACTCTTAAATGAATCCCACAAGGACTGGAACAATCATCCCCCATCATTCCCATTGATTCCCACTGATCAGTTACTAGCCATCCCCTTTAAGTTCATTTGATACGTAAGAACATTGTGACAACAAAAAAAAATCCTGCCTAATCCATTGTCATAGTGGAATGAGAGAATGAGTTGTGAAATAGGATTCGATTTTAATACATCATGCCACTATATGTAATTGTGTTTTGTTTCGCTTATTTTTTTTCCTAACGACTGGATGAACTGATGACGAATGACCTAACACAAAACACAGTACACGAACCAAACCCTGTGCACAGCAGGTATGGAGTCGTATACGCCACGACTGCCTGTATCTCAATACCAGCAGACAAAACCATGCAGTTTTTGGTATACTTGGCCCAGATTCGTTTGACATCTGTCGAACTTAACCACTGTTATACATGTATTTCTACACTTGTATATGCCTGTTACTTTTTTCATCTTTACACAACAATTATGTACAAGCGATGGAACATGCGCAGTTGCCATAATTATAGAACGTGAATGTCCAAGCCGACTTTACATTATAATGTTAACATTTTCTACAGGTATTTTTATGTTTATTGTTTGTATTCAAACTTATACTTTTGTATGTAATTATGCATAATGTTCATCCACCCACATAATTATTCTATAAAGAGATATTTTCATAGAGGAAGGGGAAAAGAAAAACGGACAGGTATTACACATGTATATATATATATATATATATATATATATATATATATATATATATGATATATAATATATGCAGAGAGAGAGAGAGAGAGAGAGAGAGATAGAAAGGGGGGGGGGGACCAGAGATTGGCACTCATTGGTATACAAGACAATATGCGAAGGCTTCGCATGAGCAATGAGCAATTTGTAATAAACGTTAAAGGACGCATTTTTGTACAAAGTAAATAAACAAGTCATTGCTTTGCTTGCCATTATGTTTTCCCTGAATTTCAAAGCATATGTATGCTTTCCTATAGCTAAATTTGGCATTTATCTAAAATCAAAAAATGCTGAAAAAACAGTAAAATGAAGAGAAAAAGATGTGTAACGTATTAAGCAAAATTCTTCAAAGCGCTAACCTTCTCCTGTCTTATAGAGCGGTAACTTTGAATCTGCACAAGAGATACAGAGTAAAGCTGTTTTCGACATCACCAATGCTATCAGTACTTGTATCCTGGAAGCTGGTTGGTAATGATGATGATGTTTTCTCATGGTCTTTTGTTCTAACCTACTATAGGACTTCCCACTCTCTGCTCTTGCCAGTTAGCCCAGAGACTCTTGAAAGTTAGCCCGGAAAATAATCCTTCTTCCTCGTTAGAGTCATTCGCTACCTTCACTCCTGAAGGCTTCTTGGAGTTTATCATACCTTATATGGGAAGACCAGGCTTGTCCTTCAAATCATATCATAATACACTTCTGGGTAAATCTAAAAGAAAATGATCACACACACACACACACACACACACACACACACACAAACAAACAAACAACAACAACAATGGAGTATCTTATGAAGAACTACAGTAGGTCTCGTATTCATAATGTAAGAGGAATTACGTTGAAGGAATTGCCCAAAACTTAACCAAACTTTTAGAGACTCATATCATGATTAGAGTAAATAATCGGAAAATAAAGAGCCATTCGAAATTTTGCAATGTAAAAGGGAAGTGAGTACCAATAATTAACCCATTGAACACGGAACTTTTAAAAAAAAAACTTCATGGGATTCGCCGAGTTCAAGTCAGTCTCGGCAATGAGCGTCGGAAAGACAACACCAGAGATTCACTTATTTAACAAGAATTGAAAGACGCTATTCTATTAACCAGAGTACTAGTAAATCTAATATCAAAGCTGCGACATAGAGGTAGGTCTTTATAAAAATATTTCTGCTGGATACCGTTTCTGAAAGTGTTTTTTAATGTTTTTCGTTTATGATAGCTTAGGCATTTTACTATATATATTATTTTATATAAATAATTATTTTTGCTGTCATAGTCACTTTTACTGCTTTCATAGTTAGTAACAGCTGTATCTTATATGGCCATATATCCTTTTAAAAATTGATTGCGACAGGAATGTCAGGAAAGAAGTATATACAAGTATCAGAGAGCTTGCTTCCAAAAGGCGCTACATGTAAATCCATAATTTTTAATGGATTAAGCGCCTTTTGGAAGCAAGCTCTGGATTATTGTACGGCAGAGACAAAAATGTGAATCAAGAGTAGGTTTTTTCACACTTGAAAGGATTTATTGTCCAATATGGCCTAAATGATTTGTGCAGGTATACAAAAGTGTACATCAACCCACTTCTGTCTTGGTGTCTACAAGACAGTAATGAAACACTATGCTCTTGTCAATATGTGCAGGTAAGAAGAACACAGACGTCACACGATCATTAAGACAAAAAACTCGGAGCATTATGACAAAAACCTATTCGTGTAACAGGTGGAGGTGGTATCATGTAAGCGATATATAGACAATGATTATGTACACGTAATCACATCATCGAGACTGCTGGTCACAGTACTCTCAACTCAAAATTAGTATAAGAACACTGATCACAAAGTGCGAGTAAACCCTAACTCTATAATCAGTATATATACGAATAAACTATCCCTGATATAACTTTATGACTTCATGAATTGCTTAAGAATGTGTGTGCTCATTGATAAAGAACACCCATAACGTGGTATACACTGTTCAAATTTCATATCGTTATTTGTTAGCGATTACGTAATTAAATATAATAAAGTCAATGATATTGATCTTAATGGAAGGTCCGATAAAAGTTTTATGTGACTGTACAACCCCGCTTCTAAGTCTTCTGTCATTCTTCTTCTTCTTCTTCTTCTTCTTCTTCTACTACTTCTTCATTTTTGAAAGTACAGTCCACTATTGGTGATTGTGATGTAGTCGTACTCTTAATCAAACGAATAACACGAAAATAATCCACGTAGATATTTACTCCACGGTGGTGGATTAGGTTAAGAAATAGGGCGTTACGGATAAACAATCACAACGTTGTAGAAATCTTTAAGTGGTAAGAGGGATAAACCGAGAATTTGTGTTAAGGTTCGAATTCAGGTTGGATAGGCCAGTTTGAGAGGGGATAAAAAAGGAATTAATTTTCAAATTATGCGTGTTACCAAACTTACAATCTCTTAACCAACATTATGTTTTTACTGATTTCTGCTATAGGGATCGCAAATGGATATAGGCCCATGAGGTGCACTCTTAAAACATCCGAGTCAGAACTGACCCGGAACTGGGTCCGTTGGGGTCATACACCGTTCCGGGTCAGAAATGACAAGGAATGTGGTCAGATATGACCCATTTAGAGTCATGAATCGGGTCAGGATGACCCCATTCGGGTTCTTCATGACCAAATTCCAAGTCATTTCTGACCCGGAACGGTGTATATGACCCTAACGGACCCAGTTCCGGGTCAGGTCTGACTTGGGTCTTTTTAGAGTGTGCATTGTACGCCCTGTGAATGTCATTTAATGGCAATTGATATTATTACTCATTGAAACCACTGTCTGGTTTCTTACAAGACAGTGAGTAACTCGTTTTAGAGTGACCTCAGGGATCACTCCAAAATCTTCGAGTGATCCCTGAGGTCACTTCCAAATGAGTGAAAGTGAACATTTTCACTCAAAATTCACTCCAATTTCACTCTAAATTCACTCTTTTTTGTATTCACTCCTTTAAGAGTGAATATTTTCACTCGTTTTTTTTTAATTTTTTTTTAGAGAGTAAAAGAAAAAAACGTACCGGGGCAGAGGTCAGCTGCATCTACTTAGGGCCTATACAACGTGTGAAAAACTGCTTTCGTTAACTGGACATTTTTTGTTAAAAGCAACTTCAGCATATTATAGTGGATTATCTTCTAGAGTCATTTAGGCTAGAATATAGAATAAGAAGAGGGCAGGAAGATTTAGGAGGGAACGCAACAACACAACAAAAGAGGCAATGGATTCAATCTGTTGATAATCGCAGTTAGTATAAACTGTTCATGCAGAACAGCGTAGCAGTGGTGGTGGTGGTATAGGTCTATAGGCCTATTATAAAGCTGACATAGCTTAAGAAGCGCCTCCGAAGCAGTAAGTAGGTCTGGTAGCATAAATGCCCCGATTCAGAATTTAAGAGTATACCGAGCATATATAGTTTTGGAAGTCGCCTACATGTGGTATCGTAACTGAAAAAAGTAGTTTCGGTAGCTGCTTTAGAAGTTGCATAGCTACGATAGTAAGTAGTAGCAGCAGCAGCAGCAGTAGTAGTAGTAGTAGTAGTACAAAAGTGTAGTAGTAGTAGTTGTTGTTGTTGTAGCCGTGGTATAGTTAAAAAAAAGATAGAAAGAAAGGAGCAGTGCTAAGTAGTAGGCTTGATTAATGATACCTTTATCAAACCTATATAATAATATGATAACCGACGGCAAATTACATATGCCCCATATCACTATTTTTGTTCGATATCGATTTTTTTTCTAATAGTTGGCTAAAATATTTTACTTGGCGCACATAAGCACAATCAAACACACACACACACACGCACACACACACACACACACACACACACACACATATATATATATATATATATATATATATATATATATACACACGCAAAACAGTAACAAAATGTTCCTTTTGCAGCTACAAAGTTAATAAGGCCTACTTACCAGGAATTGCACTCTCAAAGTTCCTCTTTTGTGGTGTGTCTTCGTTTGAGTATGCGCAAAAGTAATATAAGTTATCCAAACAGGGGTTATAGACATCCGATGCGAAAGAGAAAAATATGGATCTAAAACATGCTCCTGTACAGCTCTGGTACTTTGGAAAACTTTCCACCAGGAGCGTGATCTACAATACTGTACACGTTTCCAGTCTCCAATGTGTGTGTGAGTAACATGCTTGGACGCAAAACTAGCTATCACGCACCGGTCGACACGAAGGTAAAATCACGGTTCGCCAAAAATCGACAAAAGGGACAGGGGCACACACACATTCACACACGGCAAAGCCATATCTGCGGTGCACGCATTCCCCTTTTACGACGCGTGTGCTTTTCGTGTACATGCTATTGTGTGTGTATACAGCGTGTGTGTGTGTGTGTGTATGTGTGTGTGTGTGTGTGTGTGTGCGTGTGTGTGTGTGTGTGTGTGTGTGTGTGTGTGTGTAGTCATCGGTGGTACATGAATGCATACACAGACGAGCGCACAAAGAGCATACGGTTGCCTGTGTAGTATCCTTTTCTTTTTCTTTTTCTTTTTATTGCGTCTCGGGCAAGACCGCATTCTTCGTTGCTGATGCGATGTGAGCGAATGGGATTATCCGAGCAATGACGCCATTCCTAGCTCATACAATCCGTGGCGACATTTTTTACGCGTACCGCACCCATATGGGAACAAAAGATCCACAAGTGGACTTCGAGGCCAAACAAGGCGATATGGTTTACTCAGCAGTAAACCTTGAAAAGGGTCTTCGTTTGTCCCCCTACACTAATGCCATTGTTCATTAACGACATTGCAAAGATGATGCCATAGGAAATCCAGAAAGAAAAAATATCAAAATTAAGTTTTTGGTTTGCAATTCTCAGAAAAGTAACTGTGTACAATGAGCGTGGCAAATGTATAACCATGATAAGAGGAAAGCTGCATTTGGACAATTTAATGTTCCGATAAACAGATTAAAACATTTGTCATTTTCTGAGAAATTACATTTGAAGTCTCTTCACTCAAAGAATTGAAATGGTAATTATATATTTCAAATGTTGTCACTCCTTTAACTTTTTGTCAAAGGCTACTAAAAAATTCAAGACTTGTTTTGAGTATTAGATTTGATCTAACAACAAAATAACTCATCCAACCTTTTGTTAAGCGTTAGATCTAACTTCGATCTCGAGATTCGAGTTTAAAGGTCCAGTTTACCTTTGGGAACAGTGAGTTAAACATTTTTCAAGATATGACATTTAATGCATATTATTGTGTAGGTATGTTGTGCCACAAAACATCCTAGGCCTACTATACAAAATTTTCGCGATAAAGCCTGAAATATAAGGAGATATCTGTATTTTTCTCAATAAGCCTTAACTGTAGACGGTTTAATCTGGAAACATTTCATTATAACTATTGTTCACGTTTAGTATATCTAACAATACCTAACATCAATTTTACGGATTCAAATTTTTACAGTTGGTTGTTCATATCCCCATCTCACATTTTAGAACTCTTTCAAAGCACTAATGCTGGGTTTTTGTTTCATCTGCAAATGATGAATTATGCCTTCAACATTCGAATAGATAAAAAGGTTGGGGGAATGACAACATCTAAAATGTAACCATTTCCTTTTCAAGAGTGTTTCCAGGACAAACATAACAGCGCATGTATACAGTCGTATTAGATACTTTATAGTATAACCCCGAGTAAGGATTTATTGCAGAAAGTCTGGGGTTCGAATCCTACTGGTATATTCACATATTCTTCTTCCTCTTCTTCTTCCATCTTCATCGATGTATAAGTAACCATCATTTTTTTATGTCTGTTTCATATTTTGTTTTATGTTTATGTTTATATTTTGTGTATCTTCTGTATAAAACTGATTGATGATCTCTGAAAATAACTTCAGATTCAAATTTTGCATAATTTTTTTATGACGGTGTATAACGCGCGCCTACAGGCCTTATTGGCTTTTTATGTGTACACCATTTTCCATTTTACCTTTTGCCTGTTGTAATCTGTAACAATCTATGACCGTGATGACTGTAAACTTGATGTTGTTTTTTCCCTTCTTTTTGGCGGAAATAGGGGCAGTTGGGATGGGGAATAAGTAGGGGATAATGGATGGATCACAAATTATTGATGCTTCTATCATTTGTTATACTTTACTGGTTAACGTGTACCGTCATTTTGAATGTAATACGTAGTTTGATTTTTTACATTGTTATATTTAATTTGTATACAGTACTATCCGCGTAATCGGGTATCGCTTAAACGGGTAATCCGTTTAATTGGGCAGTAATGTCAGAGTCAGTTCCAATGCACATTAAAATTACATGATAATCGGGTTGCCTCTCCGCATAAATGGGTTGCCTCTCCCCATAAATGGTTAAATAATTTTCTTCTAACCTAATTTCTACCCATATTTTATCACAGATATATACTTTAAGAAATCATTCATGTCAAATTTTCCACAACTAATCGCATTCTCTGCTTAATTTGCAAAGAAGACCGATCATTAATTTGGGAGTGATTAAACATGAAAACATAATGTACACGTACTGAATTGCCAGACGAAAACGAACATACACGTCATGTAGCTGACACTCACAACTGCATAGACAGACAGGAGTTGAACACACTTGCGCTCCTCCTTTACTCCGCAATAGCATTCACAATACGAGAAGCTTGAAACGAAAATCAGGCCAAGCACCAGCTCCATGATATTACTTTTCCCCAGTCGCTTCTCGAAAAGTAACCCTACGTTCCATGTGACTAGTGCACGCAAAGAGACGTGTTCATTTTGGAAAATACCTACGTACAGCTGTATTAGCGAGGAGTCTATAGTATAAAAAGTTTTCTGAAGACATATTTGTCCATAAAAAGAGTGTAAAGAGAGTTAATTATTGCTCATGACTTATGAGCAAGGATAATGTATATATAATGTGCCGTGTAAGCACGCATGTTAAGCATACAGTGTAGGTGCATGGTACAGTGTACAATACATGTAAATACATATTGTGTGTGTCAATTGTGAATGAGACCTGTTCTTTGATTAATCGGGTACTCTGCTTAATCGGGTAAGAAACGCTCTGCCCAACCCTACCCGATTTTGCGGAGAGTACTGTATCCTATTCAATTTCATATTTTGATAACTGTTTTTAACTTATTCGTTTTTTGTATTGTATTGTATTTTACTGTATGTATTGTATTATGGATTGTAATATTGTAATGATCAAAATTAATTATTGTTTCAAATTGTATGTAACACTGTATTTTAATCTTCTTATGTAATACAAGGGTCTCATGTAAAACAGTTTTATGTACTGAAGAGACTACCCTGTATAAAGAACACAGAATAAATAAATAAATAAATAAATAAATAAATAAATGGATAAAAAATCTTAAGTAACTGGTGGTAGTGGAATGTCCAAAAGAACGTGAAAAAAAGAAGCACGCGCACACACAAACACACACACACACACACACACACAAAAGCAAAATGAACTGCATCTTAACCCATCCCATACTGAATTCTAAAATCCCCATTGACGTAATACACAAATCACTAGGTTCCCGTATGGAACCGGGTTAAACACGCCCATAATTAGAGAAGAGAACAAAACAAACACAAAATCACACAGGTCTCCACATATTATTTGCTTCACCCTCAGTACCTATTTGCAGTCACCTCCTTAACCTCTCTCTCTCTCTCTCTCTCTCTCTCTTCATCCCCCCCCCCCCTTAGTTTTTCTCCTCTTCCTCTCAATCTTGGTCTTGTTTCATTACTGACTGCATACAATATATAATATAAGTATCATATAAAGTCCTATCATATAACTATAACTATAATATAACTACATGTATAACATAACTATATCTATAATAAGATAACTATAACATAACTATACTGGAAGGGGCGGATCCAGGGAGGACAGCAACTGGCGCACGTCCCCCTCCCCCTTTATTTTTTGTTGAAACAAAAGAAATAAAAAGAAAAAAATGGGGGGAGGGGATGCGTGCGCCCCCCCCCCCCCCTTTAATTTTGTAAACGCGCCCCCTCTTTACGGAATTCCTGGATCCGCCCCTGCTATATATGTAAATGCAAGGTAGAGAAAAGCAGAACACATAGCACATACATTGGACTCCCATTATAACGAAGTCCTCGGGACCGGCAGTTTTCTTTCGTTATATCGAAATTTCATTATAACCAAACAAATAAACAATAAAAAAATACATAGAACAGATAATGTTGCGGCCTAAATTTTTATTTCGTTGTAACCGGAATTTCGTTATAACCGTGTTCGTTATGACGGGAGTGCGCTATGTACACACACACACACTACATTAAAAACAAGGAAAAGTAGAAATAACGCGGTGCGTAATATATGTCCCCGCCGAAAGTAGCATTTAGTAGCAAAATGTACAATATAGGTAAAAAGATCAAGGTCAAAGGTCAAAGAAGTCAAAGGTCAAAATTCTGTGTAGAAGTTTTGAAGCCCTCACCTAGTGCCATCACATAAAGCAAACGGAATCGAAATCGGGTTAGAAATGGCGAAGGAGTAGCATTTTGTAGCCAATGTACAATATAGGTAAAAAATCAAGGTCAAAGGTCAAAGAAGTCAAAGGTCAAAATTTTGTGTAGAAGTTTTGAAGCCCTCACCTAGTGCCATCACATAAAGCAAACGGAATCGAAGTCGGGTTAGAAATGGCAAAGGAGTAGCATTTGGTAGCAAAATGTACAATACAGGTCAAAAAATCAAGGTCAAAGGTCAAAGAAGTCAAAGATCAAAATTTTGTGTAGAAGTTTTGAAGCCCTCACCTAGTACCATCACATAAAGCAAACGGAATCGAAATCGGGTTAGAAATGGCAAAGGAGTAGCATTTTGTAGCCAATGTACAATATAGGTAAAAAATCAAGGTCAAAGGTCAAAGAAGTCAAAGGTCAAAATTCTGTGTAGCAGTTTTGAAGCCCTCACCTAGTGCCATCACATAAAGCAAACGGAATCAAAATCGGGTTAGAAATGGCGAAGGAGTAGCATTTAGAAGCAAAATGTACAATATAGGTCAAAGGTCACAACTGAAATTCTGTGTAGAAGTTTCAAAGCTCCCATGTAATGCTATCATATAAAGCAAACAGAATCAAAATCGGGTTAGAAATGGCGAAGGAGTAGCATTTTGAAGCAAAATGTACAATATAGGTCAAAGGTCAAGGTCAAAGGTCACAACTGAAATTCTGTGTAGAAGTTTCAAAGCTCCCATGTAGTGCTATCATATAAAGCAAACAGAATCAAAATTGGCTCATAAATGACAGAAGTAGCAAATTGAACATTTTGATCACACACGGACGCACAGACGGACAGACGGACGGACGGACAGACAGACACACACACGTACGGAGCCTGTTTCATAGTCCCCTACTCGAACTCGTTCGGCGGGGACAAAAAAAAGCAAAATAAAACCACACAACTCATCCATTTAGTTTACATGACACTAAATCAAACAAAAACTTTTTTTTCTCATTTTCAGTTTGATTCAATTTATTTCTCATTGATTTCTGTTGTATTTCTTTTCTGTACAATGGCATTGAACAACATCCAGAACACAAGTCACGTACATAAAACAATTCAACACAAACACGAAGACGGGTCCTACATGTAATCACCAACCAAAATGAATGACTTAAGGTGTACTAGTATTCAACTTTCTAGTCAATGAAAACTTTACAACCAAAATACTGGCATGTACAGCACTTCTGGTTCAACAGTCAAAATGCAATGAATAGTGAGTTCCATACAAATATATAACAAGTTTTCAGTCTCAGAATGGTTGCTTTTCCAACTTTTTTGTGTTTGTGCCAATCAAGTATACAAAAGCTCTCATTGCTGCGTGTAGAACATCAATTAATCTTACTCTTCTTCAGTAATTTGTTCTCTTTTATGGGGAGTTTACTACAAAAAATAAATAAGACCTGTGCACCACACTGGTGGCTACATGTACACTCTATGCTGACAGGTACACTCTGCTCAGGTATAAACATCAAGTTCCTCCAACATGCAGCAATAAGATTTTTCAGTTGTGTGCTTGTGTGCGTGTGTGTGTGGGGGGTAGAGTGTGTGTTTGTTTGTTTTTTATCTAAGGCTATGCAATGTCTGGTAGCAACAGATTGTAAGATCCAAACAGTTTTTTCATACTGTAAAAGTTGTTTTCGCAAGGGTAATTTTTCACGCTCGACTGGGTAAGATGAATTTCCCATGTTTTTCGTTCTGTGGAATCAAGTCATTTTTTAGTGGAACTTGCGACATGCCAAAAACATTCATGTCTTTCTTTTCATGCTGGTTTCTAGCTGCAAAAAACGTATCACAATTTCCACACCAGCAACAAATTCCCACTTTTACAGTAGTTTATGGTAAAAAGATCTGCAAATGACTAGTAGTACATGAGATAACATTTCACAAATATTCTTTGATCTGCAAGGTATACATCACTTTGTTTTGTACACGTACATCTCTTGTATTGTGCTGGAATATATTCCCTATTCTTAACAAGAAACAAATGCACTGTTAGAGGACCACACTTTAGAGGCATAGCTTACAATGCTCATTCACAACTTGTTAAAGGGATCATACAGTTTTGGATGAGACCTTATTTCAGATTTCTTACATTTTTTGGTGAGATAATGAGAAACCTCTGAGGAAATATGAAGGAGCATGTAATTCTATAAGGAATTCAACGTTTATTTGATGAAAATTGGTTTTAAAATGGCCGAGATATCCAAAAAAGAGCGATTCCAATAAAGTGTGGGACCCACACTTTATTACGATCGCTTTGTTTTACTTTGTTTTTGGATGTTTCAGTCATTCCAAACCCAATTTTCATCAAATAAACTTTAAATTCCTCTTAAAATGGTATGCTCTGTACTATATCATAAGTGTTTTCTTGGTATCTCACAAAATGTTAAAAGCTCAATTCTCGTCTCCACCAATACTGTACCATCCCTTTAAGATCTACAACAATCCAAGTCAAAGAAGTACTTTTTTGAGAGAGAGAGAGAGAGAGAGAGAGAGAGCTGCTGCCTACAAAAATCGCTTCTCCCTTTAAAAACTGATGGTGCATCAATGAATTCAAGTAAGCCAAGATATTATATTATCATAGTCATTCAATACAGCAGTACATCAACAAAACAGGGACATCGGAACCACAGAAATTACATCAAGTCAGGGATCTTGTAATATCAGGGGAGAAAATCAGCAGAATTAATTTGATAAAGAGCAGGTACCAGCAAAATGACTGTTTGGTGACATGGTTTTGTCATTTCAAACCTTATAACAAGGTTCCTCTGAATACAGTACATTTGGAGATCCACCGAAACAGATGTCAATTCACAAAATTGCTCAAACCCTCGTCCTTATTTCACATCAGAATAAACGCATTTGTTATCATAATTACTACTCTTCCAAACTACATACCATCAAACAAATCCCCAACCAAGCCAGAGGCCTTATCTATCCGTTCTCAGTGCTGTCAGAATGTTGTTAGGTGTTAAAATGGAGGTCCCGTGCATGAGAGACTAACATCCATCGCAAAAAGCAGGGTGTTTAACCCGGTGAAGTGGTCCCACCTCACATCCAACTGGACCCCATGGAAGACCAGCTTACCGTAGCTGAATATGGGCAATCCAGCCATCTTCTCAGATGGAAATGCAAAAACCAAAAACAAACAAACAAGATGGCTAAGTCTAATTCCAGTGCTACAAGAAGGGGGAGAGTGCAGAGGTATTCCATGGCATTCTTTAGTTTATATGCCATGGTGTAATGCCCTGCACGCCACACCATTCTGAGATTGCAACCCAGGCATGCTTAGGGAGGAAAACATTGTTTTTCAAATCCATGTTAACTTTTTATAGATTTTTGTCATGCTGAATATGTAACGAGCAAAATCGCAGAGAAATTGCCAAGCTTTGCTTGGATGCAAATTCTATGACAAAGCTGTCATTCTTTCAAATAACAAGTAGCTATGTTATTGTCCATGCACGACCTTTGCACACAGAAAATTCACGTAAATGTTAAATTTACTTGCTATATCCAACAGGGAACAAAACTTGATATTCAATCACCACCTAATGCAAGCTACATGAGACAGGAATGGAATCAGAAAGTTATGCTTGCATTGCACTGAAGCATTTGGCAATTTATCAATTGGTTTGGGTGGCTCATAAAGAGTTAAGGCAGTCTAGCGATAAAAGCAGTAGGTGGGGATACTATCTGCATGAACAGACCTACAAAGATTTGAAGGCTTGTACCTTTGGTCACACACTGGCTTCATTTCCCCAGAGAAAGCCTGTTCATTTTGTAACATAATCACTTTACTCCCAGTACACTGAACTGGGGTATTTTTGGCAATTTATCTCTTAAAACACATAAAAATACACATATAGAATAAGTCTGGCCAATGGGTAGGAGGAATTTGATGAGGAGTTGAAATCTTTCTAAAATTGCACCATCACCCTGACAGATGGCAAGCTTCCACAGAGTACTACTTTGAAGAAGATTTTAACTGAAGTGCCAATGAAAAAGCCAATGAGAGAGAGAGAGGAAAGAATTATCAAATAAAAAACACAATTTCCCCTCAGTTCAGGTTCAGCAGCAGCGTGCAAATCAAAATCTTCTCTGCCCTTTTACCATTACAATCAGACAACATTCAGGCATTCGGTAGCATAGTATGAGAATAAATAAACCCATTCAGTTATAAAAACTTCTTCCATTCATGGGATTTTCTTTACACAACACTTTCTGTATTTCATTTCATAAGACAACACCAGCTGTGACTTGGGGTTGGTTCAAGCGCTCTAAAGGGATCACAAGCGAACTGAGCTAAAGCGTACCATACTGAACTGTGCCAGATCTGGAGCCTTCAAGCGGTCTGTTGAGAAAGTGTACTTCACGAGTTATTTTCAGAGGGGGAGTCATGCATTTTGTAGCAAGAAGGTCACTCACGTGGCGCACTCAAACTACTTACAGATGTTCCGAAGACAATGAACTCTTTGCATTATGAGGTATGTGCATGATACGCACATTCCTCACATGCAAACTTTTGGTACCCTTTAAGAGTGTTTGAGCGCTTCTCTGGTGTGGGTGCAGTATGATACAGTTCACTTAAGGAGAGCGCTCGAACGCACCCATAGCCTTTAAAGACTGTATAGCCCTTTTGCAAAATGTCACAATATTTGCAAGGTTGAAGAATAATCCCTCCATTCATTGTCTGTGTGTATGGCTTCACTGTACAGTGTCTTTGTAGGGAAAGGCTTGTGATTCGTTTGAAACTCCTACACGATCTTTGCTTGGCAGAGTGTTTGTTTCACGAATATTTATTCCACGCCACATTCGTATGGAATTACAAATTTGCAAGTGAGATCGCCCACAATTTTTTATAAACCCGGTTTTCATCAAGAAGAGAGGAGGAAAGGTAAACCGGTTCGTAGTTATATTCTGCACATGAGCAGGCATATATGTCACTTGAGAAAAGCAGTGTAAGAAGACACAGTTTAAGTGAGCAATGTCGTGGTATGAAAATTTAGGGATTATGCAAATGATTATGCAAATTAGCTCGTGTCCTATCATGAGATGTCCCATACGTAACAAAATGAGGTCATTTTGTTAGGTTTTTTCTGAAATTGCTAAGGTTATTTTAATGCCCTTTTGGAAAGTTCTAATTTATTGTTTAGAGAAATTAAATACCAGAGAAAAAAGAAAAAAAAGTAAAAGAAATATTTTTTATTAGGCATTGAAATAATGTTACGTATGGGACAAATGCGTTACGTATGGGACATCCTCATACATATTGCATGTGAATGCATGTAGCTAGCTGGGAAGGTCTCTCAGTACACAAATGGTCAATCATCCTGAAGAAAGCATCCCAACATTGTAGCTACTTTTTGAGTTATAGACACTTGAAACAATTTTCAGAAAGGGGGAGGGGAAAATGGCAAAATACACAATGAAAAATCACGATTAAAGGGATGGTATAGTTTTTTGTAGAAATGGGGATTCAGTTTTCAACATTTAAAGAGATGATTGGAAACCAATTATATGAATTACTTAAGAGCATAAATTCCTGAGACTAGAGGAATTCAAAGTTTATGTGATGGAGATCCAATATGAAATGGTTGTGATTATATAGAAAAAAAATAAAAAGTAAAATGATTTTTTTTTTATTACAAGTGATACACAAATTGTCCTTATTCAGTTTTCAGTAGTAGCCACAACAAAATTCATGGGTATACATACTGAGGTGTGACTTGAATCAATGACCTGACTGCTAGACAGACATCACATATCTACTCAATCACTGGGGTTCCACGCAGCAGGTATTGCTTATTTATTAAACTTAATATTTCTTGTGTCAAGTTGTTGTTTTTTTAAACTAAATGGCAAACTGCCCTTCATCAATGGAAGTAAACACTTTAAACTACCAGGTATTCAATTTTTCAGGAGTAACTATCCTGATAAAAATAGGGCATACATGTACATACTCGGGTTGGTCATAAAAAAACAGAATATGATTGAATGTGATTATGATGGTAAATATCTGGGGAATATTGTTCCCTTGTCAATCTGAATCAGTATTTGAGTAATTTCAACTGATTCCACCTCTATAATTATGCAAAAATTTGTTTATGGGTATTTTGCAAAATTATCTTGCAAAATACCCATAAACATGCTTCTCCACACACTAAACGAATGGGGGACAAAGGGCATGCATATCCAGGTTGGTCATAAAAATATAAAAATATGATTGAATATGATTATGATGGTGAATATTTGGGGAATATTGTTTCCTTGACAATCTGGATCAGTATTTGAGTAGTTTCAACTGATTCTACTTCAATAATTATGCAAAATACCCATAAACATGGTTCTTCACACACTAAATGAATGGGGGACAAACTGTCCCATACGTAACACGTCATGTCTGTCTTTAATTAGAACCTGTAATTAGAGCTTTTTGCCTAATGACATGAAACTTACCTCTGATAATCTTGAGTGTTGTGACTTTCATCACAGTGAGTTACAAGTTGTAGAATGATATACTTTCAGAGAGTTTTGAGGTTGAAAAAAATGTTCTAAAAAACAAAATTTTTCTGGTCCCGTACGTAACGGCACACATTTTCTCTTCTAGAATATAATTGTCAAGGTCATTTTTCTCAATTTTTTACATGATTATACTTCTTCTAGATATCAATCACCATGATGAAGTTCAATATGATCAAAGGCCATTAACACTATTTTTCAGGTCATAAAAGTCTCTGAATGTCCCATACGTAACGTGCGCGTTATCTTGGACTTGCCCTACTTTCTTCCATTTTTTTTTAAGGTTTAATCATACATATCTTAAATCACCACAAATGAACTTATTTTGTTTTGCTACTAAACTGGTCAAATGTCATTCTCCATCCCCTCATCTTTCTATCCCTTACAAGAATCCATCAAGAAGTTTGGACTCACAATTCGGGTTTACTTCCGCGAGCTGTCATTCCGTTTGAACATTTAATTGCAGATTAACAGTCAAAACATACAACCACACACAATGATTATTCAAATTCGCAAGAGTCCTAACAGCCTTGCATTCTGGTGCTTTCTTTTTCTTTCTTTTTTTTTTTTTGTTTGGACTACTTTTGAGTCCAGACAACCCCCAAAACTAAAACAAGACTCCTCAACCAAACCCCAGCCTTGGTCCCTAAAAAATAGGATCAAACACAGGCACATCTTGTCTTCAATACTTTGTATCAACCATGGCTGAGTTTACTCTTATGAAGAACATAATATATCTGGGGAATCCCCAAACGTCATTAGGGCAGGCAAAAAAAGCATCAACCTCTAAATTGTGTATTTCATATTTGCGTCACATAAAACCATCTGTTACTCCTTCATTGGCTTCCCTTGTTATTAATACTGTTGAATCCTATGTGAAAAGCAAGGGCACAAATAAAAATCTGGAAACATGAGGAAATAATCTTCTGCAAATCATCAATATATCGATAGCAGTGTATACTGATCAGCCATGCACATCTTAAGTGTAATACAAGGCCCTTTGTCACAATGTCATTACATCTTCTTTAAATATACCTTGTGCTATACACTTGTGGCCACCTACGCTGAAAGAACCCCAACCATCTCTGCCAATTTCTGTATTGAATTTTGAATTGTTGAGTGAGAGTATCAGAAGTTAAATTGAAACACATATTTTGCACTCTTTTGCTTCTGAAAGATGGCATTATGTAGCACTTTGTGAATGTTGTCCAGAATGTTTTTTGTCAAAGCAAAATTTGTCAGTATTTCCGCTACTTACACAATGCCTTTAACAAGTTTTTATTACAAACAAGAAAATTCTCGCCGTCGTGACTATCGTACCATAATGGGGTTTGCCTGTACAGGTACACAGGGAGAATACACATGATGTCCATTGTAATCATGTCATGCAAACAAATAAATTGACACCTTGTCTACAGTGGCCACCTATTTAGAAAGGCCACCACCTCTTCATTTCCCTGGAGAGGAGGCTAAGTGCAGATTTGACTGTATGACAGTTTTAACACTCTTTGCCTGCACAACCAAATCATTTGAAATCAACTCACAAAGTAGAAACTACTATGCTGCATTAGGATACTGCATAAGCTCTTATTTTTGGGAGGCTTTAATTTTCGCGAATTTCGCGTATCACAGTTGGATCACGAATTTAACAACACGCAAAAATGTCTCCGTGTGCCCTGTTTATAGTGCATTAACGTACATGTAAGCGTCGGCGTCAATTCGCGAAAACAACATCTCGCGAAAATGTCTACGGCCTCGTCATTCGCGAAACTATCTGTACACGAAAATAACAGCGTATACAGTAATTATTACTTGATACCACCACAATTTGTGACCGAGTCTTTAAGTTTATTTTTGTTCCTCTTCAATATATCGTCTTCTGTAAGAGACCAGCACTTTCATTGCCACTGCATATATCACAGTCCTGCCAATATTAACACATACAAATCCAGGAGATTCTGCCGGGAAATCAGGGAGAATCTTGTCCCTTCACATTCATCTCAGCAGTCAAAATAATTTTCCAAATCAGGCAGACTTTAATGTTTTCTTTGGTCTGGTTATGAAAAGATATTCCAACTTTTCAGGAAGCCTGTGACATCACTCATTGACTTTCCAGCACCTCTACTCAGCCATCCTGATTTCACTATCATCAATCCAATCATTCTATTTATGCCCAACACCACCACCTACCTGCAAATCCAAAGTACTCTTAGGGAACCCCACTACTCATCACAAATTACCGTTGTCAAGTCAGACTAATTAGCACCTGACATGACTAAAGCATCTAGACTCACCAAATTCAGCAAACCACATTTTTGTGGATTAGTGCAATGTCTTTTTCACAGAAATAATTCTTACTACTTTTTGTTACTGCTTCGTAGCGTACAGTAAAAAAAAATCTTTGTTATTTCAGCCAAGTGTTATTCTTATCACAATCGCTTGCTTTGGTTAACAAAGTTTCAAAGACCTGAATTTCAAATTAACAACACAATGAAGATGATGACAGTTCAAATTTTTCTGAAAGTTGATAGATGTTTCAAATTTTTTCATATTTCATGCAGAATGAATGAATTTTAACCAATTCCATCTTATCTTTCTCTATTATGATATGCAACAAAATTCAGAGCTACTGAGTTGATGACGATAAGATGATTATTTCTCAAAGAAACTTCTCCAAGGGTAGGAAAGGTTGAACACAAACAACCTGCTGCAGCTCTGATTAAATGATGGACAAGGAGTTTCACCCTTCGAGGTCCCGTTGATTTGCTATAACACATGTTTCTCACAGACTAGCCAAAGCATACTAGGGACTAGCCTTCAACGGGTTAACATCTTTGGGACCTACAGGGTTACATGAAATGTCAATCTCTGTTCTTTGAAGAAAGCACCTAAAGACATGTATCAATAGCCTGTCAAGGAGCATTGATGTATGCTGCATATACAGCGAGTCTAACATTTAGCGAATTGGGACTTCCAACATTTCGCGAGTGGTCAATTCTACGATCATGAAGTACATTAACGAACGGAGAAATGTATGTGCTCATGTCGCGTTCATGTCAGGATCAAAGTTAATGTTTTTTGCGCACTGTCAAATTGAGCACACCACACCTGACTCAAGAAATTCACGAAAATAAATCCCCACAAAATAATCTTATATGGCATACACATACAGTATACAAGGCTGATATAAGCTGGGTAAAGAAAGACATCCACATTTCTTACTTGTTTAATAGCATTCTCCTGGCAGGAGTAGGGATAACCCTTACTTCCCAGCGATGGTTTCTGAGTGAATTCATCCAGGAATACCATTCAGACAAAACAAATGAACAGACAAACAACAACGAATGGACCCATTTGCAGCATTTCCATTGACTGAGACTACTTGCACACACGAAGACACCGATCAAAACACACAATATTGGCAGAAGAAAACGAGCCAAAAAAATAAAAAAGCAAAGTACAGTGCATCTCTGTTGATAAACAGTGATAGTTAAAGGGGATGGCTAGTAACTGATCATTGGGAATCAGTGGGAATACTGGAGTTTAATGTTTCCAGGTTAGCGTGCCTGGTCAGTGAGGGGGCATTAATCAGCACATTACTTGAATATGAGACCGTTCTGAAGCAAATAATTTTCACACAACAGTAGATATATAATGTACTCTGAAATGGATCCCACAAGGATTGGAACAATCATCCCTCAGCATTCCAACTGATTCCCACTGATCGGTTATACTAGCCATCCCCTTTTAGAGTCAATAGTGTGAACAGACTGCAATATCTACTTTGGGTTCTCTCTGCCTCACCATGACTTGTGAGAAAAAAAAAAAAAAAAACAAAATCCACTTGAGAGCAGCACTGAATTGGAACCACCATGAAAGGAAATATGTGACAAAATTTTCACTTGCACCTCATGATCATGTTACAAGACTTGCATGTTGTTTTATAACAAGTAAGCTTCAGACAAAACATCACATTGATGCCGAATCTCTATAACTAAACAGACGTGAATTTTCATCATAATGAAATAAAAAAAAAAAAATGTCTCAATTGATGACCATAAACATCAACACATGTGTGGACATATTCACTGTTACTAGGTTTATAGCTTGCTTGTCTAAACAATTGTGTCTGATGAATCAAATTAGCTACTGATAATGAGAGTTAGACAGCATTTCAGAAACACTCCGTCCACATTTTGTCTGTAGTTAAAGGGGAGGAGGGTAATATTGAGTAATGTGGCAACTAAAAAACTTTGTCTCTGGTGCAACATGTGAAGAGGAATAAATTAGAGTGATCCCTCATGAATGTAAAGTACATTAATATCATTTTAAATTGCGACTGTAGGATTATGTAATCTACCAATCTACTGTGAAAGCAGAAACACTTGCACATCGGAGCCGACAGCTTTTTTCGCAGTATGAAACTTACGCAAATTGAGGCTTTAGTGGTCTACAGCATTGTACTGGCATTCGATGCATTGTGAAGATAAAAACTTTCATTTATGTGCATTATACGTTTGCGAATCTTGGCTCCTTGCGAAATTCACAAAAGTTTCAGGTTTTACAGTATGTCACGATGACAAGACTCGGTCATGACATAGGTTTACGATCATCTTACGCAAACAATCTTAAATTTGATGTGCCGCAAACACAGTAATAAATAATCTTCTCTACAAAAATATCTGGTAACACCAGGTTGTGGCCTTGAAGGTACTTTGGAAATAAATTGAGGAATAACACTCAGACAACTGTTGAGTATTTGTCACCTCACAGAACACCCGTTCAACCAGCTCCACAGACTAGCATGAAGTCTGTCTACAGCTCAACAATGCCCTAAAGCCGCATCTTTCCTCGAGTGGCAAGCTTCAATCTTGGTTAGAATAGAGAGATGCCTTCCACCTTGCTAAGTAATCAGAGCATCTCAACGTGATGGCACCTCCCGAGGATTGAGTAATCATCAATGAGTGGTTTCCTGTGGTCTGCAGAGTAAAAATCCACCAAATCCTGCAGAAAGTTCTCCTACAAACATACTTCAGAGTTAAGAAGCATGGACAGAAATGCAAGGAGAGTAACAGACAAAAATCCCCACATGACAAAGATGTACCTCACACACAGTATTGCAGAGAACTTGTCTTTCACCTGCCCCAACAAGAGGGCTATAGGTCGTTCCCCATGGCACTGAACTCACTCTCCAGCCCGGCTACTGCGCTGCTCTCTTCCAGAAAACTGGCATTGGCGTAGTCGTCGACATTGAAGACCGCAGAGTCGTCCCCGCTGTCAAACACATCGTCCAGGCTCTGACCAAAGCTGATGTCGGCGAAGCTGGCGTGTCGGGAGGCATCCGACCCGTTTCTGGGGTTCTGGAGAAAGAGGATGCTGTTGATGGCAGAGTCCATCTGTTCCTGCAAGGCATCTTTCTCCTCCTCAGGAGAGTCGATGTTGATGATTGTTGGGTGTGACCCACTGGGCGGGGCACCCTGGGAACCATCAGTATCCCTTGTGCTGGCATCCAGGGAATCTTGGCAGGGCGACGATTCCGGTCGTTTGATTGACCAGACACCCGTGGCTTTAGTCCTGTGGTCAAGAGAGGGCGAGGTTCTCTCGCTGTCCAGTGAGTCGGAGCTGAGGAGCGCCTCCAGCTGGCTCTTACGCCGTTTTGGCTGTGACGGGGAGGAGAGGATGGAGTCATCACTCTCGCTGGTCCCAGTCTTGTCACGAGACATCACGTTGGACTCTACAAGCAAGCTCTTCGTCAGACGCAGGCGGATACCACCTCCAGAGTGAGATGCCGTTCCCTTGGCAACGGACGACCCATCCTCCTCATCACTGCTTCCATATTTCGATACGATGGATGACTCGTAGCGACTCTCCACACTCGGCGCGGACGTGGAATCAGACTCGCTGCTCCTCAGACGCTGCCTCAGACTGGACCTCTTCTGGACCATCGCCGACTTCCTTGGAGGGGGAGACGTCGAGGATTCCGACAATTCCTCAGTGTCTGCAGACCGCCGTAATCTATCATGGTTTGTCTTGTGACGTGACTCTACTTTCACTGCACTGCGGTCCGAGGGCTCCACAAACTTGTGCTCTGCTGGCTTTTCAACAGAAGATGACTGCATAGAGGGAGAGACAGAAAGAGAAAGGGAGACTAAATGTGACCCTGCACCACAAAACAAACAAAAAGTCGACAGACATGAATCTTTAGTTAAGACCATATTCTGAAAGAGCAGACTTTAAGCTTTAAAATGATGTGTAACTAATGGACTCTCCTACCCTATCTCAATATTGGAAATAAAGCACAAACTCAGGAAAAGTGTGAACTGAGAAAAAAGGCTCTGAAGTACAGTGTCTATTCAAGAGCTTAATCTTTACCAAACTGTGCTGGCTGTACGACGAATGGGACAAAACTAGATATATCGCTACGGCGACTGATATGCCTCCGCCATAATGCATGGTTCTCCTAATACGTCTATAGTACAATGTCTTGACAATGTGTAATGACATTTTCAAACAATTGGCAAAATATTAAAATGACAGGTTTGACACAAATGTGCTGAATGTTCACTTTTCTAGAACTAGGTTCAATTGGATGAATGATTAAAATGTCAGAGTGCAGGTATTTGGGGAACTGATGATTTTTACTTGACTTTTGACCCTTTTATAAGTTTATGCATTGAGTAATTTTTCAAGTTATTGAGAAAAAGTATAATTTCAGTATCAAATAAGAAATTAGCATTATCTAAACCTGGCCTTTGACCTTTGACCTCACAGTTCCAAAGAGAATCACTGTTAGGTTGAACATGCATAAATATGTAAGTTTCATGATGATACCTTGAGTTACTTTTGAGATATGGAGGAAAAAGTGCAATTCAGCACTTTCACTTGACCTTTGACCTTTGACCTTTTGGCAAGAAACTTCCCACAGAATATATATTGGGTAATACATGCATACATCAAGTTTAAAAAAAAAAAACCTTCATTCATTGCATAAATATAAGGAAAGTAGTGATATTTTGAGGAGTTGACCTTGACCTTTGACCCATGACCTTTGACCCATGACCCCCAACTTCCCTAGATAATCACTGCCCATCAGTACAAGCATATATACTAAGTTCCATGAAGATACCTTGAACCATTTGCGAGATATGGAGAAAAACATGAAATTTCATTTTTTTTTTCCACAAAATAGTCTTTGACCTTTGACCTTTGACCCTGTGACCCTAAAATCCACACAAAGTATCATCCCCCAAGAATATACCCTCATACCAAGTGTGATGTAAAACCACCACACGGTTCTTGAGATATCGACAAAAACAAAACGGTACGGACGGACGGACGGACGGACGGACGACCTGAAAACATAATGCCTCCGGCCACTTCGTTGCGGAGGCATAAAAAAAACAGGAAGTAAACCACCCAAGTAACAACAATGAAGGGATTATCAGATTGATCTGAAATTAAGCATGCCTCATTAACACATTGAAGGGATTATCAGATTGATCTGAAATTAAGCATGCCTCATTAACACATTTTGTCCATAATTAACATCAACTTTCAAAGCAGTAGCACAATCTTTTCAAATGTTATTAGACTTGAAAGTAAAGAGTGTGTATAAGGTTTTTCAGAAATGAAAAAGGGACTCTAAAGACACACTTAAAGGGGCTGTACAGTACTGGTCAAGGTGCGGATTCATGCTTTGAACATTCCTAAGTGAGATAATGAGAAACCTCCTATGAAATATGAAAGAGCATGCAATTTTAAGAAGAATTCAACATTTATTTGATGAAAATCGGCTGCCAAATGGCTGAGATATCCAAAAAAGTGCTAATAATGAAAGGTGACATGCCACAACTTTATTAGGATCTCTTTGTTTCACCTTGTTTTGGGATATCTCAGCCATTTCAAAACCGATTTTCATCGAATAAACTTTTGATACCCCTCAGAACCACATGCTCTTTGACATCCCATGGAGTAATTTCTGTATATCTCGCAAAACGTTAAAAGCTAAATCCTCAACTCGACCAGAACTGTACACACCCTTTAATCATGCTATTCTACCAAAAAATTTTCGAGATAAACTGCTAAAAAACACACTTTCCCGCCCGTTTTATGACCCCAAATTTTAGCATAGTGTAAAAGAAGACTTGCTCTTTCGGAAAATATGAAAAAGTCAAGATCGGCTAGGTTGACCCACTTCTCCTATTTTCAGTCGTCACGCAAAATCAGTGTGCGACCTTTTGTTCGTTTTGTGCTGCATGGTCACATATGAAATCATTTGTGCCACTTTGCACGCGCCTGGCCAAGTAGGTATTCTTTCGAGTCTTGTCAAACCCAATGTTATGAACACAGAACTGGAAAAACACTTCTTCATTCATTTCAAATCATTCTATTCTTCTTTCTCCAGATTGACTGAAACTTTCATGATGTATTTCAGGCACTTGCTTCTGTAGACTTTGTGCAATGCTCACCAGCTTGTCAATCCAATATAAGGAAAATATGCCAACAGATACACCTTGAGGTAAATAGTATAGCAGCTGAAGACATTTACATGACATAGAGGAGGTGAATTTTCAATAACGAACAGTGCACTCCCATTTTAATGGAATGTCGTTACTACAAAGCAAAAAATCGGTTTCTAAAATTATTATCTACTATATTACATTTTATAAACTGTATCTGTGTAGATGTAGCCAAATTTTGATGAAACAAAAGGTATTTGCAGGTTCCAAAGACTCTGTGATGAGTCTCCTGTACTACTCAGGGAAAAAAAAAAGGGGGGAATGGAGAGTTGCTAACCTGTGGGTGGTTGGTCTCTTGATCCTGAGTTGCTTCAATCTTTGGCATTAGTGACTCCACCAAACCTGGAATGGTTTACAGATTGGGAGAAGGGAGGAAAAGGACAGACAGACAGACAGACAGACAGAGACACACACAAACAGACAGAATGAAACAAAGGAGGGTGAAAAAGAAATGGAGGGAGTATGATAAAGAGAATGAAAACTTACTGATAAGTCAAACAGGGCAGGTACAAACCCTTCATGTCAGTATTATGTCATATGCTGACTTCATATACGTCAATATAGACGTTCCAGTGTGGTCTACATTTAAATGAGCATCTGGGCCCTTTTTCATGAGAGTTGTCGGCCCTGGCAGATTGCAAGTTTCTGACAATTCCCATACGAACAGTCAGTGACTAGAGCTTCTCAGTTGATCAAAACTAAAGACTTTACTGAAATTGTCAGGGCTGACAACTTTCAGGAACAGTGCCCCAGACTTCGGTAAAGCCCCAAAGGATTGCTCAATTCTAAAACTGATAGTTACTGCAACATAAACAAACATGCTTTATCTAATCAATGGACTTCCATTGATTTGAAATCTGCATAAAAGCCTCTTGCAAACAACATATTTCATTTCAAAAGCATATTTGTCATATTATAGAAGAGAAAAAAAAACTATTTAGTAGAAAACATACTACCAAAGAGCTGTGTAGCAGGAATAACATAGCCATGGTAACGGTAGCACACTTTGAATCGATTCCAAGTTGTTACAATTACTGTAAAGTCTTGTGTATTAACATACTAACGATATAGGGATTAGTGATAAAGCCGTATGCCATTTGTTACGGGGATTCTTGAACTGAATACTGCATACATGCCATATATTTCGCGAGTCTAAATTTGGGCGAATCATGACTTCCCGACGATATCGCGAGTGGTTAAATTCGCGATCGTGGAGACCTGTACTGAACGGAGAAACACATACGTCACATTCATATCAGGATCAGAGTCAATATTTTCGCGCGTGTTTAATTTCGCGAATAGCAGCTGACTCGTGAAATTCGCGAAAATAAAAACCTCGTAAAATATTTGGCGTATACAGTATCTGAGCCGAGCCAGCCTTGCCACTCCTTGGTATCACCATGCTTCTGGGTCCTTAACCCATTGATGACAGGCTGATTTTGCTACAACACGCATCTCCCATAGACCCCTGCCCGAGCATACTCGGGACTCATCGGGTTAAGGGTGGAGTCCCTTGATGTCCACTCACCTCTGTTAGCCTCGGCTAGTTCTCGTTCGTACTGTAAGGCCGCTCTCTCATCGGCAAGGAACATTCTCTCCAACATCACTATCTCAGATGATGGCTCTTTTTTCTGGACGGGGGAAAGCAAAGAGAAATCATGGAACTCTGAAAACCATGACAACAGAAATGTGGAGTGATCATTTCAGTCATTTCATAGCCCACTACGCCAAAGGCACTGCGACATTGATACTTTAAAAAAAAAAAATGAATAAATAAAATTAATTAAATAAATAAATAAATAAATAAAAAATAATGATAATAATAGTGTTCAGGTTTGAGTTTCTTCAGTTTGTCTCCCTCTACAAACGAAAATTTGTTAAGATCGCAACTGCTGATCTGTAAATTTACAAACATGTCGGAAAAAAGGAACCAGTGGGACTAGAACCTGTCATCTACTGCTCTCCGTGCAGCGACACTACCACCAGGCTGTCCCTGGTTGCCGGCAGTGACACGATGAACATGGAACAAATACCCAAGCTCCGAAATTCCGACATTGTTATGTTAAGTAGTCCAAGGCAGACAAGGCATAGGATAAATGAAAGAAAGATGTTATTCAGAGGGGTGAAGGCTCAGGTTTGAGTTTCTTCAGTTTGTCTCCCTCTAAAACTTTTAACAAATTTTCATTTTGTAGAGGGAGACAAACTGAAGAAACTCAAACCTGAGCCTTCACCCCTCTGAATAATATCTTTCTTTCAATAATAGTGTTATTTGCACATATCTAGAAAGAATAAACTTGCAGTCATTCAGCAGATGTTACTGCACATTTGCCTAGACTGAAATTTTTTTAATGGGATTAGCAGTTATTACTAGATGTTCTGCACATATGCTTAGATTCCATTAAAGTTCCGACTCATTAGATATATTTTGCTGTCATTAATGGTGGAAAAGCAACCATTTCACCTAAATAAATATATGCTGCTTGAGCACATTGAACTGGACGTGACATTCTAAAGACACTTTGTAATTGAGAATTGGTACTTTAGAGACTCATACCATTGTTACTCTTGGTGGAAACAAAATCATAGCTTAGTGAACCGTGCTGCATCTAGATAAAATACTAATGGACAAAGACAAAGGCAAGCATGCTTTCTTCATAGATGAAAGTGATGCGATTACCATGAGAACGTACCATACTCTCTTTGTGGAGGAGGAGCTGAAACTTGTTCAGCATCTTTTGCTTCTTCTCCATGAGATTATCACTGATTTCATGGAAGGAGCTCTCCGCTGTATGAGAAAAAAAAAAGAGATGGAAAAAATGAGGAGAAAAAGGAGACCAATATTACAGAAAATAACAAGCTTTGTTTGATAATGAGCAGAAGTGACATTATGAAATGTGTACATACCGTAGCTTACGTCCTGTTAGGCTTCTGTAACATTATGACATTCACATAAAGACTGTCTTTGTTCACCGCAGTGATTCCCGCCAGTGCTTACGTCCTTGGACAAGATGTTTCCACCCACAACATCCCTCTCCACCCAGGTGTATAAATAGGTACCTGGCAACGCTAGGGTAATAATACGGTCACTCTTGTCTGTAGCGACCACCGTCTATAGCGCCCCCTGCCGTGTGCAACCACGCAACACAATTCCCCCAAAGAGAAATGCCATGTTAACAACCCTGTCTAGAGGTCTGCCAACATTCCCACATCCAAATCAGGGGGACTTGGCAGCTCTGCTGTCTATAGCTGCCACCTGTCTATAACAGCCACTTTTTTCGTCTCCCTTGGGTGGCTGCTATAGACAGGTTTGATTATATAGGCAGGACCCGCTGGCCAAGCAGTAGCAACAATGAAGAGGCTACCCTGGATAAAGATGACCTTATTATCATCGTTATTATCATTATCATTATTATCATTATCATTATTATTGTTATAACTTACTTTCGGCAAATTTCTCCTTGCTAGGGATCTTCTCATGGACGATGTGGTAAGGCAGAAGTCTCATGACAGCTTCTTGGTAGGAGGCAAACGATGTCTTGAATTGAGATTCCACCAGCTGTACATCCATGCTACGCCTCTCACGAATACTGCACAGGGAGACCATAACACAACATCATCATCATTCCCTTCTTGTTTCTGACTTGCCAACTCCATCTCCATTTTGTTCTCCATCTTCCATTTTTTTTTTCATGTGAGTTTCCTATACCTGTATTTTTATTGTATTTTATCTATTCATTTATTTATTTATTTATTTTTTTTTTTGGGGGGGGGTAATTATATATCGACTTCTTCTGTTTGTTTATTTATTGTCTATTCTCGGGCAGTATGACAACATAACAATAGTCAAAAACTTGTTGAAACAAAGTTATGTTTCGGATGTCGAAAATGTAATGAGAAAACTATTGGCAATTGTGCTTCCAACTTTTATGTGATCAACCTGCATACACCATCAAGGTGTATCAAAGACAGGGGTTCCTTGACTAAGAAACATGCATTACTGGGGTACACTGGAACCTTGTCACAACGAGATATGCTAAATAACAAGCTAATTTTGTAGGTCTCATCATTTTATACTCTTAAGTCTTTATCCCTCAGATATCCAAGATAATCCGTGGTCCCAAGTAGCTGTTTATAAAGACGTTCCCCAGCATGAGGAAATCAGAGATAGCTAATGCCCACAAAAATAACAAGGAAAAGTAGAAATTACGCGGTGCGTAATATATGTCCCCGCCGGAAGTAGCATTTAGTAGCAAAATGTACAATATAGGTAAAAAGATGAAGGTCAAAGGTCAAAGAAGTCAAAGGTCAAAATTCTATGTAGAAGTTTTGAAGCCCTCACCTAGTGCCATCACATAAAGCAAACGGAATCGAAATCGGGTTAGAAATGGCGAAGGAGTAGCATTTTGTAGCCAATGTACAATATAGGTAAAAAAATCAAGGTCAAAGGTCAAAGAAGTCAAAGGTCAAAATTCTGTGTAGAAGTTTTGAAGCCCTCACCTAGTGCCATCACTTAAAGCAAACGGAATTGAAATCGGGTTACAAATGGCAAAGGAGTAGCATTTTGTAGCAAAATGTACAATATAGGTCAAAAATCAAGGTCAAAGGTCAAAGAAGTCAAAGGTCAAAATTCTGTGTAGAAGTTTTGAAGCCCTCACCTAGTGCCATCACATAAAGCAAACGGAATCAAAATCGGGTTAGAAATGGCGAAGGAGTAGCATTTTGTAGCCAATGTACAATATAGGTCAAAAATCAAGGTCAAAGGTCAAAGAAGTCAAAGGTCAAAATTCTGTGTAGAAGTTTTGAAGCCCTCACCTAGTGCCATCACATAAAGCAAACGGAATCGAAATCGGGTTAGAAATGGCGAAGGAGTAGCATTTTGTAGCCAATGTACAATATAGGTCAAAAATCAAGGTCAAAGGTCAAAGAAGTCAACGGTCAAAATTCTATGTAGAAGTTTTGAAGCCCTCACCTAGTGCCATCACTTAAAGCAAACGGAATTGAAATCGGGTTACAAATGGCGAAGGAGTAGCATTTTGTAGCAAAATGTACAATATAGGTCAAAAATCAAGGTCAAAGGTCAAAGAAGTCAAAGGTCAAAATTCTGTGTAGAAGTTTTGAAGCCCTCACCTAGTGCCATCATATAAAGCAAACAGAATCAAAATCGGGTTGGAAATGGCGAAGGAGTAGCATTTTGAAGCAAAATGTACAATATAGGTCAAAGGTCAAGGTCAAAGGTCACAATTGAAATTCTGTATAGAAGTTTCAAAGCTCCCATGTAGTGCTATCATATAAAGCAAACAGAATCAAAATCGGGTTAGAAATGGCGAAGGAGTAGCATTTTGAACATTTTGATCACACACGGACGCACACACGGACGGACACACGGACGGACACACACACGTACGGAGCCCGTTTCATAGTCCCCTGCTCGAACTCGTTCGGCGGGGACAAAAATGGTTATTTTGCAGGTCCCATTACTTTTTTATTCTTTACATTCTATCTCTGATATAACAAGGGAGGCAATGTCCCATGACCCTGTAAAAGGACGTAAAAGCCGAATTAAGAGCAGGTAAAACTCACAAGTCAGCAGCATCAGGAGGGGGTGTGGGCACTCGAGGGGGAGGTGGTGGGGGTGGGGGAGGGGCCTGGGGCGTCGCCGTGACAACCTCCACATCCTTGACCCCCTTTTCGGCGTCCCCTTTGTCCATCCGGTCAGTTCCCTTGGGAGACTTGGACGTCTTCTTCTTGGCCTTGCTGCGGGCCGGCTTGGCTGCCCTCACTGGGGAGAGCTGAGGCTGTGGGAGAGAGTGAGAGCCCAAGATGATGCCATTGATGGTTTTATTCCATTTGACTTTTGATTTTCAAGCTCTGTGAAGCTCAACTGCTCCTGCGTCAACAGACAAGACAGTGCCACAATCCCACTTGCCAGACTACCCTGGGCAACTAAGTTGCATTGCAGGGCAAGTTAAATGCATGGGCACTTGTCTATTCAAAGTATAGAGCCCATTCACACGAGATGGAGGTACACCTTTTGTATGCGTGGGTAGAGTGTATTCCTAAGAAAACTCCTCCCTCTAATCGGCTCGTACGTCAAGGGAACGCAGTAAAAAATTCTGTTTCAACATGACTTGGTCACATTTCACTACCATATTTTAACTTCACATAGTTCTACTTCCAAACACTCGAATAAAAGACAACAAAGTATGTGCAGAGATTCTTCTGCCAGTAGAAAACAGGACTAATGTCAGGGCATTCTAGCAGCATGCTGTAAGCTTCTACACATGTTTGGTAGAACTTCATGGCCTGAATTCACGAAGGTGGTTTAAATTTAGACCATGATCTAAAATAGGCATGAAATAGGTGTGCCTCTGACATGGCATATTAACTCCATATGTGCCACGTTCGCACATCCGACTCAGTCGACGGCATGCCAATTTCGCATATTCTGCTCAAACGCACAAACCCGCCCAAACCGATCAATAAATCGATCAATAAATCACCAAATGCCGCATAACAATGAAAGCGTTTCTCGCGGTTTTGTTCCTCTCACATATAGCTTGCTTTTCATGTGGTGATTGATCATTAAGCCATGTTCCCTACTGGATTTGAGTGTGACTTTGCAGTTTCTGTCACTGTTTTGTGTGCAAAAGTCATGCCATTACAGTATAATGCGCTACTGGTCATTTGAAAGATAAACAATCATAGATTTGTCATACAATTTACATTGAAGCAAAGCTTGGCATTTTTCTTTACAACTTTGCTCACTACATGTCCATCTTAACATAAATCTATAGAAGTCACAAAGATTTGAAAAAGAGAATGTTTCCTCAAAGCATGTCTTTGAATAATGTGGCAGTAGCAGAAGGGTGTTAACTCTTTATGTTTCCACCATGGCACATAAAGAGTGAACGCCCTTCTGCTACTGCACAGCAATCTGTCACATGCAACTTATGCAAAAGAATTTGCATAATAACAATGGGTGAAGCTTAAAGGACAAGTTCACCTTCATAGACATGTGGGTTGAGTGAATGCAGCAATATTAGCAGAACACATCAGTAAGAGTTTGAGCAAAATCGGACAATCCGTTCAAAAGTTATGAATTTTTGAAGTTTCTGCTCCGTCATGGCTGGATGAAAAGACTACTATAGCTTGTGATGTCACATGAGTACGATATAAAGAAAGAATAAAGAAAATTCAACATATCTCCATTTTTCTCGCATAACAAAAGAACATTCAACTTCTCTCTTTCAGAAGGCAGGGGGAATAATATTACCCTTACCATTTGTCAGTAGCAAGTCGAAGAAATGTGCACTTTATTCAAAAAGTAAAGTTTTGTGAAATTCTCTTGTTATTTTCCTTATATAGTTGTACGCATGTGACATCATACACTGTAGTAGTCTTCTCTTCCAGCAGTGACTGCGCAGATACTTAAAATATTCGTAACTTTTGAACGGATTGTCCAATTTTCCTCAAACTTTCACTGATGTGTTCTACTAATATTACTACATTCTCTCAACCCTCTATGTATATGAAGGTGGACTTGTCCTTTTAAACCACCTTCATGAATTCAGGCCCATGAGTCTATGGTTTGTTTCTCTCACCTTTGGAGTGATAGTACTAGAAGAAGGTTGCTGAGGAGGCTGAATTGCACCATTTTGGTCCGACGGCTGTTTGAGGGAGAGAAATAAAAGGCTAGGGTAATATCACTGCAAGCAATACTTTGATCACTTTTAATTAATTGCATGTTGTGTCAATTTAAAATCACCAAGAAAGTGAGCGTTGAGAACTGAGTGAGCACCAAAATTGAGAACTTGACCCAGTTACTCAGTCAACAAATGTGACAAATTATGTTAAGACAAGACAAAATAAAGAGGATATCAATACTTCAGATGGGAGAAGAGAAAAGAAAACAAGAGACCCGCGGGTCTAACGCTCACCTGAGTATCGCAAGTTCACCTTTCACGCAGTCACTAATCTAAATTATTCAGAGCTCTACCACAATTTGATCAGGCATTCTCAAGTAGAAGATGAAAATGTACAATAAGGGCCCAAATTTTTTAAGATTCCTTAATTTGGGGGGATTGGGGTCCCCTGGGGCCCTCTGGGTGGGGCATGGTGCTCATTTTGATAAATTGAGATCCTGACCCCCTAGGGATGCTACCTGCCAAGTTTGGTTAAAATGGGTCATGGGGTTCTCAAGAAGAAGAAAATGTACAATTTAGGCCCCATTAGGACCCCTCCCCATCCCCCTCCCCTGGGTCCCAAGGGGGGCACCCCTGATTCTGCCATGAACAAACTTGAAACTACAGTCATCGATGTACGAACTCATAGTATTAACTTAGCTCTATCACTTCTGGTTCTAGAGAAGATTTTTACAGATTCCTTAATTTTGGGGGGTTTGGGCCCCCTGGGGGCCCCCTGGATGGGGCATGGTGCCCATTTTAACAAATTGAGTTCCAAACCCCCTAGGGATGCTACCTGCCAAGTTTGGTGAAAATGGGTCATGGGGTTCTCAAGAAGAAGATAAAAATGTACAATTTAGGCCCCATTAGAACCCCTCCCTACCCCCCTCCCCTGGGTCCCAGGGGGGCACCCCTGATTCTGCCATGAACAAACTTGAAACTACAGTCATCAATGTACAAACTCATAGTATTAACTTAGCTCTATCACTTTTGGTTCTAGAGAAGAAGATTTTTACAGATTCCTTAATTTTGGGGGGTTGGGGTCCCCCTGGGGGCCCCCTGGGTGGGGCATGGTGCCCATTTTAAGAAATTCAGTTCCTAACCCCCTAGGGATGCTACCTACCAAGTTTGATGAAAATCGGTCTTGGGGTTTTCAAGAAGAAGATGAAAATGTAAAAAGTTTACGCACGACGCACGACGCACGATACACGACGGACGCCGGACGAAGGGCGATCGCAATAGCTCACTTGAGCCTTTGGCTCAGGTGAGCTAAAAAACTGGATTGGTCAAATGAAATCAATCTTCTCAGCTACAGGTTCCGCAGATAGGCCAGTGCTGTCACCCAAACTATGATCACAGAGTGCATCATTTCAAAGACTTAGCAATGGATGAAAAGCCAGAGTTGTTGTAGCTGTTGTTATAGTTGTTGATGGTGTGGTTGTCTTTTATGTTTTTGTAAGAGGGCTGTGAGGAAGGGAGATGAGGTCACCCCACCTTTTTGGTCACCTGCATTTGCTGGAGCTTGGCGTGGTGCTGGCGGTAGAACTCTTGTTGCTGCTGTGGGGTCATGTTCCTTAGCTGCTCCTGGAGTCGCTTCAAGACGTCCTGCTGCTGTGGTGTTAGGTTCTATGGACAAGAAGAGGACAAAGAGATAATTCACCCAACATCGTCTGGCAACATCCAATGGGAATACATCATCTGCGTATCAGGGTAATTACTATTACACTATTTGTCACACAGATATTATACAAATAGTGAATGGTTAAGAGTGCAATGGTACAAGATTTCGCACGAGGTGAAAGATAGAGGCGCTCTATTCAACGAGGCGAAGCCGAGTTGAATAGTGCGCCTCATCTTTCACTGAGTGCGAAATCTGGTTCCATTGCACGAGTAAAGACCAGACACTATTTGTTTTATACAACACCTCGAACGTCAACAGATTTCGTACTCACAGATTCTTGAATTTAGCACAGAAATGGCAACCATTTTCAATGAAAGACGAATGAGTAGCCTCACAGTCGCAAGTCACCATGCACGTACGTATGCGAGACGAAGTTGTTTACAAAAATGAGTGACAAAAGTGCGCGCTTGTAATTATTGAGTGCGCATGGCACATGTTTGTTTATTGTGACATCAGAGCGCGTACAATGGAACATTTTGGCCAAACAAAATTGCACTGCTGAGACAGCCAGAGCGTGCAATGGAACTTTTCACTAAATGTCACGTGATGGGCAATCGACCAATCGGATAGCTACATTCTAAATAGGTGTTGTATAGTTGAATATATTTGAGCCGGGCTAGCCTTCCCACTCCATGACTTATCTCTCAATGCCCTCCAGCAGACAAGGCTTCAAGGAAGAAGCACCTTGCCAAGGGGGCACAACCACTGCTGTGAAGGACAACCCACTGGAGACCTCACAACTAAGAGAATACACTGAACTACAATTACTTCTTGATTTTTCCTGTACTGACAATACGTCAGCATTTTTTTATCTCTCAATATGTATGAAGTGCAAGCCTTATACATCACTGCAATATTAGAATCCTTTCCTATACAGCTACTGTGACTTAGAAAATGTCAAAATACTGGCGTGGCCCTTTCCAATAGCTGTGGTATAAAAGTTTACATAGACTGAACTGGGTATAAAGGGGATGAAATCATTTGTACTATCATTTCACGCGCCCCTCCTGCCCCACGTATGTTACCTTGCCGACCAGTTGCACAATCTTGGTAGTGAAGATCTGCTGGGCTTGGCTTGGTATGCCCGGTGCCACACCCGAAGACACCCCGCCCGACAACACTCCGCCCGACGACACTCCGCCCGCCAGAGACATCTGTGCCGGCTGTTGCTGGGATCCACCAGCTTCTTGCTTTATGCCCATGGTGGGTGGGAAAGAAGATGATGAGGCCTCAGACACGGGAGGGTCAGCCTGCAAACAGAGAGAAATTTATGCTGCTTACAATCACACATTTTCTTAATCTCTCTTTGCTGGCTGGCAACAATATAAGAAGAAAACAATACCTTAAAGGGTGTGTACAGTTCTGGTTGAGGTGAGGATTTAGCTTTTAACGTTTTGTGAGATATTCAGAAACCACTCTATGAGATGTCAAAGCAATTCAAAGGGGTATCAAAAGTTTATTTGATGAAAATCGGTTTTGAAATGGCTGAGATATCCAAAAACAAGTTGAAACAAAGAGATCCTAATAAAAGGCGTGGCCTGTCGCCTTTTATTATTATCACATTTGTGGATATCTCAGCCATTTGAAAACCAATTTTCATCAAATAAATGTTGAATCCTTCTTAAAATGCCATGCTCTTTCATATTTCATAAGAGGTTTCTCATTGCCTCACTTAGGAATGTTCAAAACATGAATCCCCACCTCAGCCAGTACTGTACAGTCCCTTTAATTCACAGATTTAAAAACAAACAAGAGACCCGCGGGTCTAGCGCTCACCTGAGTATCGCAAGTTCACCTTTCACGCAGTCACTCATCTAAATCATTCACAGCTCTACCAAAATTTGACCAGGAATTCTCAAGTAGAAGATGAAAATGTACAATATCAAGGGCCCATTTTTTTAAGATTCCTTAATTTGGGGGGATTGGGGCCCCCTGGGGCCCTCTGGGTGGGGCATGGTGCCCATTTTGATAAATTGAGATATTGACCCCTAGGGATGCTACCTGCCAAGTTTGACAAAAATCCATCATGAGGTTTTCAGGAAGAAGATGAAAATGTACAATTCAGGCCCCCATTTGGACCCTTCCAACCACCCCCCCCCCCCCTCCCCCCCCCCCCCCCCCTACCCAAGAGGGGCACCCCTGGATCTCCTATGAACAAACTTGTAGTATTATCTCAGCTCTATAACTTTTGATTCTAGAGAAGATTTATAAAGATTCCTTCATTTGGGGGGTTTGGGACCCCTGGGGGCCCCCTGGGTGTGGCATGGTGCCCATTTTAACAAATTGAGATCCTAACCCCCTAGGGATGCTACCTGCCAAGTTTGGTGAAAATGGGTCATGGGGTTCTCAAGAAGAAGATAAAAATGTACAATTTAGGCCCCATTAGGACCCCTCCTCACCCCCTCCCCTGGGTCCCAAGGGGGCACCCCTGATTCTGCCATGAACAAACTTGAAACTACAGTCATCAATGTACTAACTCATAGTATTAACTTAGCTCTATCACTTCTGGTTCTAGAGAAGAAGATTTTTGCGGATTCCTTCATTTTGGGGGGTTTGGGCCCCCCTGGGGCCCCCTGGGTGGGGCATGGTGCCCATTTTAACAAATTGAGTTCTTAACCCCCTAGGGATGCTACCTGCCAAGTTTGGTGAAAATGGGTCATGGGGTTCTCAAGAAGAAGATGAAAATGTACAATTTAGGCCCCATTAGAACCCTTCCCCACCCCCCTCCCCTGGGTCCCAAAGGGGGGCACCCCTGATTCTGCCATGAACAAACTTGAAACTACAGTCATCAATGTACTAACTCATAGTATTAACTTAGCTCTATCACTTCTGGTTCTAGAGAAGAAGATTTTTACAGATTCCTTAATTTTGGGGGGTTTGGGCCCCCCTGGGGGCCCCCTGGGTGGGGCATGGTGCCCATTTTAACAAATTGAGTTCCTAACCCCCTAGGGATGCTACCTGCCAAGTTTGATGAAAATCGGTCCTGGGGTTTTCAAGAAGAAGATGAAAATGTAAAAAGTTTACGCACGACGCACGACGCACGACGCACGACGGACGACGGACGACGCACGACGCACGACGGACGCCGGACGAAGGGCGATCGCAATAGCTCACTTGAGCCTTTGGCTCAGGTGAGCTAAAAAATGGCACAGATAACATAATAAAAAACAAATTCTCTTGATGGCTGTGAAATGAAGAATGACTGCAATTTAGCATCTACTAAGAGAAGATCTGGCTACAACTGATACTGAGAATTAAAGTCAATATCACAACCTATATTTATAATCAGCTCTACATTCCTTGCTAATCAAACTAATGAGATATATTTCCTCAAATCTGATACTTTCACTCCATCACATTCACTTATCCACACTCCAGTTAGGATGAATGTTGGACAAAATATCTGTCTACTGCACTAAAGCTTCTACATGAAAAAAATCAAACTCTAAACTTCAATTCTGACCCTTCAACTTTGACCCTTCACCATACATCTCCTGTAGAGTCTGCCTTCAACGCTTGTTTAGCAATCATTGCAGCTTCTTGGGCTGGTGCCCAACGATTACTCTTCACTAAGCACACCTATACATACCTGCCAACCCTGAGACTTAATAAATCTGAACAAACAAAAAACATTATTCAAAAATCTGAACTTTCATAAATTTCATATACTTTACTACTACAGATATCTCCAAAAAAAATCGGAACACACTGAAAATAATGTGTTTTCTTTCAGTGAAAAATCTGAATAATCAGATTAAAACTGAACACTTGGCAGGTATGACCCAAAGACACAACACAATCATTTAATATGCTCCGATAGGGTCTATAATCTTTCACAATTTCTTATTCAAAACATCTGTGAATCCATCTGCAAAAGGACTATTCTAATGTAATACAACATATGGAACCATAAAATTTCATAATTTTGCAGTCATCTTCCACATCTAATTTTACCTTTTTTTACACAAATGATTCTCAACCACATACCTAACTTTATATTAGGCATATTTACTCCATAGTTGGAGAAACACCTTCAAAAATTTCACCTTGACCTTTCAACATCCACTTGCACAGTAGACTTTATGTCATGTGGGATACATGACTGACAGTAATTAGGATTCAGGGGGGCACACTTACCAGACTTGCACTGGCAGCTGTTGGCACAGGAACAGCCTCGGCACTCGGGGTAGCCTGGGCCACTGCTGCTGCTTGGGGAGTTGCAGACACGCCCACGTTACCGCCAGCAACGCTTGACACAGCCCCGCTGCCAGCAGTTGAAGCAGCAGCAGCAGCAGCAGCACTGGACCGGGCAGCATGGCTGTTGAGGCTGGCGTGGGCGGCGGCATTAAGCTTGTCCTGGAGGTCTAGCAGCTGCAGCCTCATGGCCTCCTGCTTAGGGGTGCGGTTGTGGATGGCCTCTAGCTGCCTGATGAAGCCCTTGACACTGTGAAGACTCTCCTGAGACTTACGACTGATCTGGTGTGCCGTTGGGGATTTCTGTACAAGAGGAATAGATTATCACTAATTAACCTCTCATAGAATGGTAACTGTAGAGTATAGATAACCAGGCATTCATACTTAACTGTGCAGTCTTGTTCTCATGAATTGTAGCTTCAAGCAATGTTCTAAAGGCTTTATTTACCACTTGCAGATGAAACAAAAACCCAACTTCAGTGCTTCAAAATAGTTGAAATATGTGAGTTAGGGATAGAAACCAATGTAATAAGTTGCATCAGTATAATCTATGTTAATTACTGTTAAATATAATACAAAATGTGAAACATAGTTCTAATAAACATGTTTCCAGACTAAACCATCTATGGTTCATTGAGAAAAGTAGTGAGATCTCCTTTTATTTTAGGTTTTATTTCAAAATTGTTATATGGCAGGAAGTTTTGTGACACAACTAACCTACACATGTGTATCATATGTGATATCTCAGAAATTCTTTTAAACCACTCCTCCAAATGGTAAACAGTACCTTTAACCCATTGGGGACAGGCTGATTTTGCTACAACACGCATTTCCCATAGACCCCTGCTCGAGTATACTCGGGACTATTGTCAACGGGGTAAACAGCAATGAGCTATTCAGAATTAGGCATACAATATTGAGATGATGTAAATGAGTTGCACTTTTTGTCAAATACCAGCAATCATCATAGTAGGCAGCAGTCTCTAGGGATTGAATCATTATCTTATATATTTAACGAGAAAATTATATTGAAAGTTGAACACATATTGTGAAAACAGCTACCTAATGAAAGTTAATTGTAATTAATAAATCAATGATTTCGTGTGTGTGTGTGTGTGTAGAAAAACTCTGAGGTAATCTAGAAAATCATGATCTGAAGATCTGCAATCTTCACATAAAACGGGTAAATTCGAGAAATTTTCAAACCTACGATAAATACAGCAATTTTAGAACCAGAATAGATAACAATGCCTTCTCCCATCACACACAGAGTAATCTCCAGGTAAGAATAATTGCATCCGATCTCTTTGGATGTATGCACAAGGGTGAATGATAAATGGCATGCATGTCTTGTATCATGTTTGACTTTTGACCCTTACCTGCTGTCTGCCACTCATGCTGCTACTCAGCTGCAGCTGCTGCAGTCTCCTGCTTGCCAAGTTGCTTTCTTGACTCTGCCCCGCTGCCGTCGCTCGGCCCACCGACACCGACGTATGCGCATACTGTGTGCCAGCAGCAGGTGCGCGACCAGTGCGAGTTCCTGCCCCAGACTGTGTCCGTTGCGACCCTGGCTGGCTGGATTTCCCCCCTTGAGTTGGAGCGGCTGCTTGAGCTGCACTGACCTTAGCAGCAATCATCTGATGAAGCTCTGCCGGGTTCGAGGAGCCAGCCTGAATGTGAGACGACGGAGCACCCTGGCTTGGGACTGGTGAAGGTGAAGATACCACTGGAGATCCCTGTGTGATTTGACTCCCCTGTGATGACGAGGACTGAGTCTGCATGGATGTCTGGCCCAGCTTTGACGGGGTCTGTCCCACTTGTGACCCTTGGAAAGGGACGCTGGTGTTTGGCACCCCTTGAAATGGTTGTGGTCCAGATTGTGAGACCTGGAAGGACGACTGGTTCTGAGACAGCTGAGGTGGCTGAAGTGACTGTTGGTGTCCCTGCTGCATGGGGGCAGGTTGGTGGTGAACTGTGCCGGAGACTGCTCGGCTCCCTGCATGCTTCAAGCTAAATTTACTTTCCAGTTTGGGGGGCTCTGGTTCATCATCCTCAAATTCAAAGACATCTTTCTCTTTAGTTATTGCAGGTGGGGTCCCGAGAGCCGACTGCTTTGAAGAAGGCAAGATGGAGACATTGGGCGGGGGACCAGAGGGTGGGGGCGGAGGTGGCATTGCTGTACTTGGAGGTGGGGTTTTCCTCTTCAAAGGCATATGAAATGATGGCCGCTGATTTGAGGTAAGCAATCCTTGAGACGAAATATTGGGAGGGAGTCCATCTTTCTGGCTAAGGTTTGCTGTCTGCATGTTCACATTTGGTGTGTAGTTTGGATTTTTAGCTTGCACTAAATTCTGATGAGCTGTGAATTGACTCTGGGCAAGAGCTGGATTTGTGACATCTTGTGAAACAGTGGCAGATTGGCCATTTCCTCCAGGCCTGATAAATGATGGCATAGTGGATGGGACAGTACCAGAGGCTTGACCACCCAGATGGGATGCACTTGCTGATATCATTTGAGTTGCTTGCAAGATAGAAGATGCAACAAGCTGGGCCTGGCCGGCACTTGCAGAAAGGGCTTTCTGTTGCTGCTGGAGTTGCTGCTGATTATATATTACAGCTTGTGCTGCCTGCTTAAATGATGTTGCTGGCATGGACAATCCCATCTGTTGCTGATGTAAAAGGTTTTGCTGCTTTGCCATCTGCTGCTTTTGCTTCAGATGCTGCAACTGTCTTTTCAGTTCTGGATGCTTCTGCAATAGAATATTGAACTTCTGCATGTAGTGAGCCTGTTCAGGAGCCCCAGCCTCCCCCTTAGCTTGGGCACCTTGAGCCCGTTTCAGCAGATCAAACGCCTGCAGTAGTTGTGGCATCATCTCGGAAGATGACTGGAGAACTTGACTCTGCTGCAAAGACTGTCCAACAACCCCAGCCTGCTGTGTTGGTGGAAATGACTTTCCTTGAACAGGCTGCATCATCTGCAGATGTGCACTTGGTGGACTCATCATAGGACCTTGCCTTGATTGTGGACTTGGTGTCATTTGAGAGGATACACTCTGGGGGCTCTGTACAGGCTGTGAAGAAACACTTTGGGGGCTAGGCAAGGGTTGATATGGAACTCCTTGTGGACTTGGCAAGGACTGGCTGACACTTGGAGGACGTGACACTTGGTTAGATTGGGGGCTTGGTATTGGTTGCCCAACACTCCCAGGCCGGCGATTTTGACTGCCCTGGGGACTAGGTAAAGGCTGACCAGCACTTGGGGGTCTTGGAATCTGAGCAGCCTGGGGACTTGTCATAGGTTGTCCACCACTCAGATGACTAGCCATCTGAACATGATTGGCTGCAGGTTGGGACTGGGGTGCATTGGCAAAGGCTGGTTCCTGAAGCAGATTTGCCACTGGTTTAGCCCCTTTCTGTTTCTGTTGAATCTGTAGAAGCTGAGTCAATCTTGCCACATCAGTAGCTGCATTCACAGGAGTACCTTGCCTCTGTAACTGTTGCAGCTCCAGGGCACTAAGCATTGGCCTTGTTTGTGCATTTGACCCTGTGACAGCATGCTGCTGTAGCTGTGGCTGAAGCTGTAGTGCACTGATCATTGGCTGACCAGAGGCAGAATTGGACATGGCCATGCCCTGGCCTTGCAACTCCACAGCATTCTTGATCTGGAGGGCACTCAACATCGGGCGAGTCTGTTGAACAAGTTGTGACTGGTTGAGATTGGTTCCCTGTTTGGGCAACATCTGAGCCTTCAGTTCAAGGGCACTCACCATCGGCTGAGAACTGGTTAGAGATTGTAGTCCCTGTTCTTGCATTTGCTTAGCTTTGATCTCTAATGCACTTATCAGTTGAGTATTCTGGGCCACGGTTGCGGCTGGCTTCGAGTGGTCACTTCTTTGATTTTGTGTGAATGAAGTAGTAGTTTGGGTCTGGTTAACATTTGAGCCACTTCCTACTGGATTTGCCTCTTGTCTGGCCTGAGAAGTAACAGTCACTGCCACATCACTGGTTGCAACACTGCTTGTGCATGTTGTAGTCAGTAAACTGCTGAGGGCTGAAGATGTTTGACTTTGTGGGGCGACCTTTGGCTGCAGCGACCGCAGGAATTGAGCTTGATAGGTATTAGCACTAACAGTAGCTGTAGTATTGGGACGGACTCCTTGGGATCCATACAGGTTCTGCTTTTTTAGTTGCGTACCTCCGATCCTCAGCTTGGCAGGTACAGAGTTTGCATTTTGAGTAACAGAAGTTGTTGATTCAGAAAGAAATACAGGGGAAGTGGTGTTGTCTTGTTGACTTTGCGCCAGGTTGACTTGTTGAACTGAGGCAGGAACACTTCCATTATCTCCTGGCAAGGGCTGGGTCTGCTTTGGCAAGCCTTTGGCATTGAAGTTACTTGGTGTCACAGTGGTAGTTGCTGGTGGTGACTTCTGTTCAACATATATGGGTTGAGCTTGTGATGATGTCATATGCACACTGCTCTGGATGTGACCTGTTTGAGGAAGACTGAGCTGGGTAGCCTCGCCTGCCTGTGGTTTTATCTTGTGGAGTATCGTCTGTGACACTGATGGTGTCTGAGTCAAGATCAGAGAACTTGTCACATTTGGCACTTGGCTGACTGGTGTTCCAGACTGAGTTGACGTTTTGGTTTCGGGATGAACTGTGGATATCTTGCCATAGAGCTTATGATGGAATGTTTGGACAGGCTTGGTTTTTGTTGTAGTAGCTGCAACCGACTTAGCTGCTGCTTGAGTGCTCTCATGTCCCCCATCCTGTATATAAACATGAACAGGTTTCGACTGAATTTGCAAAGCAGTACCACTAGTTTGTTGTGCCATTGTTCCTTGCTGGGCTGCTGATAATTGAGCTGGTGATGAAACTGCTGTGTTATCAATTTTTGTGTTTAGACTTGCAGCAATTTCCTTGGCTCGAGTTCCCATAGGAGCAATGCTTTGAGGTTGGGCAGGTAATCCCTTCGTATATGACTGAGCTGCACTCACCACTTTTGGCTGGATCAGTTGCGGAGTAGCTTGCACTTTCCCAACTGCACCCTGAGCTTGAGTTTGAACAAAGTTGACCTGCCCAGTTCCTGCTTGGACTATTCTTGCTTGGCTCTGGGCAATGGGCAGAACACTAGGTGCCTGCTGTGGATTCTGAATGACTATAGTCTGTCCTCCTGTGACATATCCCTGTGGCAAAGTGATCGTCTGTATAGCCTTCCCGCCAGTTACACCAGACTGAAGCAACTGCACAACTGGGAGGGTTTGCTTTCCCCCAGCCTGCTGGTTGACAGCAATTGTTCCCGGTGGCACAACAGACCCAATTGCCTGGTTGGGCATTTGAATGGTGGCAAGGCCCGAGCCCGTTGTCTGAAGCTGCTGGATTTGTTGGGGTGCCAGGACTGTGGTGGGTCTTGTCATGAATATCAAGCTCCCCTGGGTGGCACCGATGGTAATGACAGGCTGGAGGACAGGCACTGAGGAGGCCGGCCCTGGCTGAACTGCTCCTTGGATGTTCTGTAATACAACAGTCTGCTGACCTGCTGCACTCGGTTGCCCTTGATTCAGCTGAATGGTACCTCCAGCAGCACTGCCACCAATTGTGGCGATGTTCCCTCCCGTCTGTGGAGCCAACATGATACGAATTCCCTGTGCGGGGGCAGACGGTTGCTTTGTACCAGTCGGTCCCGCCATTCCAGGCTTTTGGTGGATACTCAGTGGGGCCTTGTTGGCATACACAAACGCTTGCTGCATTGGGGCCAAGCCCTGCTGTCCACTGGCCATGACCTTGCTTGGCGCTTGCATAAACTGAGAAGAAACAACTTGTCCCTGAGACCCCATGACAGCCTGATTACCGGGGAGTTGAGTTTGTGACGGTGCTTGTGGCTGAGTTTGTGGTCGAACAACTGCAACTTGTGGAATGCTTCTACTGGGCATTCTCTGCCCATCTTGTACAGTACCTTGGACGACAGGGGCCTGGACTACACTATTGGAGCTTATTGGCATACTATGAGATATGGCAAGACTGTGTTGAGAAGCAACTGCACTCTGGGGAGGTTTTTCTGAGGCCCTGCTCTGTTCAACCACCTTCACATCTGCGTCTGCTTCTTCTTCAGGCATATCACTGGACAGATCCCCGACACCCGACAATAACAGACTCTGCTGAATGACATCCTGCACATTTCCGGTACTTAGGGAGCTGGGTGGAATGGCCTGAATGGACTTCTCATCATCCTCAAATGAAAAGATACTTGAAAAGTCATCCTTCCCACCAGCGGCTGGGGCATTTCCTGCTGCTCCTGCCACATTTCCTTTTGAACTTAGCTTTTCAATTAGGTCTTCACCATCCAGAAACGCCTCTTGGTTTGAACGTGCCGATGAGCTAAGAAAGTCTGGGAAGATCTCCTTAATCTCCCCACCTTCCTGCTCCCCGAAGCCAAGGTCAATGATTGGCCGGTTGGCTGCAGCTGGCTGATTACTCCTTGTTGTGTGGCTAGTTGGTGTGAAGGGACGATCTCCCAGAAGACCAAGTACCGTGGAATTTTGCATCGGTGGTGGCGAGATGTTTTCCAGTCGCATGAGGACTGAAGACGGTGTTTCCTGGTGCATGGCGGACCCACCGATGTTGGGCCCAGGGGCATACTGGCTACTCCCATGATGTGATGGCTGTAGCTGGTACCTAGAGAACTCCTACATATGAAACCACACACAAAAAAGACAAAAGCAGGTAAGTCACTATAACATAAATGATGAATAAGAAAATATTTTGACTTCATGATCAAAACTGAAATTAAACGAAATGGGAACAGACTTCTCACTTTACTAAAGGAAAACCGAGACATTTTGTGTGTAAGAAAAGGGAACCCTATACAGTGCACTCCCGTTAATGAACATGGTTACCATAATCATCTTTAAAATTATAAAAATTCAGGTCCCTGAATTATCATCTAAGCGTATATACAGTATATCATCTTCATACACTATATTAACAAAATTTAACAAAATTTTGATATTTGATCAAGAAAACCATCAATCCCAAGGACTTTGTTATAGCTAGCATGCACTGCAATGAGATAGAACACATTTCATGTGGTTAAGTGTGCAAACATACTGCATTGTCATGTATAGTTCAGACACCTACATAACGTGCATTACTCCTGGTTACTGGCACAAACAAATCTTCCTACATGTCATTTTTAATATGAATTAAAGAAATGAAGGTCAAGAACTTTCTGCAGTCCCTTGTCTGACTGCGATGAAACCATGATGTACTTGTTTGCTTTGTCACAGAAGTCTTTCTATCAAAGATTCTTGAGGGCTATATAGAGTTCTCTTGAAATCTTTGTTGGAATAATGGAGTAGAGCATCAACTCACATCTAGATCAGTACTATCGAGCCCGAGCTCTTGATTGTTGGTTAGAAATGAGGTCAAGGCATCTGGGTCGCTGAAAAGCAAGAACAAAACAAATCGTACATTCATAATAAGACTTTTCAGATCATACAATTTCATAGAGATAAATACCAGTAGTAACAAGGAAAAGTAGAAATCACGCGGTGCGTAATATATGTCCCCGCCGGAAGTAGCATTTAGTAGCAAAATGTACAATATAGGTAAAAAGATCAAGGTCAAAGGTCAAAGAAGTCAAAGGTCAAAATTCTATGTAGAAGTTTTGAAGCCCTCACCTAGTGCCATCACATAAAGCAAACGGAATCGAAATCGGGTTAGAAATGGCGAAGGAGTAGCATTTTGTAGCCAATGTACAATATAGGTAAAAAAATCAAGGTCAAAGGTCAAAGAAGTCAAAGGTCAAAATTCTGTGTAGAAGTTTTGAAGCCCTCACCTAGTGCCATCACATAAAGGAAACGGAATCGAAATTGGGTTAGAAATGGCGAAGGAGTAGCATTTGGTAGCAAAATGTACAATACAGGTCAAAAATCGAGGTCAAAGGTCAAAGAAGTCAAAGGTCAAAATTCTGTGTCGAAGTTTTGAAGCCCTCACCTAGTGCCATCACTTAAAGCAAACGGAATTGAAATCGGGTTAGAAATGGCGAAGGAGTAGCATTTTGTAGCAAAATGTACAATGTCAAAAATCAAGGTCAAAGGTCAAAGAAGTCAAAGGTCAAAATTCTGTGTAGCAGTTTTGAAGCCCTCACCTAGTGCCATCACATAAAGCAAACAGAATCAAAATCGGGTTAGAAATGGCGAAGGAGTAGCATTTTGTAGGCAATGTACAATATAGGTCAAAAATCAAGGTCAAAGGTCAAAGAAGTCAAAGGTCAAAATTCTGTGTAAAAATTTTGAAGCCCTCACCTAGTGCCATCATATAAAGCAAACGGAATCAAAATCGGGTTAGAAATGGCGAAGGAGTAGCATTTTGAAGCAAAATGTACAATATAGGTCAAAGGTCAAGGTCAAAGGTCACAACTGAAATTCTGTATAGAAGTTTCAAAGCTCCCATGTAGTGCTATCATATAAAGCAAACAGAATCAAAATCAGGTTAGAAATGGCGAAGGAGTAGCATTTTGAACATTTTGATCACACACGGACGCACGGACGGACAGACGGACACACACACGTACGGAGCCCGTTTCATAGTCCCCTGCTCGAACTCGTTCGGCGGGGACAATAATCATTACATTAAAATCAGTATGCAAGCAAGAGTTACTAACAAGGCAAGTGCCAAATTATGTCTCACCCATTTACGTAGAAGAAATTAAAGAACAAGTTCACCTTCATAAACATAAGGATTGAGAGAATGTAGCAATATTAATAGAACACATCATTGAAAGTTTGAGGAAAATCAGACAATCCGTTCAAAAGTTATGAATTTTTGAAGTTTTTGTGCAGTACCCGCTGGATGAGAAGACTACTGCAGTGTATGAATAACTTAGATGTCACATGCGTACAACAATATAAGGAAAATATAAAGAGAATTTCACAAAATTCCATCTTTTGAAAAAAGTACACATTCCCCTGACTCGTTACCGATAAATGTTATGGGTAATATTATTCCCCCTGCCTTTAGAAAGAGGCAAGTCAGTTGCTCTTTTATTATGCGAAAAAAGTGAAAATATGTTGAATTTTCTTTTATATTTTCTTTATACTGTTGTACGCATATGACTCACAAGCTGTAGTAGTCTCCTCATCCAGCGGTTCCAACACAAAAATTTAAAAAATTCATATCTTTTGCATCGATTGTCCAATTTTCCTCAAACTTTCACTGATGTGTTCTACTAATATTGTTGCATTTTCTCAATCCTTATGTTTATGAAGGTGAACTTGTCCTTTAATGTTTTTCTAACTCCCAGAAGTTCATTGACCTGCCTATGACCTTTGACCTTGGGGTGACCTTCAACTCCCCAAGGGACATTTACCATCCAAGTTTGGTCACAAACAGACCAAGGGATCAAAAGTTATGAGCCATAATTGAAACACGCCGTAAAAACTTAACATTGGGCCCTTAAAGTTTGTTGACCCATGCTGTCTGTGACCACTGGCATTGTGATGACCTTCAACTCCCCAAGGGACATCTACCATCCAAGTTTATGATGGGAGAGTGTACCTCAAGTTTTCTCAAACTCTTTATCCACCACGGTGTAAACTACCTGTGTTCTACACTATTCAGAGACTGCAACGTACCATGTACGTAGGTATGCTTGGAGAAAACATTGTTTTTTCAAATCCATGTAAAATTGTGATTCTTTTTTTTTTTTGTTAAAATGCTGGACAAGCAATAAGCACAGTTGTAAGGAAAATTCTAATCTTTGCTATTGTAATGTAAATTTCAGGACAAATTTATGATTATTTTCCTTTCGAATGATATTAGCTACAATAGCTAAAGTGACAGAAACTTATGCACAAATGCCATAGGGAGCATCGCTTTATGTACACAGTCATCACACAATGCAAGCTTCATGCGAGAGGAATGGAATCACATAAGTGAAGCTTTCATTGTATTGTGGCATTTGGTGATTTTTCAATTGGTTTAGGCAGGTTTGTGCACTTCTAGGCCTGCTTGAATAGAACTGCCATCAGCAAAATACACACTGTACATGTGCATCGAAGCAATGCTACTTGTTTTTTACCTATTGAAGAGTCCCGAGTATACTCGGGCAGGCAGGTGTCCATAGGAAATGTGTGTTTGTAGCAAAATCAGTCCATCCTGAATGGGTTAAATATTTGACTCCCCTTGATTTATGCGACTTGTGTGTGTACAGATTGAAGCTGACATGAAAATTTGTTACTGGGACTATCTGAACAATAAGAGTCAGGCGAAACTTCCCACTACATGGTCTCCCCATGCCGTTGTGTGTTTAAAGGACTAGTTCACCTTCATAAACATAAGGATTGAGAAAATGCAACAATATTAGTAGAACACATCAGTGAAAGTTTGAGGAAAATTGGACAATCGATGCAAAAGTTATGATTTTTTTTAATTTTTGTGTTGGAACCGCTGGATGAGGAGACTACTACAGCTTGTGAGTCATATGCGTACAACAGTATAAAGAAAATATAAAAGAAAATTCAACATATTTTCACTTTTTTCGCATAATAAAAGAGCAATTGACTTGCCTCTTTCTAAAGGCAGGGGGAATAATATTACCCATAACATTTATCGGTAACGAGTCAGGGGAATGTGTACTTTTTTCAAAAGATGGAATTTTGTGAAATTCTCTTTATATTTTCCTTATATTGTTGTACGCATGCGACATCTAAGTTACTGTAAACATGGAAATTTTCGCAGTACATTAATTTTCACGGATTTCGCGCGACGCTCGGCTAGCGCGAATTCAAAAACGCGCGAATATATCTTCACAATTTTCTACGCACATTTTGAACGGGATGAATTGTGTGCGCTTCATCGATGATACTGCTACGTAGTACAATGTACAGGCATGTTTACGCTACTAGTACTGTGCGAAGAGACGATACCCTAGATTGCTGTGTACTGTAGCATGCATGTGTGCACCGCACGCATCGATGCTACAGTCCCCCGTGACTACGGTATTAGAGTCACAGCTGTACTACGTATTTGAGTGCTTGTACTCGCAGTCGAGCCGCTCGCTACGTCGCTTGTCGTACGCTGGCATAGCAAGCTACATCTGTAGCAGAGGCTTTGGATGAAAGCAGTGAATGTGTACTACAGTAAAGTAACCTGCTGCAGAGCGCGAATTTAAGAACCCGCGAATACGTTGTCGAGCCGCTCAGCGTGAAAAATTAATCGCACGAAAATATTGACGTTTACAGTATTCATACACTGCAGTAGTCTTCTCATCCAGTGGGTACTGCACAAAAACTTCAAAAATTCATAACTTTTGAACGGATTGTCTGATTTTCCTCAAACTTTCAATGATGTGTTCTATTAATATTGCTACATTCTCTCAATCCTTATGTTTATGAAGGTGAACTTGTCCTTTAACCCGTTAAAGAGGAAATCCGGTCCAACATAAGTTAGTCTGATAAAAAAGAGTAGAATCTTACGAGTTCAACGGTATAAATTTGACTGAAATCGGGTGAAAAATAATCAAGTTATGACATTTTGAAGCTTTGCTAATTTCTGCAAAACAGTTCTTGTACAGTGGATATATAAACAAATGAGTGAGTAACCATGTCACACCCTCACAATTTTCCCTTGATCACGTACAAAAAAAAAAAAAAAAATGACAAGAGACCTGGGAGTCTTGCTCTCACCTGAGTATCGCAAGTTCACCTTTCACGCAGTCACTGATCTAAATTATTCACAGCTCTACCAAAATTTGACCAGGCATGCTCAAGTAGAAGATGAAAATGTACAATAAGGGCCAATTTTTTTTTAAAGATTTCTTAATATTGAGGGATTGGGGCCATCTGTGTGGGATATGGTGCCCATTTTAATAAATTGAGATCCTAACCCCCTAGGGATGCTACCTGACAAATTTGATGAAAATCCATCATAAGGTTTTTAAGAAGATGAAAATGTACAATTTTGGCCCAATTAGGGCCCCTTCCCATCCCTTCCCCTGCTCCAAAGAGGGGCACCCCTGATCTGCTATGAACAAACTTGAAACTAAAGTCATTAATGTACTCACTCATAGTATTATCTTAATAGCTCTATCACTTCTGATTCCAGAGAAGATTTTTAAAGATTCCTTAATTTTGGGGGGTTTGGGCCGATGGGGGCCCCCTGGGTGGAACATGGTGCCAATTTAAAAAATTGAGATCCTAACCCCTTAGGGATACTACCTGCCAAGTTTGGTGAAAATCGGTCATGGGGTTCTCAAGAAGAAGATGAAAATGTACAGTTTAGGCACAATTAGGACCCCTCCCCACCCCCTCCCCTGGGTCCCAAGGGGGGCAGCCCTCATTCCGCCATGAACAAACTTGAAACTACAGTCATCAATGTACTAACTCATACATGTAGTATTAACTTAGCTCTATCACTTCTGGCTCTAGAGAAGATTCTTAAAGATTACTTAATTTGGGGAGGGGGGGGGTTTGGGCCCCCCTGGGGGCCCCCCTGGTTGGGGCATGGTGCCCATTTTAACAAGTTGAGATCCTCACCCCCTAGGGATGCTACCTGCCAAGTTTGGTGATAATCGGTCTTGGGGTTTTCAAGATGAAAATGTAAAAAGTTTACGCAAGATTGACGACGCACGACAGACGCCGGACGAAGAACGATCGCAATAGCTCACTTGAGCCTTCGGCTCAGGTGAGCTAAAAATCCATTGGTTCTGTCATTGAAGTCTGAAACATGACATTAATCTTGGTTGAATAACTTCACAACAGTGATAAGTTTAATAGATATACGAGGATTTGAGCCTCGGGCATAATTGCGTTTGAACGAAAAACTGGAAATTTCACAATTTTATGTACAAACTATAAGGCAAGTTGTGAGGGAATGACATGCTCACTTCTCCATTTGCATTCATATTGACTGTTCAAGAACTGTTTCCCCCCTAGAATCGCAAAACTTCAAAATGTCATAACTTCCTTATTTCTTTATCCGATTTCAGTCAAATTTATACCGTCGAACTCGTAACATTTTACTCTTTCTTATCAGACTAACTTGTATTTGGACTCGACTCTCCCTGAAGGACAGACTAATTCTGCTACAGCACGCATTTCCCATAGACCCCTGCCCGAGTATACTCGAGTCTCGTCCTCAAGGGGTTAATGCTTAAACTTGATGTACAGTCAGGCGTGTGTACAGTGCACTCCCATTATACGGTTATTACAGAATTCCGGTTACAATGAAATCGAGATTCAGGCTGCAACATTATCAGCTCCATGTTGTTTTCTGCTCTTCTTGTTTGGTTGAACAAAGTTTTGATACAGTGGACTCCTATTAAAACGAAGTCCTCGCGACAGGCAGTCTTCTGTCATTACATCAAAATTTTGTTATACCCAGTAAATGAAAAAATAAACAATAAAAAACAAAGAGGAGATAATGTTGCAGCCTGAATTTTTACTTTGTGGTAACCTGAAATTTGTTATAACCGTGTTCGTTTCAACAGGAGTGCACTGTAAACCAAGGAGGTTTGAGAAATGGAGTAACAACAGTCTCATTCCCTTTGATCCCATGTTTCATGCCGCCACTCAGAAATATTTGAAGTATGTGCTAAACTGGAGCTGCCTCACAGATAGGAAGACAATTGATTCATGTGGCATTGCATCATGACTCCTCACTCTCAAAGGAAGATATCTTATGTCTTTATGATGGTAATTGCTTTACGCCGTCCCTTCTATGAAAACAAGTGGAACATTAATACTGTAGTACAAGCACGGGGATGTGTGAATAAGAATTGTACAAAAATTGATGAAATGAAAATCAAAATTACTCATTTTTACATGACTTTACACTAATCTAACATATAAATGAATAAAGAACTATATTCAAAAATTATACCATATCAGTTTCATTTGTCGGAAGCGATCGGAAAGATAATAAAATTGGCTTTGTAGTGAGAGTACAGTTTCAAATATTTTCACGACATACAGCTCAGGTTTACATTTTTGCACATAATCTTGGACGGGATTTACTTTTGTTTCATATGCTTTATCATTAAGAGAACATTCATTCTATTTGACAAATAAACAAGCAGAATATAGACGATATAATGTTAAGAGTTTAAAATGAATCTTCAGATTGCTCAAAAAGACGGCATCATGGAACCCTGATCATCAAAGGCACAAGTGCACCTGTGGAATTCTTTTGGGCATCAATAGAAAAATGGCAGCTGTTTGAATAATTACAGCCAGTTGGAACTCCATCTCTTAAACCTCCTCGGTATAACGAAAGAAAAATACCAGTCCCTGAGGACTCTGTTATATAAAGACAGGAGTCCACTGTACATATGTACGTACAATGTAACTAGTGTGCACTACTTACTCTATGACATCCACAAGACATCGCCCATCGTCCAGGTCTGGGAAGGGCTAAAAAGAACAAGAGGCATCATATAGTTAACATCTCATGTAACATTACATTTTTGTACAAAAGGTACTCTTTACCACAGGGAACAGTGATTTAGGAAATGTTCGAGTTATCACATTTGATGAATATGTGTAGGTTAGTTGTATCACAAAACATCCTTCCATACAAAAGCTTTGCAATAAAGCCTAAAATGTAAGGAAATCGTACATCACTATTTTTCTCACTAAACCATAACTGTAGACGGTTTAGTCTAGAGAGAATTTTATTACATTGTTTGTATTTTGTTAATTGAACAATAATTGACATTGTCATGTTTTGAACATTCCTAAGTGAGATAATGAGAAACCTCTTACGAAATATGAAAGAGCATGTTATTTTAAGAAGGACTCAACGTTTATTTGATGAAAATTGGTTTTCAAATGGCTGAGATATCCAAAAAAGTGAAAATTGATTTTCAAATGGCTGAGATATCCAAAAAAGTGATAATAATAAAAGGCGACAGGCCACGCCTTTTATTAGGATCTCTTTGATTCACCTTGTTTTTAGATATCTCAGCCATTTCAAAACCGATTTTCATCAAATAAACTTTTGATACCCCTTAGAATTGCATGCTCTTTGACATCTCATAGAGTGGTTTCTGAAAATCCTCACCTCGACCAGAATTGTACACACCCTTTAAACTGAATAACTTTTTATACTCCTTGTTTCTATCCCTAACTCACATTTTAGAATCATTTCGAAGCACTAAGGCTGGGTTTTTATTTCATCTGCAAATGGTAAATAATGCCTTTAATATTATACCACAAACTGGGCCTTGTATAAGATGATTTTGCAAGTATAGTTATCAAAATTCACAATCGATAAATAGATACAAACATTCAGAATGAAAAAAGTAAACACCTCATTTGCAAAAGAAAAATAATTACTCAGATATGAGCCGATACCATTGGTGTTACGTATTGGAAAAAAAATGTTGGAACATGACTGATCTTGCAAATTATGTTAAGCAACTTGCTCCATTTCTGAAGAAAAAAAAATCATTGTGAAAGAGAATGTAAACATTAACCACACTTTAAAACATTTAAACACCAGAGAAAAAAAGGGTACCGGTACAGGTTCTCTTTGAAAACTGCATCTGTGCTCTAGTTCCCCTTTGTCTTTCAATCCTACATGTACATTGTAGCCTCCTTCAACCCTATTTTAACTGTGCTATTTGATACCAAGTTTTTACTGGGGGACCCCGACCCCCCCCCCCCCCCATTGGCTTTCTATTTTTAGTAAATTAATCATGCAAATTTATGCATGAAATCATATTTTAACCTAAAACTCCATTAAAAAGACTGAAGGATTGCTAAATTTTTGTGCCAGAGTTCGTCAAGACACATCGAACAATTTTCTTGTAAGAAAATAGCACAAACAAAAATCAGTTTCTTTTGTTTTTATTGTTTTGTTAATTTCTCATTTATTTTATTGTTTTTCAACCTTTTGTTTTCTATTGCTTTTTGGCAAAATTTGTTGCAGGCACTTTTTCAAAAGCTTACTCTACATTAGAATTGATTAATTTCAATGGTTAAAAGTTGAAATAATCTAATTTATATCAATTTAACAAAAAAACACAATTTGCATTGGATTTGCACACAATATCATGAATTTGAGCTGTTTTCGGGTTGACATGTATAAATACAAAACAATATGTAACTTCAGAACGGTGTACCCGGACGTCGCAAATTTGGTCACAAAATATGCGGGAGACTTCAATGAAAAGAGCCATGAAACGACGCAGCAAAATCTTTGCGCGTTGCGGAATCGTGGCGCGAAATGTCGAGAGGGGGGGTCAATTTGACCCCCCCCCCCCATTAGAATAGGGTTAATTGAACCACTCACTTCAGTTTCATCTGACTTGTCTATAAATTGTCCCCTACCCTTTAGAACAGCGATAATAAAGTACAGTGCAAATATGTTGTATTATGTTACCATGCAGTTAGTGAAACATTTACTATCAAAATGAACCCTTGGCTTTACTTCAGTCACTGAAATAATACTTCCTACAACAGTACTCTCACGCCACTCTTTATGCAATATACTAGCCACAGAGACTCCAACTCTCCCGCTTTCGACGGGAGATCTCCCGCCGAAAGCCCATTTTTGCAAAATCTCCTGTTCTCCCGCTTGAGATTTAATTTCTCCCGCTTGAAATGATTTCTTACTTAGTGTCATCGTATGTTGAAAAATAAGCCTTAGATAACATGAAATACATGTAGCATCTAGAACCCTTGAGCTGGACCCCTCCACAAGAAATTTCGCGCTTCGCGCACATCAAGTTGGAGTCTCCCGTTTGCTAGGGGTTTCAGGCGGGAGAATCTCCAGATCAGAAGGTGCTTGGGGTTGGAGTCTCTCAGCCAGGCTGCTCTGCATGCTAGTGTAGATTACACTATGATAACATTGAATTTCCTTTCTGATTTCCATCTCTAGACGCTGAAAACAGCACTGATGACTGTCTTGCAAGCCTAGAGAGGAATTTATTTGATTGAACTGAAATGTTACTAATTACTCTACAATTCTTGCAAAAGTCATAATTTTCACCATCAATACAAACAAACTATCTACATGCCATAGAGCAGCAATCTGTCGGGCATAAGATGCAAAGGGTTAATTGTCATCCTGGTGTGCACTACTAAAGCACTTAGAACAGACTTGGCTGAGTCAACTTTCCTAAAAAATTCTCTGTTCCAGAAGTGAAATGAATCAAAAGGGTTTCTTTTTCTGTGTGAAAGTGTGGATCCAGGGATGGCAACCTCGTAAAAATTGAAGAGGGTTTTAATAGCAGCATAACAAATCTGCTGAATCTATACGACTGCTTGGCACTTGGCCAATGCACTACAGCCAAGCAAGGGGGGGGGGGGGGGAATCATTTTGCTTTCATACATCTTCATACCCACATCAATAACATGTTCTGTTTAGTATTTTTAAAGTCATGAGATTCACTATGAAAGCAAAACGCAACAAATGACAATATTGAGACATTTACGATGTACTGCTTGAGATTATTTTTAATTATTTTTCCATTATCATTATTTTTTTAATCAGGATAAGGACTTGTCTTCAAACTGATTAAATAATATCAATTTACATCAAATCCACTGTTAGATCAAAAGATCACACCCTCTGAAAGTCTCACCTTGTACGCCATTACGCCCCGCGACGGGTTTCAACCGACTGCTCTCTGCTGCATTGTGGCTCCTTGACTCTGACGCCTGCTTGATACCATGAATCATACATTGAATTTGTCTGCACTTTTTCGTCGCGTTGTACTGCATCATGAGAAAAACATAATTTATGATTAATCATCAATGACAACTTCTGGATACAAAGTGATTCAAAAAAGGAGAAAAGACAACAACAAAGAAACACAAATTCACATGTGCCTGGGTATTACTCTGCATCCATCAATACAGTACATAACACAATACAGTACATAACATAAAAAAACCCAACTGCCACCTTTCAAGATTCAACAAAATATCAACGTGACACAGAGGCTGTTGCAAAGTGAATCATTTGTGAACTCTTGCAGCAGCGTATTTATGCAATTTTCTACACCTTACATTTTCTCATTTACTCTTTTAATCTGTATCATATTGCCAATATATAGTTGAGGTCTAAAATTACTATTGAAAAGGGCAATTCCACGGTAACTCGCGTTACAAATAATGGGTACATTTTGGGGATAATGTGCCAATATCTTTGTAATTGGTAGGATCTACAAGTTACTTTTTTCATCATGGGTTAAGTAGACATACACCAACTAAATGAATCCAAAAAGAAAAATAAAGGACAAACATGTTGGGATTCTTGAATCATTTAATTTTGGTAACTCGCGTTACACAAAAAGGACATGGTCAATTCTACGAAGACCTCTTTTTGGAAAGTCTCCTCATACTAGACAATCTTGATAAAAGTTTTCCTACCTTGAATTGATAGTGGGTTAGGACTCATAAATTAACAATATCAAAGTTGAGTAACAATGACCTGGAAAAATGTAGGGAGCCTTTATGTCGGTAACTCGCGTTACGGTAACTCGCGTTACATTATGTCCACTAAACACAGGGTGACACAAATTGATGACATACAATTGTTCTGATGGCACTGAATCTTGTGTTGAATAATCTGAGAGATGCTGATTTGTGTAGATAGTAAAACGAATAAATGTTAAACAAATATTTTACTTATAAACCCAATAGAAGAGTGTGTTTAAGACTAATAAGAGCTTCACTCCTCATAGAGACCTTGAATATGTTTGAATATATACTAGATGATATAGGTGTATTATTACATTGTAAGTTTCAGAGTGTAAAGATGAAAAATGTTGAAAGTCTTTTTAAAACAAAACATAAAAGTATCAAACCCTATATACAAGTTTACAAAACAGCTTACAATCTTTCAAAAATTCAAATCCTATCTTTGTGAGGAGTGAAAACTAGTACATTTCTTTGCAACTGATTGACAAAAAGACCAGTTCGTAATTCCACTTTGTGCATGAACAAAAAAAGGTCATTTGTACGAACAGGCATTTTGGTTTGTAAATTCACTGACATAAGCATCTGTGATGTGATGATTATTCATGCGATCCTTATCTAAATGATGCTTGCCAGCACATCCACCTGACAGCAAGAATGGTATTCTGCAATATAAACGGAAATAAGCTGTTACTGCATTCAATACAAAACAATGGAATGGATGCCTGCTAAATTATAAACTGATGGGAGTATTCTGATCCCCTAACAAAATGCATGTTCATTCTTTTTTTGAACAGAAGTTCCATAAATTGTTATGTCATGCAAGCTTATGCATTATGCTGCTTTGAAAACAAGTGAAGTGCCGAACCAACTGAGAAAAAAGAAAGGTCATTTGTACCAATGTGTACATGAGCTACAGTGTATACGAACTGGCTTATTACCCTACATCGACGTAAATAAGCACTGAATTGATCAGTGTTTTAGTAGTAGCCATAATAAAAAAGTCATGGGCGTACATACTCAAGCAGTATTCAAACTTATGACCTCCTGATCACCGGACAGGTGTCATCTCCACTAGACCACCGTGCTTTCGCCTGACAGCAAGTGCTGGTTCTAATCCTTATAACATGCAGTGGGTACTGCGTAATTATTCAAATTCATGAAATTCTTCCGTTGAGATGTTTTCATTGCAACTGATTGACAAATTGCCCTACATCAACGTTCATACAAGCTCACTGAATTGATCAGTGTTTTATTAGTAGCCATGATACAAAATCATGGGCATACATACTTGAGCAGGATTCAAACCCACAACCTCCTGATCTCCGGACAGGTGTCATCTTCACTAGACCACCGAACAAGGATTAGAACCAACACTTGCTGTGCTTTATAGCATTCTGTAATAAGAATTCTGTAATACTGATGCAGGAAATTCAAAAGATAAATCTAATGGTCTCATTCACTGCTGGATACATGTACAGTATGCAGTGAAAGCCAGGCTAGACTCTTCAATGTGGCATGTGATCAGTGGCCTTGATGCTAATCACAGTTTATTAGGCTGCCCTCCTTTGTTTCAGTCCAGCATAGTGTGTATAGGCAGTGCATTTGATTGTTTTCACCACAATCTAGCTCAATTAAGTGCTAAAATTTGCTTATGTTGGGGGAAACTTGTGTTTATAGTTGGTAACTCGCGTTACATGCCGGTAACTCGCGTTACATGGTAACTCGCGTTACACTTTTCATTGACATTTTTTAATGTGATAACAGTGTTTATTCAAGTCAACATCCTGTGTACAGTATCAGGGTGTGATGAATTTAGAAAATTATGATTCCCAACAAATTACCTCCACTGCTTCCTTCAGAATGAAAAATATTTCTTGTTTCGGTAACTCGCGTTACGTGGCTCAAGGGCTGAACTTTCACGTGGTGATTACAATTTTTTGAAGGTGGCATAAAAATTTCCTCATGGGAGACTGAAGTAGAACCAATTTGCTTCTTTAAAATAAATTAATTGAAGTGCTAGCAGAATTTTTATATTAAAAAAAATTATATCAAGTTAAGCATGCATTTTAGCAATTTGGATGACTGAAAAATTGTCTTCAACATTTGTAGCTGTTTCTCGGGAAATATTTGACCGATTGATATAATTCTTTGAGTTTCTTTAACTTCAATATATGGGTAATACATAATGAGTAATTCTTTTGCAATATGATAAAGTTGAAATTTTAGTGCCATGTACACATTCCCACGGAATTGCCCAAAAGGACAATACTGTAAAAGAGGAAATTTTCACGGTGTTGAAATTTTCGCGCATTTCGCGCAACCAGAAACTAGCGCGAAAATAAAAGCACGCGAATATTTTTGCTTGCCATAATATTAATGCTCCTGTGCGTGATGTCTTGATTCCGCGGAATTAAAAACACGCGAAACTCTTCTTACCCGGTGAAGCGCGAAAAATTAGTCGCGTGAAAATATCCACTTTTACAGTAGGTCCTCTATGACAGCAGTATTGAAAATTACCAAAATTAAAATCCTTTTTCACTTCTTCATAGTACAGTGTATGTCCACAAAAGTGGAGAACCAGAAATGTTTGTGATACTAAATAACAACACAACTTTTAAAATGCAAAATGAAAGTGATTTCGTTAGTGCTCTTGTTTGATTTTGTTTGGATTCCAGATACTCAATTTTACTATTTCTGCTAGTAGTAGTAGTAGTAAATCTAACATACATACCACTGAAAAAAACAAAAAAGTCCTGTCAATTAATTGGACAGTTTATACTGATCTTTCACAAACTGAACTGTGTGTGAGGATGACTGCAGTACTGAACTGATTATTTTCTCTTATTTATAGGCAACATTTTCTAAATTCTGCAAATGGATGCAAGCTGTTGTTTGAAAACAGTGCTCAATAAACAATAAAGAACATAACATGGGGTGTATCATTTTTTTTCCCCTTTAAAGGGATGGTACAGTGTTGGTGGAGATGAGAATTGGGCTTTTAACTTTTTGCGAGATACCAAGAAAACACTTTATAAAATAGTACAAAGCATACCATTCTAAGAAGAATTCAAAGTTTATTTGATGAAAATCAGTTTTGGAATGGATGAAACACCCAAAAACAAAGTAAAACAAAGCAATTGTAATAAAAGGTAGGTCCCGCCTTTTTAGAATTCCCCTGTTTTGGATATCTCAGCCATTTCAGAACCAATTTCCATCAAACATCTTCAAGGAATTACATGCCCTTTCATATTTTATATGAGGTCTCTCATTATCTCAACAAAAAATGTTAGAAACCTGAAGTTAGGCCTCAACCAAAACTATGATCCCTTCAACACAAGCACTATACATGTGTAAGATGATTGTATGGCACGCTTTAAATCATAGATTGGGAAGTTGATCACAAGACTGCAAAGGTACAATCTATAATATGTCTGAATGATATCTACCAGACTGAATCACAAACACTGCACAAAAGTTCTACTCCGTATCATAGTCTTGAGGATCTCTTATTCCAAAGATTGTGAAAAACATAGTAAAACAATAAGGAAGCAATACATTCTTCTTAAACACTTTGCATTATTGAATTGAACAGGTTTTATTAAAAATCATGTCTGGCAGCCAAAGGCTGAATTGCACATGTTTTACAATCATAGTTATAAAAACAGACAGATTATTCCGGTGCTCTGTACAAACAATGATATAACGACATGACATAAAAAAGAACAAATATTACAGTGGTCACATGTGGTAAATCACAAGAAGTGATCAATCTATGAGGGTACCAGCCCAATCAATTCTGAAATTGCTTTTACAAAAACGAAAAGAAAAAGGGGATAAAAAATATCCTGTCAACATTCCCTTTGTGATTTGGGCCACATATATTTAGGGGTAGAACTTAAATTACTACAGGAAAAAAAAAAATCTTATAGATCTTGAGTTCCGCTACTGGGAAATTACATGTAATTGTATCTTATTGCATGCATAATGCATGCATGACTGCAAAAATTTCAACATCAAAATTAAGGTTTTCAAAGCAAATACATGGTACATTTGTAGGCCTACACTTGTAATTTTGGGGTGATCAAGATTAAAATACACTGTGTATTCAGAGTAACTGGCAAAATCCCAAATAAAAAAAGCTTATTCTCTGTCAGAACATAATGACGAGATACCAGTATGTACAGTGAATTCATTGTTGTTTTCTTTTTTTCATTTCCTGTTTGTTTTCCTTTTTTTAGCCTCTAGCGGAATACAGGGTGACTTGGTACAATGTAGCCTGTCTGTCATGATGCATTTTAACTATCATTTTTTTTTTTCCTCTTCGAACCCTATAAATGGTAGAGTCTATAATCATAAAAAACATATGTGATGATCAAGGACAAGATCAAAATAAATTTGTGACTGGAGTGCCAGTTAGTAAATTTGCCAGTTAACATAAAAAATAAATACATAAATAAATGGCTGCTTTGCAATTAGTAACTGCAGTGCAATAGGTCCTATAGAAACCATGTAGTGTCTCAATAAGTCTGTGCCAAAAGGATTCTTTCCACTTTCTACATATTGTATGTGTATTCAAATGTTCCACGTCCAGAAGTAAGAACATGTTTTACTCTTTTTTTTTTAGGAACTCCTGTAGAATAGTGACTGAACATCTAACAAGTTATTTGCAGGCAAAATGCCTTTACTTCACAAAACCATGAAAACCCAATGACAAGCTTACAATAACTACATTGTGTTTAGGCCTTGCCTGAACCCCCAATTTACCAGTTCCGGCAGCAAATGATAGCCTATTTTGAGAACACCAACACAGAAAAAGATTACTTTCTTGGTTCTCATCCTTCTTCCCCAGCAGTCACTGCCAGAGACTGGAACCACCTACCAGCAGACCCAGCTGACTCACCCTCCCTCGAGGCATTCAAGTCCTTCTTGAAGGAGACGGTAACTGCAGCTCATAAAAATTATGGATTTTTACTTGCACTCCATGTAACACTTCGCTAGAGTTGGTCTGTATATTTTGTAAATACACTACTTGTGGAATTTGACTGGTGGAGCACACATACGGCTGCACACTCTCACATACTACAGTGTGTAATCTTCAATCATGAAGCTGCACTAACGGAAGAAGAAGAGGCTCTGCAATTTGCGCATGCAAAGAATAGGATCAGTCTATGATTATGAATTTTGTTAGACTCTACCTGGTGCAGACGAATGGAGTTGAACCACAAATATTAAAAACACAATCATCATCTACTGGAAATTACAGCTTAGATCCCCCATGTGATATTATTACTGATAAATATCTGAATTGTCACTCTGCATTGTGTAAAATTAGAAGTGCTAAATGAGCTACTTCCAATTAATAAGCTTCAGATAATTGCTTGGCATCCAAGCTCCCTTCGTTTGGCCCAGCGGGGCTGGCGATCCGCCGTACACCGTACGAGCATGCAGCGAGCAGCGATGCAGCAGCATGGGCTCACAGCAGGCTGCTAGCCGCTGTTTCACGGCTGCTGCTGTACCACTACTGAGTATAACGTTAGGGTATGGAGACGCAATTTGTACGTGTGTGAAAGAATACCGCACCGTGGCCGTGCACTCTGTGCAGCAGGGGCGGCTATGCTGTGGCCATGTAGAGTACATTGTACGTGTACGGTACGAACAGTGCCAGTGGCGCCGACAAGGAAACACCGAGAATATAGAAAATGCCAGTCTTCTCAATTTTATGGCAGTAAAACTGGTTCAAACGAGTACCGAAAATATAGAGTCACCACACGGGGATGTGTGAAAATTTGCTCCGTTACCGAACCATATTTATTAGGACATTATGAGTGCTGAATCTCGCTTTTCTTTCTCGTCTAACAATGTTCTGACTCGTTTTCTGCTACAGGAACGACTCTTGCGTTAGATACTACATGATTTTAGAGCTCCATATCTTGCTGTACAGACCTCGTACAGCCTAGAGCCTAAGTGCAACGGAAAGATTAAAATCCGCCCTACGGAAATCATGTATTAAAAACTGCACCGATTCATGTACTTTTCAAGGAATTATGCTTTAAATTGGGGACGATAGGCCGGAGAGACCTGTCGTCGTGCGTTTAACCCCTAAAATTTATCAGAAAATAATATTCGGGATTTCACTCACCGTCAGGTTCCGAGGCTCCGATGTATAATAGGGTAATTTCAATGACAAAGAAGCTGATTGGACAATAACTGGGGTAAACAAAATTAGCATATGTAAGCGACCAATGGCAAGCAACGTCACTCAATCACTTAATAGGGTCATACGGTGGTCATGTGTCGGGTTTCATTACTGCGTTTCACGGGAGATTATTATCATAAAGGAATCTAAAAATACCCCGATAAAGGTTCAACACTTTTCGTCCACATATTCATCGACAACATCTAAATTCATCTGTTTTGATCCTAAAACTATCTCACACTATTTACACACATACCTGGTCAGGTCTTTTCAAGAAAACAATTGAAATAAAGCAGTGCGCATCGGAATAAACATACACCTGTTTGACTCATATTACAAATAGTCTATTCGATTTTTGCAAGGGGGACAGTAAGATGCTACAGATAAAAATCACACGTGAATTATAAACCCTTTGAGATACTTTTTAGCATGAAGAAGTTTACAAAGATAGTTCAGATCACCATATTGAGTTGTAATCATTCAATTTTCCCTTGGAAAATTAGTCTTTATGTTGGCCACCAGGTATGGACGAATCCATTTTGTACTAAGACTTCTGTTGCCGATAGACAGCTGCTAGGCTGCGTGCACACGATACAGGAAAAGATGACTCAACGACACCCTCCAGACCCTGACTGTAGTCTGGTTTCCAGACCATTTGCCAACTGGACTCCCCGGCGACGAAGTCGCTCGAAGGCAAAGGACTAAACACAGAACTCTTGGACTAAACCACCTTAAAGACCTAATAAAATGCTTGCAAAATGTTTTGATATGCAAAAGAAATGTAAAATATATGTCATGATTATCAATGTAAATATGTTGTCAGTGTCGTTCCGGTTTTTATCGCTTCTAGAAACTCCCCCAAATATCACATTTTTGGAGGACCCCGTTGCAGCTTTTGCGAAAAAGATAGTCACGTGACCAACACCCCTGAACCGATTGATGACGTATAAGCACGGAGTTGTGCTCAGTTAGCAGACGCCGCTCAGCACAAGCACTCAGATTACTAGCTTGGTACACGCGCGTACACGATAGCTAGCGCTAGCCCGGCCGCGTGTTTTTTTTAGACGGCACAGATTGGGGAAACTAAAAATCTATCGGGGACCCTATCCCTAAACCTAACCCTAATCCTAATCCTAACCATCAAACCCTAACCCTAACCCCAACCCTAACCCTAACCCTAACCATAACCAAAAACCCTAACCCATCGTTTTTCCTATAGGTTTAACACGCGCCATGCCCCAATCTGTGCCGTCTTTAAAAAAAAAACGCCCCCGGCCAGGCCCGGGCCCCGCGGGATGTGCGCTCCCGGTCGACCCACTGACTGTCGACATGTACGCATTATACCACGTACATTATCACTAAGTTAGCTTGCACAGATACCTGGTACCTCGAGCATAATGTCTTCCCCTATATGGGTAAACTTCGACATTGATGATGATGATGAAGACTGCAGCTCTGACGATAGCGGAGAAGAAGAGGAGGCACATGAAGTTGAAGGGGAAGATGGGGAGGGAGAGGCAGCCGATGAACCAGAACGTTATCGTGGGGCTGCACCTTACCGATATGAACCAGCTGCATCTCCCCCGCTGCCAGTGCAAGAGCGTATGAACATGGCACCAAGCCCGAGAATAGACCTCACGGAAACGATCGCCTGGGAAATACAGAGTGGTATGTCTGGTATGCCCCCATATAGTTTAACGTTAGAAAGGATATACAACCTGTATTCTACATGATTGACATTGTAAGTTGTAACTGTTTGTCTAGTACGTAAGTAGATTAGAAGAACAGGCCCAGCTCGCTCACAAAGTGAGCGGCTACTCCGGCCGCAGCAAGCAAGCGGGAGCGTCCCGGCCGTGGCCTGGCCCGTCGGCCGGCGCTTACAAGTTAAACTACCAGTAGTAGTCTAGTAGTAGATCTAGTAACAGTCTACTAGTAGTTATAGTAGTCTACTAGTAGTAGTAGTCTACTAGTACTACTACTAGTAGTAGTGCTATTACCACTACGGCACTAGGTCTAGTAGACTAGTGAGTAGTAATAGCAGAATCTTTGGTAGTAGTACAGAGGCTACACTCTAACGCCTAACGGTTAGGGGGATATCAACAGGGTGGGTCGTGGCTCAAAAAAAGAAAAGAAAAAAAAAAAGGCCTAACCAGTTTCCCGTAGTCAGTTTCTGCAACATTTGTTATCAGTAATTTAGATGCGCCATTTTCTAAGAAAAACGATACCAAGAATTATCGTCAATTTTGGTCGAGTAGTTTTTAGTGCGTCCAAAATTGAAGAGGGAGCGCACACTCAGCTCCTGGCACTGGATCTAAGTCTACGTTCAAGTCATATCTTCTCATATCATATCTGGAATAATATGTTATTCTTCATTACACTTTTCATTTTCAGAATCACAATGTGGCTAATTGTTTGAATATTAGTTTCTACGATGGTATCATATCATTTGAACCATTTGGTAGAGTCCAGACCTTTTTGTTGTTCGCAAAATAAAGAGTGGGAACTTGGGTGTAGACTAGACAGTACTTGAGCATTATGACGTTTGTTTCGCGTACATTCCCACTCAAGCCATTTACCTCAGCACCATTCCCGGCGTTCAGACGATCCCCCTCTTCGCGGGGAGCGCGTAGAGAGATTGTATCGTTTTTACGATCGACCGTCCACACGTGTCTTGATATCCCCCGGTGAACGGGGGACAAATCACTGCTAGGCACCGTATGCGCGTACAAAATGGCATTTTGAGCATGCGCACTTAGGAGAAAAACAGCTGCATGAGCTGCGCGCACTGTCCCCCACCAGAATTTGGGCTCGACAAGCTTGCCGGGGGACAGGGGAATGTCCCACCGAGCGTCCACACGATGGGATTGCCGGGGGATGTCCTGGCAAACGGGACATTCCCCTCGCAGCGGGGGATCGTCTGAACGCAGGGATTATGACACTTAAACATGACCATTGTGACGTCACAATAAAACAACGCAAGGTCACTGCGCCGAATATTCAAGTCGAGCGCATTAAACAGTGCGCTGCCAGGATCCGTGCAATGGCGGCTCCCACAACGGGAAATGGCAGCTACCTCGCGCGGCTGCCTCCCCACTGGACTACGCCCTCTTGTGTTATAATCTCTTTGGTCTAGGCCTATAAAGCAGGCGAGTCGCCGTAGTATATTAGTACAGACACGCAGTGGTGGTGGGGCTATCGTGAAATAGGCCCCACCGCAGTGCGCGTGCACCGTACCCGTGCGTTTATAGCACCCACTGACTGTCGACATGTACGCATTATACCACGTACATTATCACTAAGTTAGCTTGCACAGATACCTGGTACCTCGAGCATAATGTCTTCCCCTATATGGGTAAACTTCGACATTGATGATGATGATGAAGACTGCAGCTCTGACGATAGCGGAGAAGAAGAGGAGGCACATGAAGTTGAAGGGGAAGATGGGGAGGGAGAGGCAGCCGATGAACCAGAACGTTATCGTGGGGCTGCACCTTACCGATATGAACCAGCTGCATCTCCCCCGCTGCCAGTGCAAGAGCGTATGAACATGGCACCAAGCCCGAGAATAGACCTCACGGAAACGATCGCCTGGGAAATACAGAGTGGTATGTCTGGTATGCCCCCATATAGTTTAACGTTAGAAAGGATATACAACCTGTATTCTACATGATTGACATTGTAAGTTGTAACTGTTTGTCTAGTACGTAAGTAGATTAGAAGAACAGGCCCAGCTCGCTCACAAAGTGAGCGGCTACTCCGGCCGCAGCAAGCAAGCGGGAGCGTCCCGGCCGTGGCCTGGCCCGTCGGCCGGCGCTTACAAGTTAAACTACCAGTAGTAGTCTAGTAGTAGATCTAGTAACAGTCTACTAGTAGTTATAGTAGTCTACTAGTAGTAGTAGTCTACTAGTACTACTACTAGTAGTAGTGCTATTACCACTACGGCACTAGGTCTAGTAGACTAGTGAGTAGTAATAGCAGAATCTTTGGTAGTAGTACAGAGGCTACACTCTAACGCCTAACGGTTAGGGGGATATCAACAGGGTGGGTCGTGGCTCAAAAAAAGAAAAGAAAAAAAAAAGGCCTAACCAGTTTCCCGTAGTCAGTTTCTGCAACATTTGTTATCAGTAATTTAAATGCGCCATTTTCTAAGAAAAACGATACCAAGAATTATCGTCAATTTTGGTCGAGTAGTTTTTGTTTTATGCTAAAAATCATACTGTGGAAGGAAGCCCAAACGCCGTGCTTATCTACCGATGAATGCCACGGTGGGGCTGGATTCACGAGTAGGTCTAGGCCAAAGAGATTATACCTATACCCGGCGTTCAGACGATCCCCCTCTTCGCGGGGAGCGCGTAGAGAGATTGTATCTTTTTTACGATCGACCGTCCACACGTGTCTTGATATCCCCCGGTGAACGGGGGACAAATCACTGCTAGGCACCGTATGCGCGCACAAAATTGCATTTTGAGCATGCGCACTTAGGAGAAAAACAGCTGCATGAGCTGCGCGCTCTGTCCCCCACCAGAATTTGTTGCCGGGCTCGACAAGCTTGCCGGGGGACAGGGGAATGTCCCACCGAGCGTCCACACGATGGGATTGCCGGGGGATGTCCTGGCAAACGGGACATTCCCCTCGCAGCGGGGGATCGTCTGAACGCAGGGTTTGAGTAAGTAGTCGCCATACGCGTGCGTACAAATAGTGCGTCCAAAATTGAAGAGGGAGCGCACACTCAGCTCCTGGCACTGGATCTAAGTCTACGTTCAAGTCATATCTTCTCATATCATATCTGGAATAATATGTTATTCTTCATTACACTTTTCATTTTCAGAATCACAATGTGGCTAATTGTTTGAATATTAGTTTCTACGATGGTATCATATCATTTGAACCATTTGGTAGAGTCCAGACCTTTTTGTTGTTCGCAAAATAAAGAGTGGGAACTTGGGTGTAGACTAGACAGTACTTGAGCATTATGACGTTTGTTTCTCGTACATTCCCACTCAAGCCATTTACCTCAGCACCATTCCCGGCGTTCAGACGATCCCCCTCTTCGCGGGGAGCGCGTAGAGAGATTGTATCGTTTTTACGATCGACCGTCCACACGTGTCTTGATATCCCCCGGTGAACGGGGGACAAATCACTGCTAGGCACCGTATGCGCGTACAAAATGGCATTTTGAGCATGCGCACTTAGGAGAAAAACAGCTGCATGAGCTGCGCGCACTGTCCCCCACCAGAATTTGGGCTCGACAAGCTTGCCGGGGGACAGGGGAATGTCCCACCGAGCGTCCACACGATGGGATTGCCGGGGGATGTCCTGGCAAACGGGACATTCCCCTCGCAGCGGGGGATCGTCTGAACGCAGGGATTATGACACTTAAACATGACCATTGTGACGTCACAATAAAACAACGCAAGGTCACTGCGCCGAATATTCAAGTCGAGCGCATTAAACAGTGCGCTGCCAGGATCCGTGCAATGGCGGCTCCCACAACGGGAAATGGCAGCTACCTCGCGCGGCTGCCTCCCCACTGGACTACGCCCTCTTGTGTTATAATCTCTTTGGTCTAGGCCTATAAAGCAGGCGAGTCGCCGTAGTATATTAGTACAGACACGCAGTGGTGGTGGGGCTATCGTGAAATAGGCCCCACCGCAGTGCGCGTGCACCGTACCCGTGCGTTTATAGCAAGCAAGGGTAGGTCCTCCTAGGGTTTAGGGTTAGGTAGGGTTGTATTTATGGTTAAATTGGCCGTTAAATTAGTCGAGGGCCATATTATGAAGTCATTTTCGCCGCATTCACGAGTATTCACTGTGGAAGGCAGCCCCACCGCCGTGCTTACCTACCGAGATGAACGCCACACGGTGGGGCTGAAACAAGCGAGTCGCCGTAGCATTACTATTGGTACAGACACGCAGTGGTAGGGCCTATTTCACGAGTTTGCCGAAAATAATGGATATCCAAGCGTACCACAGTTGTAATCTGTATTATTGGCAGTATTAAATCCGATACAGTTCATTAAATATTCTTTTGTCTAAAGGCTTAGCCAATGGCAATAGTGCAGCGCAGCACCTGCTATGCGCTCGCTAGCTCGCTCCCCCGCCAGCGCTAGCCAGTGCAGCCGCCGGCCGGCTGTCGCTGCGCTGCGCTAGCATAGCCTTGCCAGCTCGCTGGCTACGGCTAGACTGGTCGTGAACGACTCGACTCCGTTCTTAGACGTCATCACAATTTAGAAGTGATAGTGCGCCGCATGCGGCGAAAGTATAGCAAGTTTTCCAAAACCGAGGAAATTGCATCCATTATGTTAACAAATATAGAACAAATTTCAGAACAGTAAAAAAACCCGCACAACCATAGAATTACTTAGAATTTAACATTTGATATTATTACATCATTGAGAAAAAAATGCCTAAACCATTTTATTAGGTCTTTAAAGTATACCAGTTTTCGACGTTGAGGGCGTCAATATTCTTAATAGCGAAATACTGTAGTACGAGCAGTGGGTCTGGGAAGTTATTGTTGTTGTTGTTGTTTTATTTTAATGGCGTTTTAAAAAAAATCAGACTAAGACCAATGTAGTCTTGGTTCCGGGCAGACAACTTTTATCTCATAATGTACAGCGTAGTGACCTTGGAATTACGAGTCTTACATATATGAAGGGATCGGTGCAATATAGTGCTAACCCACACAATGTTCATTTTGAGATAATCGCTTTTAAAAGTTTGAAAAAATCCATAAATCAGGTTAATTACTCGAGAAGGCCAATTTTTTCGTATATGAACCTTTACATACTCAAGATTGAATAGTGTCTTGGAGAAAGTTACTACGTTGATATCTTGGTGGATTCAAGGGGATTTTTCAAGTCACATTTTGATTGATAATGTATACAAATATTCTTTATTCTATGAAAACTCACAAAATATCAATATCTCTTCACTCAAAACGGAAAATTAATGTAAGATTTGAGTTTCCCTCCTTTGTAACGCGAAATTAAAACCAGATAGGCCTATACTTGTTTTAACCGTCTGTATTGTATAATCTGTGTGAATTATGACTTTGCATATATTTCAGATTGAAGTTTGAAGTTTGAAGTTTATTTGAACAATTTCCAGCGACCCCTTTCGGAGTATGAGAAATTTACAGTGTCTTTGTAACAGTAAAATACAACCAACATGATGTTAACATATATACATACATGTATGAACAAATATAATAATCATAAAGTACATTGAAAACACGATGAAAAGGGATGCCTGACACAAAAAGGACATCACGGTATTCATTCATTCAATCATTCATTTCATTTATTTCATTTCCAACAACATTTTTATACACAAAATAACACAACATCAATGCAATGTACTCTCTAAAAAATTTCGAGTGAATAATTCACTCCTAGGAAGGAGTGAATAAAATTTCACTCAATTAAGAGTGACTTTCACTCGTTGTCGAGTGAATTTCACTCTTGTAACGAGTGAAATTTGTGTGAAACCCATTCGCCGAGTGAATTCCGAGTGAAAATTAAGCCGAGTGAATTCTGAGTGAATACATAATTAAACGCATTTGGCTAGGCCAATAGAAATTGAGAATTCCCCTGTCATGTGTTTACTCTAAGCCAATCACCAGCCGCAATTTCTCCTGGCTTGGGCGCGAGCAGGAACAGCGACGCGTCGCCTGTGCGTGGACTGTGTGCAATTGCGTGCTGTGTGCTAGCTGTGCGTGTATTATGCATAGGATCACAAATTTACGTGCGTGTAAGTGCAATCGTGAGAATCTGAGCCTGGATGTCGTCATGGACGTGAGAAAATGTCTGTCTTCAAATTGAGTGGGGCGGAGATATTATTCACATTTTTGAAGGTAAGCAAACCATAGATCGATCTAATTATAACTTGTTGAGTTTTTTTCAGCATTACGGGCTAGTCTAACGTCAGCTCTCCGTAAACGACCATAAGTAAGTTACCTTTAGGGTTCTACACGAATAACCCCGGGCCGCCCGTGGCACCACCTAGCTACAGTGTACCATGGGGCTGGTCATAACATAAGAACACCTTACGAACAGCTAGAATCCGAGGCCGAAACTCAACTGGTACACACTAGGTGTTGGGATCTAATAATACGTTGAGTCTTTAGACTTTTGTTTAATTGTACACGTTGGGATCTAGGGCTTGAACTATTCAAAAAAAAAAATGAATGATGAATGAAACGTTGGTCGTTAGCCATTGAATTGACATTCGTAAGCATAATATCATCACATAACTATACACAGCCCAGTCGCTGTACGTAGGTACATTTGCGTCTTAATGTACAGCGACTGGGTTGTGTATAGGCCTAGTTAATCATCACACAGAGATTACTGTGGTCGAGTGTAGAGATCGAACTTTAACTGTTATAGCTAAGCTGTGCTAATTAATTATAGATTAGAAGCGCCTAGCGCCAGACACGTACTCTACATTGCTATTGTTGAGTTGACAGCCGAATCACTGACACTGGTCTGTGTTGCCAGATGAGATGGTGATCTCGATCAGTACGGTAATAAAGAATGGTGAAATTTGGTGATTTATCATGATTATTGTTCATTATATACACTGTATGTAGTAAAAAGGACTTTTATTTGCCGCTACATTCGAGCATCCAAACAGCTGGGAGAATACCACGTACACTAGCTCCCACGTCATGTGTCGTGATCATCTACATGTACTACTGTACTAGGTACGTAAGAAGTATGATGCGTGTACTGTTCGTGTTAAGTGCTAGTGTTGGTCCACTGTGACATCACACTTCTAGCTGAAGATCAGCGTGCTCACACATCATGGAGATCGATCCCCCTTGTTGCAGACGATGACTGGTACCGGTACTATTTTCAACGTTGTTTTTTTATGAAAGTTACAGGTGACCTTTGAAATTTGGCAGAAATCATCTTTTGGTCTTTAATTCTAACATTAGACATGCTGATGTAGCTAAAAAAGTAATTAGGCCTACTAGCTTTTGTATTGGTGCTTACTTAGTATTTGTGTGGACAAAACAACTGCATAATTATTGTCTTGTGGAAATGAGTTCTAAATCCATTTCTGAACCTTGTGTTTTCATACTTTCCTCCAGATAAAGACGTAGACATGACAGCTCTTTGGGAGTGATGGTGATTTAAAGGAACTCGGTGTAGGGGTCATCATTTGGGGAACAAAGACAGATATTGATAGCTGTACAGTCTCTGTCACACAAGAGGGTGCAGATCACCAGATTGCAAAGTACCAGATGTGGTCAACGACTAGCCATTGAATTCAGGGTTGACGAATGCTGGAAACACCGGGCCAACATCAGCGAAGGAGCCTCTGAGATATGGACTTCCATTGCATTAACCCTGCTGTAAGCTATTCTGTTGTTTTCCATAATGATTAATGAAGGGAGACTAGTTTGAAATTGATTTATATTTATTTTACATTCTGGAGTCTTAGTAATTACATAAGAGGCTACATTAAGAGACTGAATGCTTGGGTGGTTTTATTTTGTTTGAAGAAATGATTTTCAAGATATTTCATGGAGCATGCAGTTTTGGAGCTGTCCTTCCCTCTGAAAATGAATGTCTTGACAGGTTAGTACTTGTATTTAAGAAAAATGTGTACCGTGTACTTGCCGTACCGACAGAAGTGAAAACCATGTTATGGTCAGTCTTGAGTTGTGTAAGTAGAGCTGTTGCTTTGATTTATGTCAAATATGTAATGTGTTAAGTTCATAATGTAAACTGAAGGAACCTACTATCCTCATGCCATTTGTATTATTCATAAAACCATTAAATTTTACTTATTTGCCCAGGAATTCAACACACACATCACTTCAAGGGGGAAGAGATACTTCAAAAGCTGAGGGAAGGAGTTCTGACTGTTCCGAGGAGACATCTGCACACCCAGATCATTGCAGCATATTGGTTGTTGAAAATGGAAGCAGAAAACTGTACAGCGTAAGTTTGATTATTTAAAATATTATTATTATTCATATATTGTATTATCATAATTATTGAAAATTGGTCTGGAATACCAGTTTCCCATTGTCATGTCTTGTACTACATTTCCATCCAATATATAACCATGTAATTTGCCTGTTCATTTTTTTTTTTTGGTCTTCTCAAGTATAGAGAAAAGCAGACTAAAATTTGCCCCCCCCCCCCCCCCCAAAAAAAAAAAGAAAAAAAAAGAAAAGAAAGAAAGTAGAAGGGACCGGTAAGTATAACATTGTTAATGAAGTGATGGTTATAGATTTAAAAATAAAGACTGGTATACTTGTATGAGACATGTAAACAGAGTGTACACACAAGACTCCACGCTGACTTATTTTCTTGGTAGCCCCATCGGGCCACATGTATATTGATTTGATAATAGTCCCAATACTTATGATTTAATCATCACAATGATCAATAAAAAAGTGGGAGTTGATGTGCCATGAAGTTCAATGGATAATCACATCTTGTATAAATTTTTCTACTAACTGTGCACATTCACACTTAACCTATCTGCATGAAATTTTCATATGTATTAACTGATATCTGGCTCAAGTAGCAATAAATGTACTTGAAACAGTGGTACTGAATAGCAATAGAAATTAATGCCAAGAAAAAAAAACCCATAAAAATAGTTCAGCCCCTTAAAAGATTAAAATGAGGGCCAAATTTTTGATGTTATATATTTGCGTCCTAGAATATGATTAACATTCTTCTTGCTTTCTTTTTAAATTCAGATACCAAGTAGTGAGCAAAGGATGTTGTAGCCAAGGCTGTTGCGATGCAGTACCCCACTTTGTGAGACACCACACAAGGTGCAAAAGGGAACCCATAAAAATAGTTCAGCCCCTTAAAAGATTAAAATGAGGGCCAAATTTTTGATGTTATATATTTGCGTCCTAGAATATGATTAACATTCTTCTTGCTTTCTTTTTAAATTCAGATACCAAGTAGTGAGCAAAGGATGTTGTAGCCAAGGCTGTTGCGATGCAGTACCCCACTTTGTGAGACACCACACAAGGTGCAAAAGGATATGTAAGTTTATACTCGTAAGTTTATGTGATCTACAACTTTTTTTAGCCCTCTTTAGCAGAAAGCTTAAGTGACATACCTTGAAACATGGTATCTTATTCATCTAGCTTGCAAAAACTTCAACATTTTCAACTTTTCTCAAGAGCTAGTGGACAGAATTAAGCAACCAAACGAGGAGTTGATCGTCCTTGTTTAGTTAGGGGGCAAGGACCCAAAGTTTTTCAGGTTATGGGCATGACCCCCCCCCCCCCCCCCCCAAAAAAAAAAAAAAAAAAAAAAATGGCCTTTACAGGGAAATTGCATTTATTTCTTAATTAACTCATTGTGCAAATATACAGGCAATGTGGGGACTTTTTATAATCTTTGATGTACCTTTTCATAGATGTCTAATAAAGTTGTGTGCAGATTGGCCTGATTCCATGACTTAGGTTCGATAAACGTTTACTTCAACGTAACGTAATGTAACTAAGTTCCAACATGCCAGTTGCACCGTTCATTCATAATAAACCTATTCTCGTTTTCTTCCATAAGAATGCCACTACATGTACTTCTACTGCTATCAGATCTTCATCAGTTATAGTCAACTCTGTGCCAAAGTCAAATTTGTTGAGACTCAAGAAAAAGCTTTGACTTACAATGCATTCTTATATTTCAGGAGCATACCTGTATGGCAAGGATCATGGATTCATTGAGTATCGTTTGAAGACCTTGAGGAGCTATGACACCACTTATCACCTCAGGCAGAGAGAGAGAGAGTAGTTGCAGCTCCCACCAAGCCCCTGACCGAGCACCATTCCATCGTTAGATTAGAAGCCCAATGAGAAGAGACAGCTACCATCGGTGTATAGGTCTAAATACCCTTGCTTTTTCCTCTTTTGAGATACAGTATAAATATTATTATGCTCCTCTGACGTTGGAACTTACATTCTTGTTGAAGAGTCAGCCTCATCAGGTTCAGCGGTAGTTTAACATGAAGCTGTTACCAGGATGTACTGCAGCACTTCAACATTAAAAGTAGAACAGGGCTCGCCGATGAAAAGAGTTTGTTGCATAGAATGTGTGATTGTTAATGCTTTAAATTGTTGATTGTTGTATATACTAGTAACTGAAAATAGTTTTGACTTATATAGTCAAGAAAAAAATCTCCTCTTCATGGCCACATGTTAATCAATACATTCATCTGTAAGGTGTTCCAAGCATATGAAAGAATGTTTGGCCACACACAGCTTGGCATTCCGCATGATACGAATCTGGCTGCGCTCATGATTAAGCACCCCCTTCTCTACAGGCAATTCTGACTTGCTTTAATAAAACCTTTTTATGGTCTAATATTCAAGAGAGAAAACTGTTGACAGACACTCGTATGTATTTTTTTTTCTTTCCCTCATTTTTTTTTTATTTTTTTTATTTTTTATTTTATTTTTTTTTTGGGGGGGGGGGAATGCTACAAATAGCAGCTAAATAGTAGAATCTTCCAATGTTCATCCATGCTCTTGGGATGAAGATCATGTCTCTATGTTGTGATTAAGTTACCACATACATTTGTCACCCCTTTGATTAACAGTGAAGCAGTACAATATGCATGTGCTCAAATTTATTGCATCCATCTTCTTTGGAGTAGGGGGAAAAATCTTTAAAAAAAAATAAAACAAATTGATGGGAATCATTGATCCCTAGGGTTACGGGACCCAGAGTTATTTTGTACATTTTCACCTTTATGTAATTGATGTACTGTACTTTGAAAAACTTATGGGTAGAAGCTGAATTGGTTCAACTTCTTTTTCCACGAAACATCTGCAGCCCATCATTGATAAATCCACGGCATTAGAGTAGATGGAGCCAAATAGATTAGTTCACGAATGTGCCAAGTCAAACTTACGGATAATTCTTCCCTTGACCTCATAACAAATTATTAAGATAACCTGCAACTGACAATCATATGTTGTTATAGAGTGTTAGCAGTGATGTCACAATTGCCCACCATAAGGCCGCGTTCACATAGAAGTATACTATTTGGGTATTCGGGGCTCGTTTTCGAGGGCACGCGAATAGCTTGAATCGAACGATAGGCTTTCCTAACACCGGTTCACATAAGAGGGCACTATTTGAATGTACCGAATAGCATAGAATAGTGTAGCAAAGTGGGAATTGAGCTTGTTCGATTTTCCTGCAGCGTATACCGTCTCACGTTTATGAAATAATGACAATTTTGGTCTGGATTTGCCCTTTAGCAAAAATAAGCATGTAGACTGACATTCTGATGCAGTTTAGAAATTGTTAATAAGATTTGCTGGGATGTAGGAGGAAGAAATCCTCACTGCATGGGATGGCAAGTTGACGGTAAGGGTGATGGTGTACTGGGTGCCCGAATAGCGAATAGCGAATACAGAATACCGTATACCGTATACTTCTATGTGAACACAGCCTAATGAAGTCAATTGCCTAAACTGACTAGAAATCAAGACTGCATACAAAAGTTGCAGCAATGTTTACTTCAGGGAAACCTAAGGCAAAAGAACACCTTTGTTAGAGAGGCATGCATGAATGAATATTGATCGCCTTTGCTATGGAAGCCACCATTATGGTGGCCAACATGACGTCACATGAAATCACTCCATAGGAAATTCAGTTTGCATGCATTAGTTGTTGCTACATCTGGCAAAACTCGGAAGGATTACAAGTGTTCAATATTGTACAATGATGCCTTATTTAGGTGAAGAAGATCAATGATATGATACATGTTGTGTCAACTGTATTGATTGCAATTCTTTTTCCATAAATAGTAGGCCCGGTTGAGGGGGGGGGGGGGGGGGAGGGGCTACGAGCCCTCCTCCCCTTTGACATTCCATGCCAAATTTCATGAAGGCATGATTATTTTGGGGGGTTATTGATTGTAATCAATAACATAAATATTCTCATGCTGGACGTGTCGCTGACAAATTTCATTGAAAAGGCAATGAAAAACAAAAAGTAAGAAACAAAGAAATACATGAGTAAATAGAAAAAAATAGATACTTCAGAATTGTTTGATGGCACAGTTTTTTTCTCTTTCATTTGCTATGGATGCTAGAAAGAATAATTACACAAAAAACAAAAAATGTGCCTTTTTGGAACTTTAGTTATGGCAAATGGTCTGATTTCATGCTCAAATTAGCATAATTTAGCCAAGTGACTTTTTTTGTTGTTGAAAATCAACATTACCGTTTATAGATTATGTCACAGGCAATTTGTGTGTGGATTTTGTAATGATCGCACGGTTGATGGCCGAGGTCTGGGGGGTTTCAGGGAGGCCCCCCTCTGGCTCTATCATCTACATAAATACCCCACCTAAAGCCTACTTAAAGTCAAGACCATGCTTCTCTGATCGAGTATGTTTAGGTAATTGTGCAATGTACTTGTAGAACATCACTGTGTTACATGACAGAGGATCCAAACTTGATTAACCATGCAGTATTTAAATTTCTGTATTTTTGTCAATTTTTCAAAGCAATCACAATTCCTGGTACATGTGTGATTGTTTTTGTATTATAATATAGATAATGATGACTATACTTTGCAAGTCTTTTGTAGCTTATCATTGAACATGCAATAATTATATTCACTTGTAGTCGAAAATTAAACATGTTCAGGAAGGGTACTTGTAAAATTTTTCACTTTTGTACAAATTTTATGCATTTGGCATATTTTCGGGGAAATGTGTGATGCTAATATTTGAAGAGTTTGTTCGCAAAAACCGATATGTCCATTTTTGAAGATTTTGAAGTACGGTCTCTGTCATAAAGTACAAAATAATACCTTTTGAATTATATATTGGTCACTTCATATAAAGGTACATTTTTGAAGTTATGATCAAAAGAAGCAAACATTTTCTTATTATTCTCTGTATTTTTCTTGACCTTTAATTGCAAATATCTCCATTTGGCACATATGGACTTATCAGTTTTTGCAAACAAACTCTTAATTTGTAGAGCTTTGGGAATGACAGCTAGAATAGCATATTTACAAGGACATTGTGATCATTATGGTGACAGTTGTTCTTAAATGATATAAAATGATATAAAGAGGTATATTCTTTTTTTTATTTCAGGTGATCCAGTCGACATCACACATTTATTTAATATAGAGAATCAGCTCATAAAAAAAAAAAAACATATCATGCATAGCATTTAGTACATTATCTTCTTATATCCCCCTCAATGCTACTTAAAGAAAGAATAAATTAATAAGAAAGAATGAAACAACAGCCAATTGGATTACTAGCTTATATTTATTCAGTTTCATGTATTGATCCAGCTCGGGTAGGAATGACTTTCAAAACTGGAACACAAAGTTGACAATGCTCTGGGCTACCAGTGGTGGATCGTTGGCTTCAAAATACATGCATTAATATTAACAAATATCTATATTATGAACGTTGCTTGCTGTTTTTGTTTGTATTACTAGTAGTTTGATTGGTATTCATTATTCCAGAAATGGCTCCAGACCACCTCGATTATTCCCAAATTCATCACCATTGTCACTTTTTCTTCCAGGGTTGAATAACTAGTGCACTGAGTGCTGTGATAGAGATGTGTGCTCATGTAGAGTGTAATTCCGTTTGGGATTGAAAAAAGATTGAAAAAGGATTGAAAAAAGATTGAAAAAAGATTGAAAAAGGAGTGAAAAACCTCTGGAGTTAAAGAAGAGTGAAATAAATAGGAGTGAATTGAGAGTGAGAAAGGAGTGAAAAACGACTGACAAAAGAGTGAAATACGTCAGGAGTGAATTTAGAGTGAGAAAAGAGTGAACATCCCACCAAAAACATTTCCGTCTTTTTTCACTCTCTTTTGGAGTGAAATTTCTGTTCACTCGAAATTCACTCCACTTCTAGTGATCCTTGACGTCACTACCAAGGGGAGTGAAAATCGAGTGAAAATTCACTCTTTCTTTTTTAGAGAGTAGTAACAAAGAAAAATACGTGAAGTTGACAATACTACGCATCACAAAAGCAAAGTAAACAATGAAAATTGAATTGAAACTAAAGTTGCAGGAAATGGAGGAGACATGCTAAAAAGCTAAGCTTGTATTTTGCAGTCTCCTCGTGGACAAAAAGACTAAATAGCATCAAAAAGCAATTAGCTAGACATAATATATCGGTGTACAACACAACAGACCTATACATATAAACAAACAAACAAACAAACAGACGGACAAGCAAACACAAGCAACCTCTCTTGTAAAGAGAAAGATAGAGAGAAAAAAACAAAACACAGTAAAGGAAAAAGAGGAAAAGAGGAAATTATTTTGAAAGAAGAAACAGAAAGAGACAAGAGGACAGGGAAAGGCGAGAAAGGAGAAGAGATGAAGGGTCTATACCAGCACACGCGAGGCACATGATGCGGTGGATCACCGAGGTATATGTACATAATGTAGGAAAGGAATAGATAAAAGAAAAGAGTGAATATAACGAATATAAAAGAGAGCTCAGAATTAAGGCTAATTAAAATATAACTCATTCAACTATATAAGAATTTATGAACAACTTCTTCAGTTTAAATGTGAATGTGTTTAAACTTAGAACTTGCTTCATACTATTATCGAGACTGTTCCAAAATTTGGGGCCAGTAAAAGAAAACATGGATTTAGCAAACATAGTCCTAGTTAATGGAAAATGAAATGAGTTGGATTGCCGGGTAGGATAAAAATGAACAGATCTATTTTTAGTGAACATGGACTCAAACACAAATGGGAGAGAATCATTGGTAAGTTTGTACATGAATTGTCCTAGGTGTAACAAATACAAGTCCTTAACTTTTAAGATTTTGCTTTCATGGAATAACACATCAGTATAACTTCTCCACGATTCATTGCAAATAATGCGAAGAGCTTTTTTCTGTAACAAAAGTAGTCTTTCCAAATGAGAAGAATGTGTGTTTCCCCAGGCGAGTATACCATAATTCAAATAAGGTAAAATCAGAGATGAATATAACATTAAAAGAACATTTTTAGGTAAACAAAATTTAACTTTGTTTATAACACCTATATTTCTTGAGATGATACGGCTTATGGAATCAATATGTGAAATTCCAAGTAAGTTTACGGTCAATAATCAAACCTAGGAATTTGATTGAAGAAACTTCTTCAATAACTGTATCATTTAGATATACTCTTTCTAGGTACATTTTCTAAAGAGTTACTAAAAATCATACATTTAGTTTTTTTAATATTTATGGACAATTTATTTGCTCTTATCCATTGAAGTAATTTATCCAATTCAACATTTAAAACATCAATTAACATATCAGGATCAGAATGTGACAAAAAACATTAGAATCATCAGCAAATAATAGAAAGGAAAGAATACTTGATGAATTCGGCATATCGTTAATGTAAAGGATGAATAAAAGAGGTCCAAGCAAACTTCCTTGAGGCACTCCACAATTAACATTTTGCATAACAGATGTATGCCCATTAACATAAACAAATTGCTTACGGTTAGAAAGGTAACTTCTAAACCACTCCAAGGCCTTTCCTCGGATACCATAATATGATAATTTATAAAAAAGTATATTGTGGTCAATGGTATCAAAGGCCTTGGAGTAGTCCAGGAAAACGCCGATTGTATGATGAAATTGATCAATAGCTTTTGAAACTTTATCTAAAAAGGTAAGTATTGCGTGAGAGGTGTTGTGGTTTTGCCGGAAACCAAACTGATAATCAGAAATTATTTTATGAATATCCAAAAACTTCAATAATCTAAAATGAACAACTTTTTCAAGTAATTTCGAAATAGAAGTCAACAAAGATATAGGTCGATAATTGCAAACATCTTCCCTATCCCCCTTTTTTATAAATAGGAATTACTTTAGAAATTTTCATATCCTCAGGGACAACTCCGTTACACAAAGACAAATTAAAGACGTGTACTAATGGATCAACAATAAAATTGATAGTATTTTTCAAAAGAACATTATCAATACTGTCATGCCCGGCACTTTTCTTGTTTTTCAAATTCTGAACAATATCTAACAATTCATTTCTCTCTAAAGGAACAAAAAACAGTGAGTTAGGATTACGAGTTTGTAAAAAATCCAAAAAATTCTTTTGACTATCTGGAACATTGTGAGCATGATTATTGCCAATTTGTGAAAAATACTGATTAAAAATATTTGAAATGGATGTAGCATCATCGATAATCAAATTGTTATGTTTGATTACACACTTTTACTGCACTTTGTTCATTTTTTTACACACACCCAAGCAAACACAATTAAATATTCTGATCATTTCGGGGGGGGGGGGGGGGGGCAACTGATGGGGTAACACCCTGCCGTAGAAGATGGCAACTCTTCTTTTCCATCTCTCATATCTTCCTATGCTATAAAATCAGGACACCCTATACAATTTATTGGTCGATAGGTGGCGCTGTTCATCCTGTCGGTCTCGTGAGCCTAGTATGCGTAGCGTCGGTCTCGTGGATCTTCTGAGTGTAGTGTCGGTCTCGTGGGCTTTGTTTGCTTACTGTCGGTCTCATGAGCCTTTTGTGCGTAGTGTCGGTCTCGTGAGCCGTATAACTCCTGGGCTTTTTTTTTACTTGATGTCGAACTCGTGGGCTTTATTTACTCATTGTTGAACTCTTGGGCTGTATAACTGGTGGGCTGTATGACTTGTGAGCTGTGTGACTCGTGGGCTGTATGACTTGTGAGCTGTATAACTTGTGGGCTGTATGACTCGTGGGTGTCGGTCTCGTGACGTGCACCCGTTTCATCAACGTTTGTAAGCGCTGACAATTTCAGCAAAATCCTTGGTTTTGATTGGCTGAGATGCTCTGGTCACTGACTGTTACTATGGTGATTCAAGTTGTCAGCGCTGACAAACGTTGATGAAACACCCCCCTGGGCCTCTTATCTCAGTTCACGCTTTTCTATAGAGTGCGTGCATTTTCCCAATATTTGGATAGCCTAGGAGTCCATTTGAATCGAATTATACATCATTTCAAAGCTTAGAGTATATAATATGTATGCTCTTTCAGAATCTGCCATGCCTGGCGACTTTTTGTTGGTTTTGTGATGCAGGGTCACATAATACAGCGTGCTAAATTCAGAAAGCCCTTCACACTGAATGCCTAAAAAAAAAAGTGTCCGAAAACAATTATTCAAAATTAAATTTTCCAGCAGAGTTGTTGCAAAGCAGTTACCATATGCTTGTACTCTGATGCCAAATGCCTAATAGGGGATAAGACTTGAAAGCTGATTGGTTCAAAACTGTAAGAGACATGAGACGTGTCCACTAGAGATGTCCCACTTCTCCCGCATCCCAGTTCATCCCACTCTCCCCTTCGGTGAGTTCTTTGAGTATCCTCTTTTCATTGATTTTTCAGCATCGCTTTCCATTGCTGTTGATACTGCTGATGTTCGATACTAGTCTGGTTTCCAGACCCTTTGCCAACTGGACTCCACGGTGACGAAGTCGCCGCCCCCCGACGAAGTCGCCGCCTTTGCCGAAAAATCAACTTAAACTATACTAGTTTTCGACGTTGAGGGCGTCAATATCATGGATAGCGAAATAGTATGGGCAGAGGGTCTGGAAGCCAGACTAGTTCGATACCAATCAACCCTTACTTGCTCCACTCAAGTTGCAAATTGTAACACACGCACACGCGCGCGCACATACACACATACACACACACACACACACACACACACACATACACACACACACGCACGCACACACACACACACACACACACACGTGCACACAAGCAAACAAACAACATACAAAATAGAAGAAAAAAAAAAGAGACGGATCACAATATAAAAAATAGGAGCCCTTGATACAGCTATCTCACTGAGCGGCGAACATTTGCGAACGTAGCGAATTTGAGATTCGCCAACTTTCTGACGAATGTTTGCGAAAAATCAAAGTTCGCTTCTGCCATTAGCGACAGTTAGCGACTTTTAGCGATGTTTAGCGACAATTAGCAACACTTTAGCGAATGTTTGCGAAAGTGTTTGCGAACACAGGTGGCGACTATTAGCGAATGTTAGCAAATCTTAGCGACAATTTTGCAAAATGTTAGCGACAATTTTGCAAATGTTAGCGACAGTTTTGCAAATATTAGCAACTGTTTGCAAATCCTTTGCGACAATTTTGCGAATGTTCTTGGACCTAGAAAAGTACCAGGCGATTTTGTATAGTAAGACCTATAAAACGACATAAAACCTTCCACTGAATTCAGATCTCTTGTGACAACCGTTCAAGATGGATTTCCAGGATATGGAAATAAATTTCTGCCACGAAGAGGCTCAAGGTGTTGCTATCCTTGAAGAGCTGCTTTGTCAGGCTGCTGCTACAGCTATTCTCTCTAAAAAAGAAAGAGTGAAAATGTTCACTCTTGAAGAAGTGAATAACAGAAAAGAGTGAGTTTCAAGTGAAATTAGAGTGATTTTGGAGTGAAAATGTTCATTTTCACTCATTTTTGAGTGACCTCAGGGATCGCTCCAAGATTTTCGAGTGATCCCTGAAGTCACTCCAAAATGAGTGAAAATAGATATTTTCACTCAAAATTCACTCCAATTTCACTCAAAACTCACTCTTTTCTGTAATTCACTCCTTCAAGAGTGAACATTTTCACTCTTTCTTTTTTAGAGAGTTGTGCAGCATAAGATAAATAAAATAAAGAAAAACAAGAAAGGAAGAAGAAAAGAAAGAGAGTCAGAGAGTGCTTGTTGCAGAGGACAGACTTTAGTCTATATGAAAAGCTTTTGAAGCAATTACAATCATGATGGATATGTCAAGAGCTTCAAGAACTTTCTTAGAGTGGAACCTTGTCTGTTTCAGAAGCTTTTATATAGGAACCATGTGGTTACTTGTTCGCTAGCAGTGGCGAATCATATAAAAATGTTAGCGACACCGTATTACGACCGTTTGCGAATTCTTACGAGTGTTTTGCGAATGTTTGCGAATGTTTGCAACTGTTAGCGAAAATATAAATTCGCAAAGGTTCGCAAAGAAATTTTGAACATGTTCAAAATTTCTTTGCGACAAGAAAATTTCTTTGCGACAAGAAAAACTGTTTGCGACAATAAAAACCGTTTGCGAACTTTCTTGCGAATGTTAACGAACCTTTTGCAACCGTTTACGAACCCTGGCGAATTCCCAAATTCGCTACGTTCGCATACGTTCGCCGCTCAGTGAGATACCCCCTTACCGGTAGCCCTGAGCCCTCAGAACTCAACTAGACTATGTAAGCTCTGTAGAGTTCTGTGCCCTGAGCCCAGTTGGGTGGCCAGGGGTAGGATTTCATTGACTCTTGACCTTACCACTGACACTACCCTTGACTAATGATAGCCTATGTAGTGGATTCTCTTGTGCATATTTTTATTGACGACTTTTGACGAGCTCATTTCTAATTACAGTCAAGTTAAATTCAACGTCTGAATATCAGACTAAATTTGCCTCAGCTGTCGGCGAGCTCACAGAACTCCGTACACACGTAGAGTTCGGTGGTCGAGCTGCGTGAACATTTTTGTGGAAATGTCAGCTGATCTTACATTTATTAAGTTAATTCTTGGCAAAATAAAATGCTTTTATTATCATATTTACAAGTGAAAGATAATATTTGGACGCAATTTAAATTTTGTTTTGTAAATACAGCACCATTATGTTAGGATCAAATGATTTGAATTGCCTAAGAAGAGTAAACGCTGAAAGAAAGCCTAAAGGCATCTGACAGTAGAGCGCGGCGCCAAGCGCGGCAAGAACGAATTCAGATGGCGGTTTCCGATGCCGTAACGATGCGATGCGCTACGCATACGTATACAATAATACATGGTGGCCCACCGGCACCGACCCTGCATGCTGCGCTGCCTGTCTCTCTAGCTCTGTGTGTGTATACTGTGTGTGCATACTAGTAATCGACGTGTAGCACGTCGTAAGATTTTCAGATTCTAACGGATAAACAGTCAGGAATTCTACAATATTGTGCAGTATCAGGAGTACTGTGCTACAGACAGGTTACGAAATGGTCAGTAACAAGGAAACAGCCGAGTGCCTGAAGAGCATAGGAATTCAGGATTTAGACGAAGGTACGCATTAGGCCTACTAAACACATCACCTGACAGTAACACCGTGTCCGTAGAGCGTAGTATTAGTAACACACCAGCCGGCGGCTGCCCTGGCTGGCCGCCCTGTCGAAGCAGTCTGTCCCAGTAGCAGTAGGCCAAACGTTACACACGCTTCGCACGGCGGCGTCTGTCTGGTGGACGTTCGTTATTTCGGCAACACAGCACTCAACAGCAGGCCTAACATAAAACACTGAACAGAATATTTGTATGAATGGGTGTATACTGTAGTGCTAGTTAAGTAGGAGTGGCATGGCATCCATACTCATAACCATCCAGTGCCAAAATGCAAATGTTCAGAGAGGTTGCACTGCCCTTCATCAACAAGATGCAACCTCCTAACTAGACAGAAAGATCCGTCTGTCCGGAGGACTCTTTTATATTTTGCCATTAACGCTGTCCTCCGAGGGGATCCGTGAAGCCAGACGCAGTCTCCGCGGAACATTCCCCGACGGACAGATACAGACCGATCTTTCGGTCAACCTCCTAACTAGCCCCGGAGACCCGCTATTGCCGCTTACGTTGTACGTTGGGGCTGCTGGTCGCAGTTACCTCCTATTCTAACCTGCTGGGTTCCACATGCTGTAAAAAGGGACCAATGTTTTTACTTGCACAGACACTCTCACTTTTATTGTACGTCATAAGAGAGACATGCACAACCTTGTCACTTTGGCACCTCCACGCACTGGCACATGACACGATTTGCATCCCGGTATAGCTTCCTTGGAGTACTTTGGAGCTGCGAATGGGATTGCTGCAACAAGTAACAAGTAACATTAAATAAAGCCAAAAGGAGCTTCTCAAACGAACAAGACTATCATAAGATATCATATGGATGCAGTTCTAATTTCTTCTTCATTAACATTATCCATATCATCAATCAATGTTGGCTGAGCGAAAGATCAGTCTGTGTAGCACTGTAAACTTTAAATTACCTATCTTGTAATGTAATCGGGGAGTCGGGGCATATTCGGGGCACACATCAGCCGGGGCATGTCAGGGCGATCGTTAACGGCCCGTTATCGATTGCCCCGTCACTGTACAGCACTACAGGCATGCTAACCTGGAAACACTGAACTGCACATTAGTCACTTGAATATGAGACCATTCTGAAGCAAATAATTTTCACACAACAGTAATATAATAAATGTAGGCCTACTCTTAAATGAATCCACAAGGCACAAGGATTGGAACAATCATCCCCCCAGCATTCCCGCTGATTCCCACTAATCAGGTACTACTAGCCATCCCCTATTAAGGGGAAATTGTAAGACTTTAATACACTTTATTTGTGAACTGATTTTTTCTTAGTATACCGGTAATGTATGTGCATTTTGAAAGTAAAGATTTAAATTATGTTTTGTGATATTGTAAAGCGCATAGGGAACATTCACTTATATGCGCTATAAAAATGTCATTATTATATTGTAAAACAATTTTACCCTCTTTCTTCATTGCTCTCCACAGGGTGGGTGAATGCTGTTTGGAACAGCGACTTCACAGAGAGTCCTGACCTCCCAACAGGGGCGGAAGAGCTGTTTAGCAATCACCGGCAGATTCTTTCCTCCCTCCGAGATGCCACTGAAGTCTGCACGCCGTGGGCAAGGATTGACTTTGCCACTCTTCCTCAGGGTAGGTTCACTGCACTTTACTTGTGAAAGCCAGGCAGGTCCCATGCCGAGACACGCCCCCTTGAGGAATGTTCTCATACCTTAAAGGGACTGTACAGCACTGGCCGAGGTGGGATTCATGTTTTGAACATTCCTAAGTGAGATAATGAGAAACCTCCCATGAAATATGAAAGAGTATGCAATTCCAAGAAGGATTCAATGTTCACTTGATAGAAACTGGTTGTCAAATGGCTGAGATATCCAAAAAAGTGATAATAATAAAAGGCGACAGGCCACGCCCCTTATTAGGATCTCTTTGTTTCACCTTGTTCTGGGATATCTCAGCCATCCCAAAACCGATCCCCATCAAATAAACTTTTGATACCCCCCAGAACCGCATGCTCCGTGACATCTCATAGAGTGGTTTCTGAATATCTCGCAAAACGTTCAAAGCTAAATCCCCACCCCAACCAGAACTATACACACCCTTTGTCCCGTTGAGGAAGGACTGATTTTGCTACAACACGCATTTCCCATAGACACTTGCCTGAGTGAATACTTGGGACTTGTCCTCAACGGATTGATCAGGGAGTTTGTTTTCCTTGATGTCATCTCCCATTTCTTTTCTTTTTGTATTTTCAGTGCTCTTGCCCAAGCACCTACCTCCACCAGGTGCCAGAGAGGTTAAATGTCTTTGCCTGCATTGCCTTAAAAAAAGTTTGTTTGTTTGTTTGTTTGTTTGTCTGTCTGCAAAATATGACTCAAGAAGTTGTGAACGAATTTGGATACAGGCAAACTTGATAATGACACAAGGAACAGATGATTAAATGTTGACCCTACTGATCTGGGAGAATTTTTCTTTTTTTTTGCATTTTCGGAGGGTTTTCTTTTTTGCATTTTTAAAGTTTATTTTTTTTTATCTTCTGGCCAATACTTTAGGTCAATGAATTTGAGAGTTCAAACTGAGCATATTTGAGGTTTTGCATATATGCGCTCTAAAGCACATGCTCTGCTCAATGCTCTGTGCAGCAGGAAGCTGATGAGGTTAGCATGCCTCTTTTTAATTGGGAAATAGAGCAATTTTCAGCATGGTATTGGAGTAAATGAGCTGCTTGACAGAGGTCTGTGCTCTCCAAGTGCTCTTCTAGTTTCATTACAGAGAATCAAATTGATGGGCTCGCTTAATGGGATATATTCCAGACAATTTTAATTCTACTTCATGTAGAACATGAATCCATTGTACCATAGTATATGTGGAAATTTATTGTGGTCCTTCAGTAGCTAAACCAATAAAATGACAAACCCAAAACCTACACTGAACAAGGATGATCATTAGTACCGGTAAAAGGAATGGTATAGTACATTGTACATTGGTTGAGATGAAGATTGAGCTTTTGATTTTTTATGAAGTACGGTACTTAGGAACAACTTAATAAAAAATTCAAAGCTTATCTAATGAAAAATAGTTTTGGAATGGCTGAGAAATCAAAAAACAAAGTGAAACAAAGCAAAACAAAGCAATCTCAATAAAAGGTAGGTCCCAGGGTACGTTTTGTTAGGATTTCAAAACCAATTTTCATGAAATATGCTTTAAATCCCTCTTAGAATTAGTGCACTTTCATATTCACATATTCATATTTCACAGGAAGTTTTTCATTTTCTCACAAAAAGTGTTGGAAACCTGGGAAGTATTCATTATGTGCAATGTACGGTACTTGGCTTGCAAGAGGTAATATTTTTTCGAGCTGCTAATTGAGTTCACATTTATCTCTTTAAATTCATCTGATCCCCCCCCCCCCCCCCCCCCAGGATTTTGGAATGTGCTCTGTGAGAATGGCATTGTACCTCGGTCCCTGCTGGCTGGACTGTACTATTTCATCGACGGGGTTGACAGCCTGACCTCAACGGCGTTAGAAAGAGAGCAGGCAATTACAGCAGGGCATCTCTACATCCTGCTGTTGGAAATTCCAGGTTAGCAATAATCTTACTTTGCTGTTTCTTTACGAAATCAGAGGTATGATTCCTGTTATGATGCAATTGTTGTGCTTTGTCTGTGTGTATGAAAAATTGGTACTGGTAGCATAATTATTTGATTTAAAATACATCACAAGGGATTAGAATTTTATAGCAAGTATTTGATGTTGACAGGCATTGTGGGTCATCATATAATGCTTCTGTTCAAATATGACTTCCTGAATCTAGCTCTTCCAGCAGTTATTAGACCGTTCCTGATACCTTTAAATCCAGCACATATTTCATTAAGTGGAACTTAGGAATATACATTTTCTCCCATTCAGGCAGTGGTGCGTACCGTGTGCAACAGCCCATGCTGTTTGAGAAGGCTCTCAACACCTTCAAGCTGTGGCCCAAATCAGAGAGCAACAAGAGAAAGAGGGCGGAGACTAAGAAGGGCGGTCAGCAGCGTCCAGCTAGCAGGCAGGGTCAGGGGTCAAAGGGTCAGGGTGCGAAATCTCGAAGGCTGAACACAGGAGGGGCCGCCTCGCAAAATGCCTCTGGTGAGAGGCAGGGGGAGGAGGGAAGTGATGATGATGATGATGAAGAGGAAGAGGTGGTTGCCTTGACAACACAAGAGGTGGATCGCATCCAGAGGGCTATTCTTCATGCCACCAAGGTAAGTTGGAGTTGTTACTATGTAACTCATCAGAAGATAGTTTTTATTTGTTGTAATATAAGAGTAACAAAACTCGCTCCCTCATGTCACCCTGCATTTTAAGGATTTGAGCCATTAAGAGAGAACCAACCCCTAAAATGTAATTTTATCGGTAATAGTGAGCATGTGTGGTTACTGATTAAAAATGCCATGGAACGCAACTGGAGCAATTGCATTAGGATCCTGTACAGTATGTCCATAGCATAGAAGATCTTGGCACAACTGTCATGTTAATTGCAGAGAACATAACTGATGATAGTTGCAACATATGCCTTTAATCTTTTCCCCCCAACTGCCATCAAATGGAATCATAAACAGCACATTCTGTCATTCACTATGAAAGTGGACAATTTCATGGTGTGTAAGTCATTGCGCATTTTACATGACATGAAACCGGTATGAACATAAACACCCAATCGCACCAGGTTTTTTTTTGCTGTTAAAGGGATCGTATAGTTTTGGTTGAGACCTAATTTCAGATTTCTAACATTTTTGGTGAAATAATGAGAAACCTCTTGTGAAATATTAAAGAGCATGTAGTTCCGTGAGGAATTCAACGTTTATTTGATAAAATTGGTTTTGAAATGGCCGAGATATCCAAAACAGAGCGATTCTGATATTATAAAGTGTGGGACCCACACTTTTTTATGATCTCTTTGTTTTACTTTGTTTTTGGATTTTTCAGTAATGCCAAACCCAATTTTCATCAAATAAACTTTGAATTTCTCTTAAAATGGTATACTCTGTACTATTTCATAAGTGTTTTCTTGTTATCTCGCAAAAAGTTAAAAGCCCAATTCTCATCTCCACCAATACTCTACCATCCCTTTGATATGTGATCTCAAGGTGCAGTAGGTATATTGTTTTTTGCACTCTCCCTAGTCCTGTAGCTTGAATGAGTGTGCTGTTTTAATGTGGACCTGTTACCTTTTACTGTAGTATATGTTGCCAAAGCCATTAACTGCCATGGTAGCACTCGGCTGTTTGAGGTGCTGGCTTAATTGCGACCATCTGTTAAAATAAAATCACACGCCATTCATCCTACCTGGCTGAGGGCGAAAAATTACTCATGTGGAAAGTTCTGCTTTTCAGTATTAAAGTGAAGTTGTTTTTATGCGTGAGGTGAAGACACATCTTCTACAAGCTATCGTTAATGCAGTTTACTCCAGCTCCCCCCCCCCCCACCTTATTTTGTGCTTGCCTTTTGTGCTACGTAGGAGGTAGTCTACATGCTGCGAAGTGTTCCATTGAAGAGCTCAGATCAGATCATCGACCATGTCATGATGCGTCTGGCGGAGGTCAGTCGTACCCCTACCGAGCAGGCCTGGGATGACACTTTTGGCAACAACATGTAAGTTTTCTCTTCATTCCACTCATTCTAACAGGAGTTTGATCAGTCCTTGTCTAGCAGAAATTCATCTCCAAACAGTGTGCTTTTTTATTGTCTGAATCTGGAAAGAAAACGGTACCATCCTAAAGTCATCGCAAAATATTAAAAGTATAGAAATGAATCTGTAAATATTCTGCTTCAAATTTTGTTAAGAGATTGATGGGAAAGATATATCAAACATTCACATTGCAAAACCACTCATATACAAAACCTTTTTTCCATCTGTAGCAGGATGTGATACAGAGTACACTAGGCACAAAGTCTTTTGAAACCAGCAGAGCTATTGCCATGCAGTCAAAGAAGGAGAGAAGGAAACAGAATTCCATTTCTTTGGAGTCCTTCTCTCGTAGCATCTGTGATCAATTTTGTGCATCATGAACTGGACTTCACTCTCACATGAGGACCCATCTTGGCAAATGACTTCTCTGCCTCCTCATATTGTACAAATAATGAATATTTATGAGTGCAATGGACAGAATATTTCATGAGGGGAAAGATGAAAGGATCCATACAACGAGGCGCAGCCAAGTTGAATGGATCAAAGATTTCATCTTTCACTTAGCTCCCGGTGTGCATGCAATGGAGCAAATCGTATTTATCCAAAATTGCACTGTAAATGGAGCCACAATTGCACGGTAAATGGAGACGTCATAGTGAAATGGGATGAATGATCAATGTCAAACAACCAATCAAATGACAAGGATCTATTTAGGCATTATATGAATACAAATAGTGAATGGTCACGAGTGCGAAATTTTGTTCCATTGCACGAGTAAAGACCATACACTATTTGTTTTATACAACACCTCGAATGTCAACAGATGTGGTCCACACAGATTCTTGAATTTAGCACAGAAATGGAACCATTTTCTGTGAAAGACGTATGAGTAGCCGCACAGTCACAGTCACCGTGTACATACATACGAACGCCAAGCCGATCGGTTGAAGTTGTTTACAAAAATGAGTGACAAATGTATGCGCATTTTAGCGCACTTGTAATTGTTGAGTACGCATGGCAAATGTTTGTTTATTGTGACATTTGAGCCGTGCAATGGAACGAAAACTTCGAGTCAATTGTGAGTTAAAATGGGACTCCCATTGGAATTGAAATGGGTGACGTCAGCCATGCGCTATCCATTTTTGCTCAAACAAAATCGCACGGCTGACAGCCACAGCGTGCGATGGAACTTTTAGCTAAATGTCACGTGATGGGCAAACAACCAATAGGATAGCTACATTCTAATTAGGTGTTGGATAATCTATCACATTGATAGAAAATCCCAAGAGGTCATCACATCAATGTCATGAAATGTATAGAATGTGAGTATATTTTTGCAATAAAAAACAAAGCAAAACAAAACAAAAATGAACAACAACTCCATTCTGGTACTGTAAAGACATATAAATGTACAATGAAAGTGATAAAAGTTTTTACTTTTTTAAACATTGTTTTAGCTTTTAATGTTGGACATTAGGTAGTGAAGATTTTTTAATACTTGAACCTGTGTCAAATTTGCAAGTGTGTTATGAAATCATATATTTTGCAGTTTCCTCGACTTCCATACCAGAGACTTCAGTGAGACCTTCATACAAACAGGAAAACACAAAACAAGTCTCTGCTCTCATTTTTTGATAATTTCTCTTCTCACAGTTCCCTGGATGAAGTGTACAGCATCAGTCATCTCGCCTTCCTTGGCATGGAGGCGCTCTGCTCTGGTTCCCATGGCGATCCTTCCCAGATGCTTAGGATGGTGAGTGCAAGCTGGCTTTGGTCAGCTGGAATGATCTTGTTGTAGTCGGTGTCTTGTTACCATGGCAAAACAACCACTTTCCCTCTTCTACCAAGTGTTTCTTATTCAAACACAAGAGCAAACATTAAAAAAAAACAACCAATAATTCATTGCACCTTACATTTGATAATCTAGAACTTTCAATAAAATGCATGAAACTTAGAAAGAGTAGTACTTTTTTTCTCTCTCTCTTTGAATTCATCTAGAAGAGCAAAGCAAAAGTTTACGAATAGCACAATCTTACACCTGGTAGAATTTACTAGATGTTAGATGCTCCAAGCCATGGCAGTATTATTTCTTTCAACCTTTGATTATTTCTTTGCTCTTTAGTTTCTTTCAAATTCTGATCTCTGATTGGTTACCATCCCAGGTTTTCAATCACCTCCTGCCCAACATCCTGATGCTGATTGGTGAGAATCGGTCCGTTGCCATGGCAACCATTCCAAAGCACATCCAGCTGATGAAAGACCACGCCGAAGCATTTGCAAGGTTTGACCTTTTCTTTGTTTTTTTTTTGATTCGTTTTCCCAATATGGCAGCCCATTCCCAAAAATCAAATATCATGCAAAGAAAGTCTATGGAAAATACAACAAAATCTGTCTCCTCTTAGCTAATCGCAATGCTGTACAATGCCAAATCTATTAAATCTCATTGATTCTGTTTAAGGCTTCCTGAAAAATCAACTGTTTCCTCACATCCTGAATGAGAATATCAAACCCTCCCTTATTTTACAATTAGTTATCACCAAATTAAATGCAAGTCTGATAAATGTGTTCTAAAAAAGTTCCTATTTTCTCCTTGAGCTTGTTATTGTTACAGTTATACTTGGTAAAGTGTTTTGATCAGTATTTTAATGAAAAGACACTTTATAAAAAATTTTTATTCTTTTTTTTTTTCTTTTAGTGTCATTATTTGATCTTCTCAAAGGCTGCTTTGAACCACTCTGACTTAGAGGAAACTAAAACCCAAATGTAAATATGGATTGAGTGAAAGCAGTAATATCAGTAGAACATGTCAGTGAAAGTTCAAAGAAAATTGGAGAATCGCTTTCAGAAGTTATGAAATTTAAAGTGTAGTTGTCTCCTTATCCAGCGATGACTGTACCAAAACTTTTAACAATTCATATCTTTTGAATGGAGTGTCCAATTTTTCTCAAACCTTCACTAATGTGCTCTACTAATATTGCTGTACTCACTGACTCCACATTTATATTTGGGCTGTGGTTTCTTTTGAATCTCTAGATGTTGCCCTTGACTTAGTTCGGCTTTGCAATGCTTTGTTTCAGTCACATGAACAATCAGCTAGGGGAGAAAGCACTGCCCTGCATACGGGTTCTCATGCAGCACATGTGCGTCAAAGTTCCGGACAAGGTGGAGTATCGGACGAGGGTGTCCCACACCATCGCCAGACTGCTGGCTGGAGTTCCCCCCGAGGCTGAGGCCAGCTTCGTCAAATGGCTCTACCTCTACTCCAAGAACGCCAAGGTGGGTTTCTTTCACTTTGATCCCCTCCTGGCAGTATTGATAGTTATCCTTCACATTTGATATGTGAGGCTATCTTCATTGCAGACCACCAAAAGATCAAATAAGTTCGCAATAGAATATTTGCTTTTTTATTCCTAATCTGCCACCACTATTTCTCTCTAATTTATCACCCAGCACCGCTACCTTATGAGTAGTCATATATATATTCATTACCAGTATTGATATACCAATCAAGCAGATATTGCCATCTGTATGATCGTATATAAAGTAGCTGGAGTCATTAGTTTCGTGATTTTACCAGATTCTGATTGCTTGGATTTAAAAAGACTCGTCTCAGTAGTGTTCTCTTTATATGTCTGATTGTATGTTGTTGTTTTTTTTTTATTTGAATGAACACATCCTGAATTTTCAATATTGAATACTTGGAGATTTGTTAGGATGTCTGAGGTTGTGCAGAATTATTCAAAAGATATGTAAGGGGAGGTAGATTTCCTTAGGTTCAAAACACTACACTTCAACATCAAGTCTGTTAAAGAATGAGTACATATAGTTTGTATTTCATGTCAGTACTTTTAAACGAAACCCCCCCCCCCCCCCAAAATAGTGGTTGTTTTTCACACCCCCTGAAATACAGTGTATGGCAGTTGCAGTTAAGGAATGCAATTGCCATGTTGAACACAGCAGGAAGTTTCATTAAAATGATTTGAAGCTCAGATGAGATTTACTCTCCCCTGAGCTCTTGTGTCACACAGAAACTCACTTCTAATCCAAATCCAGAGACCTAATGCCTTAATTCCTGAAAAAGGACAATGTTCTTTGAATTCTTCTTATTTCCATCAGATATTAACCCGTTGAGGACGAGTCCCGAGTATGCTCGTGCAAATGTCTATGGGGAATGTGTGTTGTAGCAAAATCAGCCTGTCCTCAATGGGTTAAGATGTCCCTCATGTACCTTGAGAGAAGATGAGCAGTATGATGGATGTTTCAGCATTATATATCAGTTGGTGTCACATTGTCCATTTCTTTTATCCGATTTAGTCTGGTGTGGTATTTTGTGTCAGGGGTTGGATACTGTAAGGTCAAGTTGCGTTGTGCTTACATCAACTTTGAAACCTTCAAACTTTATAGAGTACCAAAAGTGTGATGTCATAGCCACTCATCACCATGGAAACTGGTTCCAAACAACCTCACCTGGTCTGAGTGTTTGTTGTCACACCTGGTTCCAATCCAAGCTATGACTAAAGACTATTGAAACATCATCACTTTGGTTCCTTATTCTGCTCTGATCTTCATTATGAATATGCACAGGCCAAGATTAAATTGATTATTGTCTTTGTTTATCAATGTGAGTTTTGTTATGTCCGTGTGTAGATCAGCTACCGAGTCTTTGCCTTAGAGGTGGTGAGTGCGTTGTTGGAAAGACCAGAGAGACAGACTTCAGGTATATTGTTCATCTTACCTTCTTGTTTGAGCACATTAAGCTCCAGATGTCGCTTTTCTGTTGTGAGGTGCTGTGGATTCTCTTTACACTTTTTACTGCTTGTTTTCGTATGTCATATAATGAAATTGTGTCTTTCATTTGAGCTCTGATGATAAACCAATGTTCATTTTGGTTATAGAATCTTCCACAAGCTCCTTAAATGGATCTGCTAAACATATATTACTGATCCTTAAAATTGCAACATATTTTGGAAGATAAAGGTTTCTGTCTCAAAATATGAGGGCAATTTACTTCTTTTTTTTTTTCATTTGTGCTGATTAGCTACATTATACTGGTTCTGCTTCTCATACAATGTACAAGAGTTGCAAATTTATCATAGACAGGCTGACAGTTCTTACAGTCAACATTGAACATCACCATTTTAAAAGTTTATTTCAATACATTGTTTAAATTAAAAGAGCTCTTTCCAGTAATATTATTCTCTGTTCTCTCATCAATGTTCTCTTTGTCTCCACCCACATCTTTCTGTCTCTCTGTCTTTTTTTCTCTTGTTTCGTACTTGTCTCTGTCTGGCCTTTTTTTCTCTCTCTTTCTTTCTTACTTTCTCTATGATGTTCTTTCTTTCTGTTAGGTGAAGCTGGAACGGAGCAGCAGCAGTTTTTATCCCACCGATTCCTCCTAGATATCATGATATCACGCTGCTCCGATAAGGCTCCCACGTGAGTATCATTGTCTCCTCACATCTTCTCACAATTAACCCGTTGAGGACGAGTCCTAAGTATACTCGGGCAGTTGTCTATGGGAAATGCATGTTGTAGCAAAATCAGTCCATCCTTAACAGGTTAAACTTCAATCAATTATTATAAATTTCAGTGGAATTGACTGAGACTTAGAATATAGATAATCATATGCAGTATGTTTCGTAGTGTTTTTATTTGTAAATTATTTTTCATAATTTTTTTTTTTTTCTTGACATGATTTTAACCTGTCAATTTTGTGAGCTGACTGATATTTTTAAATTTACATCTGCAAAAATATGAGCTTTTGTGTCAGGTATGGCTGTATATCATCTTTATAGAGGGTACTGTAAAAGTGGAAATTTTTGCGGTGTTGAAATTTTCGCGCATTTCGCGCAACCAGAAACTAGCACGAAAATAAAAGCACGCGAATATTTTCCTTGCCATATGTTCCTGTGCGTGATGTCTTGATTCCGCGGAATTAAAAACACGCGAAACTCTTCTGACCCCGCCAAGCGCGAAAAATTAGTCGCACGAAAATATCCACTTTTACAGTAATCATATTTCTTTGGTTCTTTATCGTGCATTCAGCCACATAAAAATTGTCAGGACAGACTCCATTTCGTAAATGACGTGTACAGTTGACTGGACAATTCTTAGCTCAATATGTAGTGTGAAGATGAAACATTATAGTGATGTGAAAACTTTCTAGAATTTTAGACAGAGTGCAACCAGCCTCTTGATGTTTAGTTTTTCTTGGGAAACAAGAATGCTTTCAACCTTGTTCTACAGTTTGGGAATATCTTATATTCATGAAGGGTATGGGATATTTGTGAAAAGCTACATGTATGATTAAAAAAAAGAATCATAAGCATACATGTACATACTTGGGTATTTATGCTGGTTATGCCCATGATTCTTTTTCTCTTTTTTTATCATGGCTACCTCCCAAACGCTGAACAATTTGTGTGTATTTATGCCGATGAAGGCAATTTTGACAATCAGTTGAAAAAAAAATCCTAATGCAAGCATTATAAATTTGAATAAGTTTTAGACCTCAACAGTTGCTCTAAGCAAGAAGGTAAGTTGTGTTTTGTAGCCTCCTGCATTTATCGCCAGTCTTTCCCCAAATTGACAGCTACCCTTCAAGACACCAGAGGGACATTTTTCTCTAAAAGTTGATACCAGCTGCCATCTCGTTTAAATTGATTCCAAACAGCGTCCGAGCCAAGGCCCTCTCCTGCTTTGCCCAGTTTACCGCCCTCGCTGGCCAGGGAGCCGGTCAGTCCATTGGAAGCATGCTGTCCGCTCCGACGGCCAAGACTGGTGTCACTCCCATCATGGTGCTCACAGAGGCGGTCCAGAATAAGGTGGGTGGGAGTGAGGCCTCCTGCTGTGGAGATCCTGGTATACAAATAGCAGGACTGCACACTAACCTATCTTTTTTTCTACTGGTTCAACCCTTCTGTCGGACCAGTAGGTACCCAGTTTTTCAATTTTTTTGCTGGTCAATTCCTGAAGAAGTTACTGGTCCGACAGTGATTTTTACTGGTCAGGGACCGTCGGACCAGTGGCAGTGTGTAGTGTTGCAAATAAGGAATGGTCCTGAGTGCAATGATACAAGATTTCGAACAAGATGAAATATTAAGGAGCTCTAATTAATGAGATCAAATGTCAATCCCAATTCAATTTTTTTTTTTTCTGTTTATCCGGGGAGCTTAGGCAAAGACAAAGTGGATGTTCTCTGTTTGCACTGATTACTTTTAATGTAATTGCAGTTAAAGTTGTCATTTATCATTGTGTGCCCAGCAGAACGGCACAAACGCATGTGAGGTGAGTAAGTATAACGCGCACCTGCCATGAGCTCACATCGTTTTATCAGGCACACCTTTCTTAAATTGCATGCGCCCTTTGTTCTGACAAGCACATAATGATATGTAGAAGAGCTTAGATGGTAGCTTAAAAATATATGTAAATAGGTGAAATTTGAATGCGTCCAACCAGAGATATTTCTTGTGTGGATGCGTTGTTTCCTGTATCTAATAACCAAATCATTTCTGATGTTTGATAGGGGCCTGCTACTGTGCAACCAGAGAAGACCTCTGAAAGTGGCCAGGATGCTGCAGAGGATGCTGGGAAGGCAGCAATGGATTGTGGGAAGGCAGCCGGTGAGGAAGGACAGCAAGAGATGAGCATTGAGACCGCACAGGAGGCCGAACCAGAGGAACGTCCCTCCGAACCAAAGAAGGGGGCCACCCCCGGAAACCTGATGGGAGGGTCCCCAGCTCTCTTCTTTGGAGAAGAGAATGGAGAAGGTAACTAAGGGGCGGAGTCATGTAATCACAGAATCTTAGTAATGGGCTTTCAAAGCTTAGAAAAAACTTGTTAGAGAGAAAAAAAACTTTATTTGCTTGTCTTAACTTACTTGATACAGGCCGCATTTATATTGTTGCTTCGTGTAATCATGTATATTTACACTATATGTTATCATTCCAATTAAAAAAAAGAAAAGAAAAGAAGAAAATGCTTGACATTATTCCGTAAGCATTGAAAGAAACATTAGAATAAACTACTGATGGACATCTGAGTTATAGTTTTCTTGACTCTTTTGAACATGTAATTTATGAGGCGTGTTTAAAATACAACATAGGTGGGGAGTATTTGCCCTCTCTCTCTCTCTGTCAAAGTACACAATGCAGCAATCTAAACTTGTGTTATTCTAGAGAAATTGTATTATACCCTTTTCCAGTATTGACTTTTTTTTTTCTCCAGCGTGAGCAAATACATTATCATTTGCTGCTACCTGTAGATTAAAGGTAATACATGCAGGTTGAATTATTTTGTGATGCCTATAATAGTGACTTGTACACCTAAATTTAAAGACATTCGTCTGTTCAAGATTAAAGTCTTAGCTACAATCGTCGTGCGATTCTACTGTAAGGTTTTGCTTACTACTGGATTACACCTAATACAGGCAGGTTGAATTATTTTGTGATACCTATGATAGTGACATACACCTGAATGGAAAGACACTTGTCCGTTCAAGATCAGAGTCTTTGATACAGGCGTCATTACTTCTGTAGGTTTTGCAGGTAGCAGCAGCTTACTGTCCTGTCTCAAGCAGAGAGTCTGTGATGACAAGGTTGGCGTGAGGAAAGCAGCCCTGCAGGTAAGTCATCTTAGATACCTCAAGATCGTCTAGCGGCATCCCGATTCCCACACCTAGTGCTGGTGATTGATAATTTTGATCGGTATTGCTTCGTTGATCGGTATTGGAGCTTAATTTAAGGCAGTTATTTTGGAGCTAGCACTAGCACTAGCACTAGCACCAAACTTGAAATCTACCAATGTGCAGAGGGGTGTGTAGGTTGTCAGAGGTGGCGTCCATCAAAGAGTTGAACCAAGAATGTGGGGGGCCGGGGCTGCTGTTTTGGGGTGTGTGCATGTTCTAAGCTGCGAGAGGGATCATCCATCTAAGAGCCTTTGAAGTTTAAAACTTTGTCTATGTACAAATGATGGTACACATACATCAATATCAGGACTTGGATTATATTGTGCTTAAAAGGTCTGTAACTCAAAGTGTGAAAGCATGACAGATTTACATGATGTGTACGTAATATAAGGCTCATAATGTGTGTGTGTGCACTCATGCACATATTCACACATCGTAGAGCATGCGATCCAGTACCCAATAGGAAGCTGGCACCTAGCTTAGCTGGTGCAAGAAGATCACAGTGCCATTGCAGTTTTCTTGTTCACACATCAAGTTTATAGTAGGAACTTGCTTCAAAATTATCCTTTCATCATTGAATTGCCACTCTGGCCCGAATTCACGAAGGCGGTACAAATTAAACCATGGTTTAAACCATAGACAAAAACCATGGAGCGCCAAGTGTCGCACCGAATATTTCATTGCGACATTGGTCATTTCGTCGACAAAATGATTGTTTCGTTAACGAAATTATCATTTTGTGCACAAAATGTTCATTTTGTTACAAAATAATAATTTCATCGACGAAATGTCTGATTTTCATTATGACTGATTTCGTAATGAAATATTCCATGCGACATTTGGCGCTCCATGGTTTTTGTCCATGGTTCAAACCATGGTTTCATCTGTACCACCTTCGTGAATTCGGGCCTCTGAGTTTACAAAATTTTTAAGAAACAAAGTGGGTGTTCAGAAAAGGCAGTCTTCAATAGATTATGTTAGCAAGGCAATCTATTTTGAGAGTACATCTATGTCTGTGTATCTCTCAAGCCATGTGATCATTTCTGTCCTCATTATCAGGCCTTGGAGAACGTCTTCAAGCTGCAGTGCATGACCTTTGACCTGCAGCTTCTGGAGATCCTGCGGGAGCGTTGCCACGACACTGCCCTGTCTGTCCGCAAGCAGGCCTTAGACTCCCTCACCAGCCTGTTGAAAGAAAACCCCAGAGATGAAAGGGTGCAGAGGTTGGGATGGATTGTTATTTTCTGAATGCTCTTCAGTCACATTTATCTTATATTAGAGGAGAATGCAACTCAAATATGAATAATGTTAGTGAAGAAAATGCAGCCATTTCAGTACAACACATCAGTGAAGGGTGAGGAGAATTGGATAATTCATTCAAAATCTTTAGATTTTAAAGTTTTGGTGCAGTTGTGACTGGATGAAAAGACTACAGCACTTTGTACTCAGATGTATAGAAAACAATATTAAAACATATTCTTAAAAATCAAATATATTTTCTCTTTTTTTTTAGCTTCATGAAACAGTACTTGACTTAAGTCATTCAGAAAGCAGGAGGAATAACTGATATATCTTTCAATCAGTATAGATAAGTCGAGGGAATGTGTTCTTTAAAAAAAAAATGAAATCAGCGAAAGGACTGAAGTTCATAAGTATTGCTTCACTTCAGTCATGTTTATGTGGGCTGATCATGTGACCATCCCACACATCATGTGACTACCCCGCACATCATTTGACTATCCCATACATCATGTGACCGTCCTACTCATCACGTGATCATCCTTTCCAGGGTGTGGCTCCAGGGTGTCCTTCCTGTGGTGTCAGACCGTGAGTCCTCCGCCTCTGAGAAGTGTCTCCAGCTGCTACAGGAGCTGGTCCTTGATGGAGTCTGTCGGCCAGGAGCCACCGAGGCTAGAAAACTCCTGGCGTGGAGTCTACTGGCCCAGCTCATGCAGCCAGAACTTTGTAGTCTGAGGTAAGAAAGGAGAGTCATGGGGACAGGGTAACCCTTTTTATGCCTCCGCCACGAAGTGGTGCCGGAGGCATTATGTTTTCGGGTTGTCCGTCCGTCCGTCCTTCCGTCCGTCCGTCCGTCCGTCCGTCCGTCCGTCCGTCCGTCCGTTCGTCCTTCCTTCCGTCCGTCCGTCCGTCCGTCTTTCCGTCCGTCCGTAATGAATTTTGTGGACAAGGTAACTATCAAAAGCTGTTGAGGTATCCTAATGAAACTTGGCATGTATGTGTATTAGGGGGTGAAGTTGTGCCTATCAACTTTTGGGTGCACTAGCTCATGGTCAAAGGTCAAAAGGTCAAGGTCAAATACATGAAATTTCACTATTTCCACCATATCTATGCAATGCCTGAAGATATTTTCTTGAAACTTAGTGTATACATGTATTACCCAATTTAGAATTTCTGGTGAAAGCTTGGGTCATGAGGTCAAAGGTCAAAGGTCAAAAGGTGGAGTAAAAGTATTAAAACTTTTTTTTTCTCTGTAAATTGGAAAATTGTTCAAGGTATCTTCATGGAACATAGTATATACATGTACTGACTGGCAGTGATTATCTAGAGAATGTAGGGTTCATTGGGTCAAAGGTCAGGGGTCAAAGGTCAAGGGCAACACTTCAAAATTTTACTATTTCCTTCATGTTTATGCAATGCCAGCAGGATTATTATCTTTTTTTACACTAGGTGTATGCATGTATAACCTAATAGAGATTCTCTGGAAAGTTTTTTTTTTCTTTTGTTTTTTGCCTCAAAGGTCAAAAGGTCAAAGATCAAGTGAAAGCGCTGAACTAACTTTTTCCTCCATATCTCGGAAGTGGCTCAATTTATCGTGAAACTTACTGCATATTTATGCACGTTCTACCTGAAAGTGATTATCTTATGAATTTTAGGGTCAAAGGCCAGATGAACATGGTAACAATTTACTATTCAGTACAGAAATTGCACTTTTTCTCCCCATACCAGTACCATGAAAATTACTCAATGCATAAATGTATGAATGGGTCAAAGTCAAGTTAAAGTCCTTAAATCCCCAAATACATGCTCTCCTATTCATCCAATGAAACCAAGGTCAAGGAAGGTGAACATTCAACACATTTGTGACAAACTTGTCATTTCAGTATTTTGCCAGTTTTGTGAAAATGTAATCACACATTGTCCACATGTACTATCTAGACCTATTAGGAGAATCATGCATTATGGCGGAGGCATACCAGTCGCCATAGCGACATTTCTAGTTGTAGTCTAGTTCTGGACCCTTTTCATCGATGCTTTTTACGCCAACTACACACGTTAAGCCTAGTGATGGTATGATCCTGAGAACTTCTGCCCCAAGAAAAAAAGGGTCCACTGCAATGACTCAATGTGCTGACGTTGAGGTCAAAAGTTCACACACAAGTGCTTCATGCCTTTCTCCCTGAAAAAAACAAAGAAACAAACAAACATACAAAACAAAACAAAACAAAATTCTCAGAGAAAGTCATCAGCATTGAGCAGTTACACTGAACCCTTTTCTCTCAGGGGCAGCAGCTCTTGGAATCGAGCTATCACTCGCCTTACTGTGCATAGTCTGCGAAAAAAGAATTGATAAAAAGGATCCAGAACTAGACTACCCTTTTTGAGGATATGCTCTTCACAAAGAGAAGGGTCTCTTTTTTTTCTCTTTAACCCTCTGTATGCTTTGCGTGCTGATTGACACAGTAAACCCTGTAGCATTGTACAGACTGTCTAAAGTTCCTGGCACAGACAGGGTTAAAGACCAGGTAGTGTGAGGCGAGAAGGTTACTGTATACGCCGAATATTTCGCGAGGTTTTTATTTTCGCGAATTTCGCAAGTCGGGTGCTATTTGCGAAATTAAAGACACGCGAAAATATTGACTCTGATCCCGATGTGAATGTGACGTATGCATGTACATTTCTCTGTTCAGTACAGACTATACGATCGCGAATTTAAACACTTGCAAAATTGTCGGGAATTCCCGATTCGCGAAAATTTAGACCTGCGAAATATATGGCGTATACAGTAATCCAATAGAGTCAATCTTCATTCACTGCCAACGGGATATATTTCAAAAATTAACCTGCTAGAATAGTATTGTTCATCAGCGGATACAGTTACCTTATATGCTCTGACACATATGCTCATCTGTAAAGCTAAACTCCAGTCCAAGATTCCTGTGTTGCGTGTGTGCTTCGTATATAACTGAACACAATTTGTTACGGGGATTTCCGAATACCAGTTATATCCGAGTCAAGGCAGCTGAGTTCTTACGGTTTGTCCATGCTGCTAGGTCTTTAAATCCAGTACTGCCCGTGTTTCCTTGAACTTTTCTCATTGTATTCACACCCACCAAATGTCACTGTAGTGCAGAGATTTATCGACACAGATCTACCAAGTCTACACTGTATGATTGTGCAGCACGCTCTCTGAAAATTAAAATATTTTCTCATTTCTTACAAGAGAATAGAAAAGTTGCGTCCGATTTGACTGCAATATTTTCTTCATGGTTGACGGAGGTTTATTTTGACTTGTGATATCTCCTGAAGAAGTGTTGTAAACTCATCATGTTGATCTCATCAATCCAGGGTATACTTCCAGCGAGTTTGTCGGCTGTGGGCCAGACAGAAGCTCCTCACGCCCTCGCTTGTCAGAGGGCTCTCCACTCACACAGAGGGTGCCAATGCGACGGTAAGATTTTTATTCTTGATATGCAAGAGAATTTCTCCTGTACATTACTGTGCTCCACAATCATGAATATGAATGGAGAAATTTATGCGTGCATAATGCTTTCATGTTGGGATCATGTTGAGAGTTGATATTTTCTTGTGTTGTCGAATTTGTAAATAGCATCTAACTTGCAATATTTGCAAAAATGAAAACCAGCAGAGTATGTGGTGTATACAGTAGACTTCAAGGGGTTAAAGAGACTGTACAGTACTGGTTGAGGTGAGGATTCAAGTATATAACATTGATTTGGTGAGATAATGAGAAACCTCTTAGGAAATATGAAAGAGCATGTAATTTCAAGAAGGATTCAACGTTTATTTGTTGAAAATTGGCCTTGAAATGGTTGAGATATCCAGAAAAGTGATCATAATAAAATTCATAGAGTGGTTGTAAATATCTCGCAAAATGTTACAAGCTGAATCCTCACCTAAACCAGTACTGCACAGTTCCTTTAAACAGCTTGTACAGTGCAAGGGTGTCTGACTGAGGCATATTGGTGGGTGTGGCCTCGCATTTGGTTGACATGTGGGTGTGGTCTAGCATTTGATTGACATGTGGGTTTGGCCTATCATTAGATTGACATATGGTTGTGTCTTACCTGACTCCAATTCTTCATCCTGATCCACCCCCAGGCTGCCTGGATGTTCCTGTCGGAGGTCAGTCACTTCTGCCCGCATCTTGACACCGGTCTCATCCTCCAAACCTGGGCTCGTTTGACCTCTGACCCCTTGGACCGGTCCGTGCCCTCTGCCCCGGCCGAGGGGTCGCCGGACTCGGAGATCCTTGCCAGCCTGCTGTCGGTGATGGGGAGCCTGGCCGGGCAGCTCACCGAGGAGGAGAGGAGGCGGGTTGTCATGGAGATCAGCGAGAGGTTGATAAAGATGCTGGATTCCCCAAACATGATTGGAGCTATGGTGGACACACTGTACAAGGTATCTTTGATGTAGCAAGGTTGATGGTGATCGTAGCATGGGATGTGAACAAGATTTACAGTGAAACCCTTTATAAGCATTCAAGAATACTTTCTTAGGAAGTAGATTTTAACAAACACCTTTCTCTGAGCCCAAACATACAGAGATCGGCATTTTCTGATGATGTTATGTAAGGGGAAAAGGCAAACAAAACACTCTTCGCAATATTGATTTGGAAAAAAATACCGTACATTGTATTGAAAAACCAATTACACATCAGTTTAGATTTTGCTGCTGGGATTTGTAGTCAGTTATAAAATCAAATATCAAAACAAACTTACAAATTATGTCTTACCATTGATATTCTCTCCCCCCTCCCCCCCCCCCCCAAAAAAAAGAAGCTACCAGTAGTTTTTCAAGCTCTTATCCAGAAGGACCCGTAGGTATAATAAATGGCAATAGAGCAAAGGTAAAACTTTAAAGAAGATTAAAAGACTAAGTGGACCGAGGGTTAATGACCTGCAGTGATGAGATGGTTGTGTAAAGACAATGATATCAAGACACCAGTCATGTCTTTCCTTGTTTGTAGAGTTAGTAATACATGATCAATACTATTATCAGATGAAAACCTCTTCCTCAACTTATTTCAGTGTGCAGGAGGGAGAGCGAGATAATGGCACGCCACTCATGCCACCCTCTTTCTCTCTGTCATTCAATGTTAACCTATCTGTCTTTCTATCTATCTATCTATATATCTATCTATCTATCTATCTATCTATCTATCTATCTTTCTATCTATCTATCTATCTATCTTGCTATCTTGCTATTTATCTATTTGTCTATCTATCTATCCATATATCTGTCTATTTGCATTTATACATCTATTTTGTATCTATCTGTCTTTTTCTTTATGTACATGTACATTTTTATTTACATATGTATCAATCTTTTATTGTCTCTCTGTCTATCTATCAATCTACCTATCTAATCTATTTTTCTGTTCTCTTCTGTCTCTCTGTCTATCTATCTACCTAACTATCCATCTGACTATCCATGTGACTATCTATCTCATCTATCTATCTCTCTATCTATTTATCTATCTATCTATCTATCTATCTATCTATCTATCTATCTATCTATCTATCTATCTATCTATCTCTCTATCTATCTATCTCTCTATCTATCTATCCATCCCACCAGCTGTGCTGTGTAGGCGTACCAGAGACCCAGACAACCAACCCGGCTCTGGATGAGGTGTGTGATAAGATCCTGCAGGCCTGCGACTCGCACCTGTCCAGCGTGCTCCTCTCTGAGGATGGGCCAAGACCGGACGAGGCTGCGGAGGAGCTCCTCATTGGACGGATCTTTCTCCTGGGAGAGATCGCCCAGCTGTGTCCCTACCGCATGCCGCGCCGCGTCTTCACGTTGGTGCAGTCCCTCCTGGCTGGCTCCACCTCTACCTCCATCTCAGAAGGTAACTTTGCCCTCCAGAGAGACTCCGTTGGGTGTCATGCATTATGCCTAAACCTTTTACATTTTCATTTTCTTCTTGACAACTCCGCGACAGATTTTCACTAAACTGGGCAGGTAGCATCTCTAGAGAAATAGGATCTCATTTTGTTCATGTTGGTACCATGTACTCCTTTTAGGGACCCTTAGGAGGTCCACCCCCCCTCCCAAGATTAAGAAATTGTTAAATATCTTCCCTTGAAACAGAGTGTCGTGTTTTCACATTGGTCCAGTCCCACCTGGCGAGCTACACCTCCATCTCAACAGGCAACGTTGACCTCCAGATAAGATACCTTGAGAAGGATAAAGAGATATGATTAATTTCTGTCTTTATTCATACTCGTTGGGAAAGAATTCCTAAACTTTCGGTTTGCTGTTAAACTTATCTTCGGACCTCTGATTTGTCATGCCACTGCTTCAGCTTATTATTTCTGCGTAGATCTCTTGCCTTTGCTGCTGCAATGGAACATCACTGTAAACAGGTTGGATATACAGAGTGTCTCTAAAAAAGTAATGAATGGGTGTGAAATCATCACTGTGGCAAGTTCCGTGATCAGTATACTTTCTCACATTGTACCAGATGGCTCTTTTTCTTGGAGGCTGCCTGTCGGGAAACTGCACCCGAAAAGCCTCTTGAACTTCCACGAAACTTCTTGTTTCCTGGTTATCGAGTTACCAGGAATACTCTCTGCTCAATTGTCAACTGTACCATGTTTGGAAAGCATGTGAAGTGTGAATGTGTCAGGAACAACCTTTGCTGAAGTTGTTATGTAATCATAGGCCTAACATTTGACAAAAATTTAACTTCAAATATGCCCTGAATGCATGACAATAGCAAGAAATAACTTGCCACAGTGATGATTTCACACCCATTCACTAAGTTGAATCATGCTCAGTCACGCATTAGAGTTACATAACCTATGTGGTATCATTGGATAGAGGACTTGTTGGACTATCTAACCATGAAAAAATAATGTGCAAATATTTTATAGTTTTCTGAAAATTAGCTGTTGAAGTTGGGTTTACTTTTTTTAGAGACACACTGTACATGTAACAAACACTCTTATAGTAAGGTGATTCTGCAGGTACCAACTCTTTATGTTTCTTTATGATTGACTATCTCTTCTTGTCCCCTCCTAGGTTCAGAGCTGCCCAGCTCCCAGGGTCTGACACAGTTCTCCCAGCCGCCTCTCTCTCAGTTCCGCACTGGGGGCGCTGCGCCCGTTTCCATGGCGCTGCGAGCCCACGCCTTCGTCACGCTGGGCAAGCTGTGCCTGCACCACGAGGGGTTGGCTAAGCAGTGCATCGCAGCTCTGGCCCGTGAGCTGGAGGTCGCTGAGGACTCCGCAGTGAGGAATAATGTGGCTCTTGTCATGTGCGACCTCTGTATCCGGTATGTACTTTAAGAGGCTTTGTTTGTCTGTACATTCAGTACTCCATTTCATAAAAACAAAGAGGTTGTTATGATAGCATCTCTTGCTGCAATGGCAGGTGTTATGGTACTGACAAGAATCCTGCTTCCTGATTGGCTGTTTCTTCAGGAAGGTGCTGTTCTAGCAAGAGTTGTCATCCTAGCATACATGTATTTCATGAAAATGGTGCAGGTTGTAGCATTTGGGCACCTACAACGACAATCTTGCAATTCACGTTATTTAGTGATTATACGAAAATATCTGAAAGACTATTAAATGCGATTCAAATCATCATTTTTTTTAAAGCGATCATACGAAAATATTTTAAAAACTATTAAATGAGATTCATATCATCATTGCTATGAGGGAGTTGATAGAGGGGAAGGGGGATGACAAATGTGCAAACTGTCTGTAATCACCAGCCAGCTCTGAGTTCATGTTTGCAAGATGAATTTGACAAGGCATGTTTCAACTATTCACAGGGAAGAATCAAACTTGATAGAATGGGAGAATCAACAGTATATTGCACTATAATTAACATTGCCATTCCATGTACATATATTGTAAGAGTGGATATTTTCGCGCGACTAATTTTTCACGCTTGGCCGTGTCGGAAGAATTTCGCGTGTTCTTAATTCTGCGGAATCGAGACATCAAGTACTGGAACATACAAAATTATTCGCTTGCTTTTATTTTCGCGCTATCTTCTTGTTGCGCGAAATGCGCCAAAATTTCAACGCCGCGAAAATTTCCACTTTTACAGTACTCTGCTTACCTTTAGGCAATTGAGAACAATGAGTAATATTAATCCATATCATTTTATCCCAGGTATCCCAACCTTGTCGATCGCTATGTTCCCAACCTAGCAGCGTGTCTGAAAGACAAGGATAAACTGGTCCGCAAGCAGTGTCTGACGCAGCTCACTCGTCTTGTCCTCGTAAGTCTTGATTTATTGGGGGTGGGGGGATGTGTTCCATGCTTCACCAGTAACCTATGCCTAAGATATACATGTAATACGTTCAGATAGACTAGAGGGATTCCCCCCCCCCCCCCCCCCCCCCCCACACACACACACACATTTTAGTGGATTCAGACAGCTTAGGTCATCCTATGTAATTTTCCTGTTTAATCATCTTATTGGAACTTGGTGTGGTATGTAAAAGTGTATTAGCTTGATAATGACTGATCAAATGTCAGAGTAGGTGCAGTAATGTAAAAATTTGATATGAAGAAGAGGAGGAGTTAAGCATTAATGTCAAAATGAAAGTTATTGTGTTCAGACTTTTCCTGGACTATACTAATGTACTACATGAAGTATGAGATTTGTGCATTTTTAAATTGTTTTGCCTGTTACTAATGCTGTAGCGATATGAGAAACATTGACGTAAACAGAAATAGGAAATGCATGATTTGATTATTCACCTCCTGCATGTAAAAATGGACAGAAACAAAAGTGAAATATAGGTTATCTGTGCTATATATTTCTGGCTTTGTTTAGAAAAACAGTAATTACTATTATCACAAAACACAAAATTCATTATCGTGACCCAAATTGTGTGGAAAATTGTTGCATTCAGTCAAACAGTTCTCTGAAGGAAAATTAATGAAAAGATTAAAGAGGTATAAATGTATATTTATTTCATTTTACACAAGTACAGTAGGGTATGTATGTACTTTTGTATATTCTGTTGAGATATTTGGATTATTTTTTTGTTATTGTCCATTCTGCAGGAGGATTACATCAAATGGAGAGGTCCTCTCTTCTTCCGCTTCATTTCGGTCATCGTCGATGAGGTCGACACCGTCAGAGAGTTCGGTGAGGAGGAGGAGGACGATGAGGAGGAGGGGAAGGGAGATGAAAAAATGAGGACTGGAGTAAAAGACTATCCAGAGTGATGCTAGACCACTGATCTCTGTAGGAAATATCTGGATCTCTCATTGGCCAATTGCTTTGAAGCCACCATGCCGCCATCTTATCAAGCACATCTCTGATAAACTGGTGTACAGAGCTCACGGCATCACATGATCTCGATGACACTCTCCATTGGAAAATGTGTACAGGTCACCATAGAGTTTGAGTGGTAACATGGCAGTGCGGTGGCTTCAATTGTTTATTCAGCCTGATGAGACCAATGAGATATCCAGTTACTTTCTGTAGAGATCAGTGTGCTGGACTGGTCACTTACCCAGTCGAATGGTCCTTTCTTTGTCCAGGGGCTCTATAGGGCAGGCACTTCACCAATAGCTAGAATTACATCTACCTACCTGGACAGTCTCCTTCAGTAGCAATGCATTGATCCTCCAAATGTGACCTTATTGTTAGAAGACAACCCACTCAAGCATAATGATGCCTCAGTCTAGTAGGCAGGCCATTGCCAAAGGAAGGGATTAAGGGGATTACATGATCTCCATTCATTGGTGGTCAGATGCCTGATATGTGTTCCAGTTGGTGAAGCAAGCACTTCACAGGCAAGTGAAGAAATCGCTTTAAGGGTAAAGTTGCTATTCTTGAAAGTCCTCTCTGTGCATTGTCCACTGATTGGGCAGATGTTTGGAAACTAACCATGAATGAATTGAGATTACCTAATCCCCCTAATCCCCTTTTTTCTAATGTCAGTAAGGCCTCCCTATTGTACTGAGGCACATTGCTGCACTATTCAGCTAGATCAAGTCTGGAGGGGTTTATACTGAGTGCTGATGAGAAAGCTTGGGAAGTTACCGTAAGCTAAGCGTCTGAGCAGATAAAGGGTTGATAAGAATAAGATACAGGTGATCGTGCTGTAACCTATATTGTTGCAAGAGCTGTTGATAGTAAATTGATTGTAAGTCGATTGACAAAAGTGTTCACATGATTTGAATGTTGCATTTCATCCAATAGGCAAAACATCTATTTTAGTTAGATTTGAATACCGCAAATTTTACTTCTCACAATTGTTGCTTACAATCAAGAAGTTCCTAACCTTGTATAACGCTCATAAATTGTACATTTTTTTTTTTTAAATTCGAACTCATTGATTTGAACAGGAGAGAATTCTCTTTACAAACCCAGTTTTTACTTGGTGTTCTTCTACAAGAACTGAGTTTGTCAAATGCCAATCAGTTGTAGGATAATGATGTTTGATAAGATTATGTTTACCTATAACAGTTTTTGTTTGTGTGTAAACATTGGTGAATAATATATTATATTTCTATTTCTGGTGTCATGTTTACTTTCAAGTATTTTTTTTTTTGCAATCAATTCACAAGAAATATTTTATTTTTGTCTCGTGTTCCCCAAATTGACCAAATTGATCGACCCTCAGGCGAGTACTGTCTTGTGGAGCTGCTGTTACAGCGCCACCCTGGCATGTTACTGCAGCAATTCGTTGAGGGCGTCTTCCACTTTAACAACTACCGTCACCACGCAGGTAAAGCTGTCCACCATTAACAGAGTTTTTCTATCTCCAAAGTTTGATTTTTTAGGTTCTATGCCATAGATGTTTTCAATTATTGTAAGAGTAAACATTTTTTGCATTTTGTTAAACGTGAAAATAAAAGTGTGCAACATCTTTGCTCATTACTACATTGTAGTCTGCATATTATTTTGTGTATGTAATTTCAGAGTATGTTCATTGTAGGGTTAGAACTACTGAGCTGTTTGTAGCTTTCTTCACGTTTGCTAGTCTAGCGTGCATGAATCTGTATTAATAATGGTGGTCAGCTACCTTTTACTATATAGTACCTATGTGCCGCCATAGCCCTTATATCCCGTTGAAGACGAGTCCTGAGTATACTCTGGCAGGTGTCTATGGGAAATGTGTGGAAATGGAAAATCAGTCCGTTCTCAACGGGTAAACGATTGGGGCAACTGTGAACTGTTTGAAGTGTTCACTCAATCAGGTTACAAACAGCAAAGTTGGAAACAAATGAAATTCATCTAACCAATTGAACACAGAAAGTTACTCCCTTGAAAACAGTACTATTCTTGAAATTCTTAGAGTTCTATTTGCAGTTTCCTGTATGCCCTCTGTAGATTGAATATCTATAGGTAATAACATACCTGCCAATAACATACCTGCCAACTGTTCAGTTTTAATCTGAATATTCATATTTTTCATTGAAAGAAAATGCATTAATTTCAGTGTGTTCTGTATTCTGGAAATAACTGTTAATAGTAAAGTATATGAAATTCATGAAAGTTCAGATTTTTGAATAATATTTCTTTGTTTGTTCAGATTTATTAAGTCTCAGGGTTGGCAGGTATGTAATAAGGATTCTATCGGATGGCTTTGTACAGCACTTAGAACCAATATTGCCTGGTGTCCCATTCATTGCCATAATAATAATAGTTGCATCATAGTATAATAATATAGTGTTTTCTGTAGCGCATATCCAGTACCGTAAGCCGATCAATGTGTCATCCAATATGGCATAGATATTTCTTTTTTTTTCTGTCTCTCCTTTGACAGTATTTAACCAGTTCTCCCAGTCGGACCGAGAGAGGGAGCTCTTCACCCTGGAGGGCCCAGACGATGCCGAGAAGAGGATGACGATCTACCGCTTCATGCTGAGTCACATGACCGACGAGCATCGCTTCAAACTGACGGCCAAACTGATTCAGGAGGTAGGATCGCACTTTGTTCAAGCTCAACTGGGAGATTGATTGAGTTTTGGATTTATTTTCGAATGAAATTTGAGGAAAATAGGACAATCAGATCAAATGTTAGCAGTATTCGAAATTTGTCTGGCACCATTGCTGGATGAAAAGACCTCAACATTTTATGATGGCGCACTTGGACAATGACTAAAGAAAATATGAAGATGATTACAACATAATTTTAATTCTTCTAGCATAAAGATATAGCACGTAGATTACCTCTCTTCGATCTCAGGTAATGGTGTGTGTGTGTGTGTATGGGGGGGGGGGGGGATTATATCATATTACTCCTAGCATGTCAGTATCAAGAAAAGGGGATGTGTACTTTTCACAAAAATGAGGTTTTATGGAATTCTCTATGTATTTTCTAATATATAAATACTTCATATTTCATATATTTGTGTTGACGGAATCTGATCCATTGAACCAAGATCAGTGATTAGTAGAAAAGATCTGTGATGCCATCAAGAGCCAAGATTTGCGAAATTAAAATGTTCGCGAAAGTTGTTGTCTACACTGTATACATCGAATGCCAGTGGCACTTCGCAAAAATTTCATACCACAAAAAAACAGCCATTGGCTCCAATTTGTGAAATTTAATTCTGTGAAAATTTCTTGCTATCCAATATTGTAAACTGGCTGGTATCTTCCAAATTGCTGTCTTATAATCTCCATGATTTTGATCTGTGAATGTTGTCTTTCTGCCCACAGGTTCTTGGAGCGTTTGTAGACGGTGTGCTCCCCCTCAATGAAGAGACCAGTTCCCTCCTCAAGGACACTCTACACATTCTGTGTAGCAAGGTAAGGTGTTCCTTGTTAGTCTTGCTTGCAGGCTTTTTTTTTTCCATTTTATCTCCATTTTATTCACTGCAAAGAGCTTTGCAATACCAGGGGGACATTTCCTGACGGGTTTTGGCGGATATTTTTTCTAACAAATTTGCTCTCAGCCAATCAGATGTGTGGATGTCAGTAGCTTGTAACAGTTTTTCAGGAAAAATGTATGACAAAATGCTTCATGAAATCTCCTGTGATTTTTTTCTTTAACCCGTTGAGGACGAGTCCCGAGTATGCTCGGGCAGATGTCTATAGGAAATGCGTGTTGTAGCAAAATCAGTCCGTCCTCAACGGGTTAAGCTCTGTCCTACTAGATTATGATATTCGCATATGATTAGAACAGGAATGGTCAGGTACGAATAAGTCATGGGTATAGTTTATCACTTGCCAGATTTGATATTAGAAGTTTTGTTGATGTTGATGTAAAGACTTTGTAGTAAAGTTTATTAAGTTGTTATTGTTGCTGCTGCTACTGTTGTCATTGATTTACTGGTTGTAGCAGTCATGAACTAATATTTTTCCAAGTGCATAGTGCATAGAGTGCAAAGATGTGCATCAGTGAATAGACATGTAGTACTGTAAAAGTGGATATTTTTGCACAACTAATTCGTGCTCGGCCGGGTAAGAAGAGTTTCATGTGTTTTTAATTCAGCGGAATCAAGACACCAAGAACTGGAACATATAACAAGCAAAGATATTTGCATGCTTTTATTTTTGCGCTAGTTTCTAGTTGTGCGAAATGCACGAAAATTTCAACACCACAAAAATGTCCTCTTTTACACTAGTCTCTTATGACCAGGAGTTTCTTTAGGTGAGTCAATCTCAAACTGCTCTCTCTCTCTCTCTCTCTCTCTCTCTCGTCATGCAGGAGATCAAGCTCGCCTCGCTCCACGCCAAGCAGACCAACCCAGACGACATCGTTGAGGAGATGCAGATGGCTGAGGCTGTCATGGCCCAGGCCAAGTCTAAGATCATCTCCCAGGTCGTCAAGAAGAACGTCATCGAGAACGTCGTCCCCGTCATCATCGCCCTCAAGCACATGGTCAGTGTTAGAATACTGTATATGCCGAATATTTCGCGAGGTTTTTATTTTAGTGAATTTCGCGAGTCAGCTGCTATTCACGAAATTAAAAATACGCAAAAATATGGAATGTGATGCCAATATGAATGTGACGTACACGTATACAGTTCCCCATTCAGGACAGGACTCCATGATCGCGAATTTAACCACTCACGAAATTGTCGGGAAGTCCCGATTCGCGAAAATTTAGACTCGCGAAATATGTGACGTATACAGTACTCAGGGCTGCACACAAACCCATTTTTTCAACTGGTCCAACCTGTCTGTCGGACCAGGACGTACCCAGTTTTTGTCCATCTTTTACTGGTCTATTTCTAAAAAAAAAATTAGTGTTCCAAGAGTGATTTTTACTGATCAGGGACCGTTGGACCAGTGCCAGTGTACAGCATTGGATTACTCCGCAAAAAGATTACTTTAAAGCCAGATGTTTTTGCATGCATGAAATTTGCAAATTTTGCAAGTCTGAGCCAAGATTTCCGACCGTATGATGCACCCGAAAGGCTTTGTTTATACACAATACATTAAAGGACAAGTTCACCTTCATAAACATAAGGATTGAGAGAATGTAGCAATATTAGTAGAACACATCATTGAAAGTTTGAGGAAAATCGGACAATCCGTTCAAAAGTTATGAATTTTTGAAGTTTTTGTGCAGTAACCGCTGGATGAGAAGACTACTGCAGTGTGTGACTAACTTAGATGTTACATGCGTACAACAATATAAGGAAAATATAAAGAGAATTTCACAAAATTTCATCTTATGAAAAAAGTTCGCATTGCCCCGACTCGTTACCGACAAATGTTATGGGTAATATTATTCCCCCTGCCTTTAGAAAGAGCCAAGTCAAGTGCTCTTTTATTATGTGAAAAAAGTGAAAATATGTTGAATTTTCTTTATATTTTCTTTACACTGTTGTACGCATATGACTCACAAGCTGTAGTAGTCTCTTCATCCAGCGGTTCCAACACAAAAATTTTAAAAATTCATAACTTTTGCATCGATTGTCCAATTTTCCTCAAACCTTCACTGATGTGTTCTACTAACATTGTTGCATTCTCTCAATCCTTATGTTTATGAAGGTGAACTTGTCCTTTAAGTACCTGTTGTCAATTTCAGAAATTTCCGTGCTGCGAGAAAAGACAGTTGCCTAAAAATCGCAAAAGTTTGATGCCACAAATGTTTTCTGGTGTTGCAGTATCAGAAACAACATTGCCGTAGATGTTTTGCTGCTGTTGTTGTAAGTTTATGTTGTTCTAATCGGTTCATGTCGCTATACCCACTGGCTTTATCAAACTGCCAAACATTCGCAAAGTAGAAACGCTTTTGCAAAGATTCTGAAATATTATGACACTTTCACATCAAAGCATCTGCATGCATGGAAATCTGAAATATCATGTGATTGTGATTCTCTTTTGTTATCCTTGTGCAGCTTGAGAAAGAACATTCTCCGTTGCTAGGTGACCTGATGCTTTACCTGAAGGAGCTGATGAAGGATTATCGCAATGAGGTCAAAGGTGAGATTGAAAATTAGAAGACTGTATTCCCAGGGTTATATGTCTCTTATTATCATCTGTTATTGAAGATCGGGCATTCTTATGTTATCCTCGTACTATGAAGTTACACTAAATGATAATAATAATTAGACGAATTCGTATAGCGCAGCTACTATATACATATAGTCTACTGTGCTGTGATGTAACAGAGCTCGTAACATTGTTACTGATTAGATGCACAAAAAATAGGTAACACATTAATCAAAGACTTCTGAAAAAAGGGAAGTCTTCAACAAAGATTTGAAGACAGCAATGTGATGGTGTAGTAGTGTAGTAGTTAATGCTCAGTTACTATGGAGTAACTGGGGTAGTTGGTAAGAGAGAATATGCTGCACTTTTTGTACAGAGAGGTCTGAATAAAAGAATTGGAAATAAATAGTATTATTTTCTCCTCCATCATAAAGAAGTTTGCAGTTTATCATTCTGAAGGAAGGTCTTAACCCGTTGAGGACGGTTTGATTTTGCTACAACACGCATTTCCAATAGACACTTGCCCGAGTATACTCAGGACTTGTCCTCAACGGGTTAATTACCTCCCGCTACAATATACCAGCTGTAATATGAAAGGAAACTAATGTTAATAGTTGCAAAAGGGACACACAATCTTTCAAGATCTTCACAATCTTACCTCACGTCTATTAGACATCTTATCAGCTGATCGGCAGCTGGCGTCTGAGATCGAATTCGACCTGCGCAAGTTTGACGAACAGCAGCAGGCGGAGGCAGCTCGGCGGGAGGAAGCAGCAAAAGACCCTGTGTCCTCGGAGGGTAACCAGCCGCAAGGGGGTTCTCCGGGCGTGGCAGGGGGTACTCCGGGTGCTGGGAAACCAGCCACGCCCGGCCGAGTCATGGTATGTGGAGCTTTATGGAGGTCTTGGAGGGTTTCAAATTACAGCCACTTTGTGATATGCTGTAAAACCAGAAAATTTTCATGCTCAAAACTTTTTAGGGATTTCAAGAGGAGCCAAGATTTGCAAAAATAATATGCATGTGAAAATTCATGTCTACACAATGCATTGAATGCTAGTGGCAATTTGCGAAAGTTTCATGCTGTGAATGAATCTGATTTTACAGTATACATATAATGACTGCTATGAGGGGCACAGTTAAAATTATGGGCCCCAGGTGATGTGAAAACCGTAACTATGCCAGAAGCAAAGCTGAGGGCATGGTTATGGTTTTCACATCACCGAGGGCCTACATAATTTTAACTGTGCCCCGAATATCAAGCAGTCATTATTTGTTTTATATACCGAAAATATAGATTCTGAAATATGGATATTGAAAATATAGATTCTAGTCTCTTTTACAGCACTCGTAATCAATGCTGATCGACACCGCGGCGGTCGTATCATCGGTGCGTACATATGAGTGATCTATGTGTACGAGGTTGCAACTGTCTCCAAACCTATTTACAGGGCACAGTTGATTCTATGCCCCAGGCACAGTAAATCATGACGTCATTTTGATAAAAAATGGGGCACAGCTATTTTCATGACTCCACTTTTAGCCAATCAGATGAGAGGAATCTACATATGAGGTATATAATACCGTATACACTATGCTTCATGAGGTGTTTTGAGTTTTCACCAGTCAGCTTATATCCACAAAATAATCAACTGCGAAATATATTGTCCTCTGTATTACAGAAATGGCAGTGTTTATTGTCTCAAACATGGGAGATTGCTAACTTTTTTCCTGGATGAGTATGATACTTATTTCTAACTCCATAGTTGTTCTGTATTGCAAATTGAGTCACTGTGACAATTTTTCTTACAAGTCCAAATTCACTAAATATTGTGCTTGTTGAATGTAGATATAAGTCTGTGTAGTTTGTGATTGTGGACTTAACCCTAAAAAGACTGGGCTATTTTGGTAGCTCGAAAGACTGGGGGGGGGGGGGGGGGCCCTAAAGGGCCCCCCCTTAAGATCTCGGCCGTGGATCGCGCGATCGCCGCGGAAATTTGCACAATGGTAGTGTGCGATGTAATCTACAAGATCGTATATTTAAATTTTACAAAATAGTCTTCTTTTATTTTATTTTGATTAATTATGCTAATTTATGTAAGAAATCAGACTCTTTGATCTAAATCAGTAAATAAAGCTCGAAAAGTGCTCATTTTTGGTCTAATTATTCTTTGTGGCATTCTTAGCAAATGCACTTGAAAAAAAATTCGGTATCAAAATTAATTTCTTATTTATTTTATTGTTTTATGAATTTCTTATGTATTTCTTTGTTTTTTCGACCTTTTGTTTTTCTTGTTTTTTTTAACAAAATTTGTGGCAGACACTTTTTGAAGCATAATACTCCTAAAACAAATAAATTTTAGCCATTGAGAGTAAAAATAAGCATATTTATATGAACCTTGTGAAAAAACTCAATTTGCATTGACTTTGTACACAAAATCACATTTTTGAGCCATTTTCGGCCTCACGTGCATGTACAAAAAGTTATGTAACTTCAGAACCGTACCCCGGGCATCACAAATTTGGTGTCAAAATGTGCGGGAAACTCGAAAGACAAAAGTCATAGAGCATCGCGGCGAGAGCATTGCGCGTTGCAGAGTAATCGCGCGAAATGTCGAGGGGCCAGTCTTTTTAGGGTTAAAGCTTCATCTTCTCACTTCTTTTCAGTCATACCAGGCTTATCTTTGGAGCTTTTTAGGATCAAAGTTTTCACAGAATCATTATCACTCCATGTTCCATTCTCTCTTTTATCACAAGTACTGTATGTAGTATCGTTTGGGAGAAGGTATTATTATTTTTCGTTAGACTTTTCTGATTATCATGAACTACTACCCTTTCCAAACCTGTTACTTCTTTAATCAGTAATGTAATGTGTGGATTATCATGATGAGGAGATTTTATATTTTGTTTATCCTAAATCACTAAATGACCAACAAGCATTATATCATCAACCTTGCATTAATATTGATGTACAAAAAAATATGCATAATTAAAGAAAATGAACATGTTTGTATGTATATGTCATAGTACTGTAGTTTTATCTATAACTAATTTATTGATAAGTCAGTCATTCTAGCAAGCTTAGCTCACTGTCTCTCTTGTCTCCTCCAACCTCTGGTCCTACAGACCCCCATCCTCCTGTCTCCCAAGGCTGTTGCCGGCTGCTCCCCGAGGGTTGTCCGTCGCACACCAAGGACCCCGGCAGTCAGCACCGCTCCCACCAAGTAAGTTGGGACTGGAGTTTGAAACAGTGTTTAAAGGGATGGTATAGTGTTGGTTGAGGTGAGAATTCAGCTTTTAACTTTTTGTGAGATACAATGCACTTAAAAAGCACTTTTTAAAATGTTGAAATGCATAACGTTCTAGGAGCAATTCAAAATTTGATCAAAATCGATTTTGAAATGGCTGAAATAGAAAAAAATTAATAAAACAAAGCGATCCTAATAGAAGTTAGGTCCCACCTTTTATTAGGATTGCTTTGTTTTGGATATTTCAGCCATTTCAAAACCAATTTCATCAAATAAGCTTTGAATTCTTCTAATGATTATATGCTCTAGATCTTTCATATTTCATGAGAGATTTAAGAGTATGTCAAAAAAAATCATCATAAAAAGACGTTGGAAACTTCAAACCCCATCTCAACGAAAGCTGTATCACCCCTTTAACATACACCTCAAACATGACACCTAGTCATCGGCGGAAGAAACGCCCCATTAAACATCTGCTCAACCACAGTGTGATATCTCCATCCTATATCTGTAGAAGCAAGGCTGATCTCCAAATGTGGAATTCCAAGGCTCAACATGATTGCTCTCTGTTATATTGTAAACATCATTCAAGTATTTCAAGTCAAAGCACAGATATATAAGCCCTAATTACTTTGCAGGTAGTGGTATGTCTGCAGTGAATTGTTATATGTACTGTAAAAGTTGATATTTTCGCACTCAGTGGGATAAGAAGAGTTTCAAGTTTTTTTAATTCCGCGGAATCAAAATCACAACTACTGGGACATATGGCAAGCAGAAATATTGGCATGCTTTTATCTTCATGCTAGCTTCTGGTTACGTGAGATGCGCAAAAGTTTCAACACCGCAAAAATGTCCACATTACATTATAGTTTGTGTTTGAAAGCATTTGATGCATGAGGTTTCTGTTTTTAAATTTATCTTCTCAATTTCTGACTCAGGTTTTTTAATGTTATCAGGGCATTCTTTTTATATCCCTTATGTACAGTAACTGTATGTTTTGCATGTATTTGTCCATTGTACAGAGAGAGGCTTCTTGCCGCTCAAGCCATAGTGAACTCGGCCCGCAAGGCACTGGCATCGGCCACCGGCCGAACTCCCCAAAGGGTCCCAGCCAGTCCTGGGGCTCCGGGCACCCCAGCCAGTGCCCAGCAGCCCAGACCCAGCAGTCCCAAGAATGGCAGCCCTCTACCAACAGAGGGCGGTATGCCACTGATTGAGGAGCGAGTGCGTCGGGTGAGGTTGAGCTCAGAGAGGACTGAGGGGTCAAAGGTCAGGTCACCGCTGGTAGAGGTCAATGAAGACAACAGTTCAAAGGTCAGTAGGTCACTCACATCTACGGTAGTTTTCTTCTTTGAAAATTTGTCAAAAGGTGTCTTGATAATTTGTTTGGTCATATTTAGTCTCGTATTTGTCTGTGTTTTGTTTTATTCAAAGGAACATGTAACCCTTAAGTTTACTTATTTTCTGAGTATGAGAGTAATGCTTTCTGTTTTGTTTTCCCTGTTCTAGATTAAAGTTTATCTCGTAGGGGGTGGGGGTGGATTTAGGGAGGTCATCTCTATTCATTGACAAGTTGTTACAATGTGAGACATCCGTGCCACTTGGCAAGGGAAAGCACTCCAGTATCCATACCCTTTCCAACATAGAACAAAGCTTACTAAGCTTTGTTCTATGTTGGAATGTATACTGGAGTCCTCGATGGGGTAAGAGAACACCAGTAGTAGCGGTATACCTTGTTACCTAAGAACATGTACAGGACAACCTTTCTGTTGTCAGCTCAGAAGTGGAGAAATAATCCTCTCACTGCATGGACTGATTGTGCATAAATTCTAACCCGTTGAGGACGGGCTGATTTTGCTACAATACTCATTTCCCATAGACACTAGCCCGAATACACTTGTTAGTAGTGACTCGTCCTCAAGGGGTTAAAACAGGATAATTAGTAGTACTGATCAACAGTGAGGGTGTCATTCTTTATGCTGTGTTTGAATCCACAGGACAGCATTGCAGATCTCCAGCGTGCCATCAGCACCCCGGATAAAACTATCGCAAACATCACCTTCCACGCCCCCATGGATGTCAGTGCCATACCCCCACCCTCTCCCATACCATCCTCCCTACCGATCAGGGTCTATGGTGAACAGGACCCCGGGTCTGGTACGTGTCACACATACTCCTCATCTCCAATTTTAACTCTTTATGTGCCATGGTGTAAACCCCCTGTGTTCCACATTATACAGAGACAGCAACGTATAGTCATGCTTTGGGGAAAATGTTCTATTTTTTCAAGTCTGTGTAACTTTTATAGATTTTGGTTACCCTGAACATGTAGTGAGCAAAATTGTAGAGAAAATGCCATGCTTTGCTTTGATGAAAATTGTATGACAAATCGATGATTGTTTTTCTTTGAAATGACCAGTAGCTACATTACTGTAAAGGCATGACTTTTGCACTCAACACAGTGACAGAAACTTAGAATTTACATGCAGATCTATTAGGGAACACTGCCTGATAGTCAATCACCAAATGAAATACAAGCTATATATGAGACAAACAGAAGAGTGAGAAAAGGAGTAATTGTACTGTGGTAGTTGGCGATTTATCAATCGTTTTGGGAGGCTTTGTGCGTTTGAGCAGAATATGCGAAGATGGCACGCCGTCTACTGAGTTGAATGTGCGAACGTGGCACATAAAGAGTTGAAGGGATTTCTTCTCCTACCCCCTTCTTCTTTTTCTTCTTCTTCTTCTTTCTCTTTTTTCATTTTTTTGTTTCTTTTTCCTTGTTTTCATTTTTTCTTCTCCTTAATCTTCTTTATTTTTATCTTCTCTATCTTTTTTCTTCTCCTTAATCTTCTTTATTTTTATCTTCTCTATCTTTTTTCATCATATTTTCCTTCCTCTATTTTCTTCTTTTTCTTCTTCACTTTCACCGTCGCTTCTTATTTGCTTCGTTTGTGTTTTACGAAAAAGAAATGAAGTTTTAATTTCAGTTATTATTATGATATGTTGCCTGACAACATCATTATTTGTTTACCATGAATTCTCATGATAAAACATTACTTAGTACCAGAGTTGCCTTTTACTGAAGTGTAATATTGTAGACTAAACCCCAGCTTCTCAACTGTTGGGCTGCGGCCTACCAGTGGGCCATGAAACTCTATCAGATGGGCAGCTATTGTGACCAAAAAATAAATAAAAAGCATCTGTTGCCTACGGTATCTACATGTAACTGGGCCTCGAAAAAATTTTAAAAGCCAAAGTGGGCCTCGGGTTAAAAAAAGGTTGAAAAGTGTTGGACTATGCCAGCCAAACAGTCATAATTGATTAATAATCTCTAGTATGATAATTAGAGCTATTGCAACTGATTAAAAAATTGCCCTACATTGATGCAAATATGCACTGAATTGATCAGTGTTTTAGTAGTAACCATGACAAACGACAACAACAAAGAACTCTGATGGAAGAATTTCATGAATTTGAATAATTAGAGCTATTTACCAAGTTTATGACAAAGAAGGCCTGGTCTTGTTTTTCTAGGTCCAGGAACCAAAAGCTGGACACCCCGGGTGATGTCCAATTGTGAGGTTCGAGTCAAGAAAGAAAATCTGATCCTCATGTTCTCCCCAGACGAACCGTGAGTTTGAAACTTTGATACATCTCTTTGACTCCATGTGTGTGTGTTTGTCTGTCTTTGTGAGCATGTGTCTGCCTCATCGTCTTCTTGTCTCTGCTTGTTATTTCCTCAGCTTGTCGGTTTGAGTTTGAGACTTCAGTCTGTCTCCTTGACTACTTGTGTGTGTGTTTGTATGTGTGTGTTTGTCTGTCCGTGTGTTTGTGTGTCTGTCTCATCCATCATCGTCTTGTCTCTGTTTGTGATTTCCTCAGCTCGTCAGTTTGTATTGTTTTCTTATTCAGCGTTCTGCGCGTTCAACAGGGGAGCCTCATTATAATGAGCCGCTTTGGACCACTGTAATGTTCTCATCATGCCAGGTACCTTTGGTTGTATCAGGGATAAAAAGACAAAAGAGTGTAAAAGGAATGGGACCTGCAACATTGCTTTGCTTTATCAGGTGTCTGGCATTACCTGACCTTGTGTTAACGAGGTTCTGTAATACTATACTTCGCGGTCTGTTTGCTGCGGAATGTTGTTCAGCGTCAGTCATTTTTCTTCTGTCTTCTTTTTGTCGGCAAGATTTCCTACTTGAATCTCATGTATGCTGGCCTAGAATACAACTTTTGAAATCTCTCTGTGTTTATGGAATAAATCTGCATGAGTGTATTTTGATTATGCATCTGTCACCATCTTTCAAGGATGCTTTTGTGCAAAGATGATAACTGTCACAAGTAGATATCATAATTTCCTGAGTGAATTTCTTTCCAATAGAAACATTATAAAAGTGGCAAAAGTCATACGTCATTTCATCATTTGAATGACTAGCTGACTTTATTTGTACACAGTGGGATAGAGTTCTAGACTTTTGGTCTGCTAGCGTCAAAGACTAGTCCGAAGTGTATTCATTCAGGTGTCTATGTGATACATTGGCTCATCCCTGATGAGTTAAACTTACTTAAGGACCACTTGTCTGCTGTGCTACTGCTTCAGTTTGTTATTTCTGCCCAAGTAATAATCTGTCTGTTTTTATAACTATGATTGTAAAACATGTGCAATTCAGCCTTTGGCTGCCAGACATGATTTTTAATAAAACCTGTTCAATTCAAAGTCTGTTGTGTTTACTGCTACAGTGGAACAATGCCATAAAGATGTAGAATAGAACAACACCCTTTTAAATAATATGATGACTTTGCAAGTCCCAGCTCTTTCTACTTCTGTTTTGTTACCCAAATATACTGTAAAACATGATATTTTTGCAGCATGAAATTTTCCGAAGTTGCCTCTAACATTCCATGTGTACAGTGTAGATAAGAATTTTCAAATGCATTTTGATTTTGCAAATCTTGGTTCTCGCGAAATTTGTTAAATTAAAATGCATGCAATCATTGCTCATTTTACAACAGTTAATGAAAAACCAGATACAACAAGTCAGTTGTCATGGTTTATACGTCCTTCTTGTAACTAGGTTTCCTTGTATTACCACATGCTCCTCTTGCCAGCGTGATTTCAAATTTGTACCAATGTCAACGTTACTTTCTTTCCATCATTAGGGCACCCAAGCCAAGAGTGTGGAACATCACGTCCCCCAGCGCGAGCCAGAAACGAGCCAGTCGACAGACGGTGCGGCCTCGTCAGCAGCAGCCAGAAGAGATGAGAGGTGTCGCGGAACAAGGGACACAAGAGGGCAGCAGACGGGGGACTGAGCGTCGGAGGAGTGGACGACTTGCAAAGGGTCGTTAGTTTCATTCCGATTCATTGATTTACTTTACTGCTTTTTGACGAGATTGTTTGCCATTGCAAGCCTAGACATCATTTATTCAGTTTAGAGCCCTGTATAGCTGGATTTCAAAATGCTTTTACATTTGGTTTTAGAGCAGGTAGAAAGGAAAGAAGAATTATTGTTCGTCATGAAATGGTATTTTAAGAAGTAAAGACGTGTGTAATCACATTTACCTACAATGTATTTCTCATTCCTAGTATACATGTACAGTCATCATTATTGTTTATCACCATGAAGCCTTCAGAGGTTTAGCTTAAGTAGAGTGTTGAGGGTTTGTTTGCAAAGTAAGTGTAGCGCCCTCTTTAGACCACATGAAGAAAATGTCACCTCCATCTAAAGTAACCTTATCGCCTTGCATTGTATGTGTTCAATCTTCATCCTGTAACTTACAAAGAGATTTCAAGGTATTTGGTTAGCTCTGTGTGTGCCATGGTGTAAGCCCTCTATGTGCCACATTACCTGAGACCACCACGCACTCGTGCTTTGGAGAAAACATTCTGTTCTACTGAGTCATGGAACTGTCTTTTTTTTTTCTTCTTTTTTTTTTACAGAAGGGTTCATGCTAAACATGATGTGGATAGAGTTGTAGAGAAAATTCCAAGCTTTGCTGTGATGTAACATTTATGACTAAGCTATGATTATTTTTCTTGCAACCTACCTTATTGTCCAGGAGGGAGGCATGGCTTTTGCATATACGACTGTGACAGAAAATTGGAATTTACTTAAAAAACCTCTACAGAATACTGCTATTCAATCACCAGGCAACGCAAGCTACCAACACGAAGAATGAAATCACCTGTGAAGCTTCAGTCTTACTGTCCATTTGGCCAGTTTTGTACAAGTTTATAGATGGTTTTGGACGGGGTAGTGTTCATGAGCAAAATATGCATACTTAGCAAGCCGTCGACTGAGGCAGGCATGCAAACGTGGCACATTCAGAGTTAATCTCCTCAGATATGTAGCATAATGTGATGTAGACAACTTTACACAGGTATGAAAATGCGACAGTTCCTAGTGGAGATCTAAGTCTAGAGAAAGGTTTTTAGGGAGCTTGCTTAGAAATGAATTGGGTTATTTGTGATGATGTGTGGTGATGGTGATAATGATTCACGGCATTTGTATGGTGCCATGTTTGTGTAACAAAAATAATTCAAACATTTAAAGACATAATGATGACAGTGATCCCAGAGATTTGCTGATCAACACCCAACAAGGATTAAAATCAGTGTGTTTAATTCAATTGTTTTTTGCACAGTTTTGTGTGTTTGATGAATGAAAGAAATTAAACATATTGCTAGCAAAGCATCTGTTTCATATCCTTTTGGTATATTGGAAATATAAAGCTATATTTCATTACTTACTAGTACCATTCATTTACCATTGACATAAGATTGGCTTTTGATGAAATTTCAAAAAGAACAAAAAAATGAAGAAAAAAGCTCTTTGTTAACCACTCTCATTCTTATTTACTCTCATTCTTATTTACTATTTTTGATTGCGTTACTCTAAAAATCATGAAATTGGTCCTGGAACCTCTGCTTGTATTTTTTTTTTCTAACCCCAAGCTTAAAGAACTTTAGCAAATATACTAGCAGATTAAGATTTTGATTTTATGCACAACTTATCATAATTCCACCTCAGCTTTTATGACGGTTTAGTGAATATCATATTTGCTGTGCTGATTTGTATTTTGATTCCATTTTTATTTGCTCCATTAAAATGTTCTTGTAACAACAAATCCAGTGTCTTATCTAGTATCCCCTGTAGTAGCCTCATTCAAAACATGTAGTCATTGTACACGTAGCAAGTAGGACATACCCAGTGACAACTCCCACCCCCACTCTGTGAGACCGCGGCATTTGCAGACCTGCAACATGATATTAGCAGTGGCCTAGGGCCACAAAAACTTGACGTCAAGTCACCAATTTTCCAAAAAGGGTTACTGTAAAAGTGGATATTTTCGTGCGACTAATTTTTCGCGCCTGGCCAGAGTAGAAGAGTTTCGCGTGTTTTTGATTCCGCGGAATCAAGACATCAACTACTGGAACATATGGCTCGCAAAAATATTTGCGTGCTTTTATTTTCGCGCGAGCTTCTGATTGGGCGAAATGTGCGAAAAATTTCGACACCGCCAAAATTTCCACTTTTACAGTATGCTTTGATTGCCTGATTGGGCAGCTAAAATTTAAAATTGATTTGTATATGTCTTTCTGTTTTGGACCAATATTATTATACTTTATCAAATTAATTACTAAATTAAAGGACAGGTTCACCTTCATAGACATGTGGGTTGAGTAAATGCAGCAATATTAGGAGAACACATCAGGAAAATCGGACAATCCGTTAAAAAGTTATGAAGTTTCTGCTCAGTCACGGCTGGATGAAAAGACTACTATAGCTTGTGATGTCACATGAGTACAACGATACAAAGAAAGAATAAAGAAAATTCAACATATTTCCATTTTTCTCGCATAACAAAAGAACACTCGACTTCTCTCTTTCAGAAGGCAGGGGGAATAATATTACCCTTAACATACGTCAGTAGCAAGTCGAAGAACTGTGCACTTTATTCGAAGAGTAAAGTTTTGTGAAATTTTCTTTTTATTTTCCTTATATAGTTGTACGCATGTGACATCATACACTGTAGTAGTCTTCTCTTCCAGCAGTGACTGCGCAGATACTTAAAATATTCGTAACTTTTGACCTGATTGTCAAATTTTCCTCAAACTTTCATTGATATGTTCCACTAATATTGCTGCATTCTCTCAATCCTTATGTATATGAAGGTGGACTTGTCCTTTAAGATGGTAGCGGCCGAAATGGCCTACCAGAGAAAGAGAGAGAGAAAAAAAGAAGAAGTTAATGTCAAGCTCTGGGGTCCATCAACATTCTAAACTGACATCTATAAGTAACCAAACTCTGGTATGATATTTTGTTAATGAAGATTACAACCAATCGAAAAAGCTGTGTCCTCCCTGTACGTCGAACTATTTACCTCCTTCCTTTTTCTGTTGTTGCTATATCATCTTGATTTTTATTACCTCCGCCAAGGAAGGAGGAGGTTAAGTGTTCATCGGCGTTGGTTTGTCTGTTTGCAAAACAACTCAAAAAGTTGAGTACGGATCAAAGTGAAACTTGCGTAAAAAGTCAATATTGAAACAAGGAACATCTCTTTCAATGTTGGCGGTGATCCAGGAATTTTTAGAGATTTTTGAAGGATTTTTCATCTTTTGGCATGATGGAGGTCAACGAACTGAGGGTTCAAGCTGTGAGTACTGGAGGTTTACATATGTGCGCTAAAGAGCATGCTTTACTTGGGCAAGGCGCCGTGCAATGATGTATTTAACAAAATGGTTCTATTTTGGGGGAAAATCCTGTAGTGTGACTGTGAGGTGGTGTTGCTGGCTACCAGCTTGGCGGAGGTCTGTGCTCTCCGAGTGTTTTTCTAGTTTGGAAGTTGTTACTCTCATTTTCTCTTTCATTCTCTTTCTCTCTCTCTCTCTCACTTCCTCAAGGGCCCGTTTCTTTATGTACATGTATTGATGCATGTACATAAAGTGTATAGATATTCAAGGCTGCACATTTATTAATGTGTTCACATGATTGTCATAGTTTTGCATTATTTTCATGTTTTACTGATATATTTAACTCTTAATAGTTTTCTTTCTTATTAGTCACAGTAGGTCTACATGATATTAGAAGCATTTTCTTATCCCTGCCAATTTTCAAATTTAACATGGTTTACTGTATTATTTTGATGTATTATGAAATCATTTCTAATTATTTCTCATACTTTTCTCTCTCTTTTTTTTTTTTTGGGGGGGGGGCACTAATTTCATTGTTGGGCCACAAAAAAAAAAATGAAATATGATATTAGCGTGATGAAAGGGCCATCGAAGGAAAAAAAAAATGTCAAGCATGACGTCATTGAAAATATATGAGGCACACCATTTTGTTTTTCTTAGGTAGCCAGACAGACAATGCTATCCACTCACCTCATACACACTTGTGACATAAGATCAATTCAAGAAAAAAACAAAACGAGAAGTAACTGGTTTCCTGAGAGCAAAACATATTTTTTTGTTATTTATTTGTATTTTTCTCTCCAAATTCTGTATCGTATACATAATTCATATATTAACATCTTCAAAAATTTCAAAATTTACAGATCAGTTCTTCATAAAACGGCAAAAAAAGTACACACAGTATTTCATCAAAAAACCAAGAAAACTGTAAGAAAAGAAAGATCCAAATACCACACCGACTACTGTCCAAGCAAACTCGCAAAATGTGAGCAAAGTCTAAAACATGGCAACCCTTTGAATGAAACAGATTCATTTCCTTTATTGGAAAAAAAAAAACAAGAAAAGAAAAGAGAGAGTATTCTGATATACAATGCAATCATGGCCCTTGCTGTATTTCAAACCAAATGCAATATAGTGGCTAAAGGCACAAGAATAAAAATGGGTCGCAAATTTGAATCTGCTTCCTGCGAATATGGCAATAAATGTTTGAGACTTAAGCTGGGATGTGGGAGACAAGAAGAGACAATCCAAATACTCTGATGGTATTACATGTGTATGTAGAAAATAATCAAAATTTGGGCCCTGTTTTATCAAAGGATACAATCGATTATAAATTTCCTTACCACACAGCCTGCCATAGACTTATGACAGAAATCATAAATCAATTTTAAATCTTCATAAAACAGTGCCCTAGTCTTTCGGCAGTGGCTCAAAGATATCCATCTTGTGCATACAGACTACCAAGTCTTGTACCACAAATGCTTGTGATTTTCTGTTCTTTTTGTATATTTATAATTCACTACCTGCTAGCTTGTTCAGAATGCCAGACATACTCGCACTCGCAAAAAAAAAAAAGTGACTTATTTGGATATCAAGTAAGAACAGTTCTGATACCCATACACCGGCTTTATTCAATCATACATTCCTTTTACTGTAAATTGAGATCTGCTGACACTAACTTTAGAATCTTATAAATAAAGTTTCATGGAATATTGCTGGGGGGGGGGGGGAGACAAGGGGGGGGAGGTTGCAAACAAAAATGTCCTGACAAATTTTCATTGTATCATTGCTCTGCTGGATTAAAAAAGCAAGCAGAAAGAAACAGACATTGGGTAGAATGAAGTGAAACAAAAGCTCTCAAAAACAGCAAATTAAATACATATTTAAACCTGGGTGCGACTCCACATAACTTTGATTCAAACAACACCAAGTCCATGAGACAAGGGAAAGCACTGATTTTGTGTATTTACACAGTTAATATTGCACAAACATAAAGGAAAGAAATTGATGCACACAAAATCCTGTCACATTAAACCACTGTACATCTATTTACAATTTACTAAAAGCTCAATATATCTTATAAATGAACGACAACATCAAAAGATAAGCTGTATTGTCAAAACATCGTATATCTTTTCATTTGACCCTGCATCAGATTAAGAATATATGGCATCTTCATGTTTTGTCTTCAAATTCTCCTCCTCCTTTTTTTTTCCCACCATACTAACTCCTCAGGCAGAAACAGACACAGTTTTTTGCCCAAGATTTGTTGGGGAAACGTTAACACTTGACAAAGCTAATAATTAGAATATGCATTAAAAGACTGCACGAAATACAATCTAGAAACAGACGTATTTCCCAAGTACAGGTATATTCTGATAAATGGGACAGAAATCAGATGTTACGATTATCCCTCAAGAAATATCAAAAGTTGTAAATGTTGCTTTCTGTATTTTTGGGAGGAGGGGGCAACAAGTATGCAACCAGAACTTTGCAGTCACTCACAATGTGGTGAAAATGATGTAGGTCTTGACTTTTTGTGTATTAGTTAACAGAGCGGTAACGGTAGGGAATTGCTGTCCTGACACAAATTACAGTGCCTGGGACCATTCCCAACTTCAGCATGGTACATAGCCTTCATTCATAGGCCAGTGTGAAAGTTAACTCAACAATCAACAAAACCCATTTCCTGTTTAAACTGGACTTGAAAAAAAAAATGTGCCTTAACAGGAAAAATAATTCAAGAAAATGCTCAATTTTGAAATTCTGTATTTTAAATATAAGTGAGAATATATTCAGAAGGGCAATGCTTCATTTTAACAATCCTGTCTTGTTTCTGTAATACAGTAGTACCTTTTGCTGACCCTGACAATTTGATATGCTGATGTATTATTTAGAAATAATTGTCGTTTTATCTGCGATACCTGGATTAAGCAGGGACGGAAAACGTAACTCTTTTCTTGGCAAACTGCACGACAAAATAAAATAGCAGAGAATCTGATACAGATAAACTATCTAGTATGCCCTTCTTGAGTCTACCTTCTATCATTAGCACACAAAGGTTTATTTCAAAGTCACTGCTTTTCCTCTTCGCAAGAAGGAATCTTTGTTTATTTAAGAAAAAAGCAGTGTGATGCGCTTGATATCCCCAAACATATCCTCAATCTAATCCCCATGGAAACATGAAATACCAAGAACATAGAATTAAATCATGCAGTCATCTGCATAATTATTAGAGAAAAAAAAACAGAGATTGATAAAGATTGAGAGAACAATCTCAATGAAACAAATAAAAATGAAAGACCAGAGTATGGAAACGTGTTCATCTCTCCTCCTCACACTCTACCAGATCACCTCATTCTACTCAACCTGACAGCTAAAATTGCTCTAGTTTCGTCACTCGCTACCCAATCCTACAACTATGGCACAATAATTCACTGCTTTTTCCCTCAGAAGAAGAAACAAGGAGCACAAAGAATTAAAGAAAAATTTGAAGTTTCACAAAAATTCAATGAAACTGAGGGTGGCATCCATCAAAAAAAGTATAAAAGACAAACAAACACAAAAAACACTCCTCCTCTCCAACACAGTGTACAAATCATTACAAATAATATGCCAGAGTGTTTCTAAACAATGGCAAAATGTCTCTGAATAATAAATTTCTACAAAATAATGAAAAACAAACAAAAGCAACGCTGTGCAATAAATAGGTAAGTGAAACAGACCAGTTTAGTGATGAGGAGTTTACAAGCCAGCCTCCACATTCCAAACACTTCTTAACTCCCAACTGCTTAACAATTTTGTAACAGCATCAAAAATAAAGTATGGAGGATGAAGAAAAAAAAAATGTGATAAGATTTCTCTGTTTTCACCGAGTACAATAACATTTCTGTTAACACCCTGCACATATTTTACAAAAATTGAATGCAAAACGTTACAATGGCATAGCTGTAGTTTTTTCCCCTCTTTTAAGCCATAGTCCTTAAGGGTATATGGGGCAAGAAGTTGCTGGAAATATGTAAATAAGATGAAAAATTACTGGAAATCTCAAAAGGTTGGTTCTTGACTTAATCTGGCTCAACGGACTTACTGCCTTCTTGCAGCAAAAGGAGGAGGCAAACTTACAAGATTTACTGTATCGACAAATGCCTTGGCTTTCAATTTTGGAATGTTATGTTTGTGGGAGGTCGTCCCTTGTTTGATTCTGCAAAACCGAGAATTCTGAATGTACATTGTATATTTCATGTGCTGTGACATAAAACTACACAAAGGAATGATGGTGAAAAAAACTCAGGAAAAAACAAACTGAATAAAGTACCATTTTGTCAAAGAGTACAATGGGCAATAATTCATTAAGATAATCAAACGCACGGCAAAAACCAGCAAGAAATACCATGGACTGGAATGTCATAGAAGTAACAAAAAAAGAATAAAAACAAACAAATGGCCAAATTCTATACACAAGCTACATCTCTCTAAAGATAATGATTGCCCATTGCTTTGTGTTACAGTAACACAAGTTTGCACAGCACACAAGAATAGTACGTGGATTCATATAAATAATATTTCAATGACGGGTGGCTCCTCGTCAAGCAAAAAGAGAGAGAATGATATGAATTATTATTTACAAAACCGATAAATCTCTACACCCATCTAGTAATGTGGAATGTGAAGTACAGAGAATGCACTCAAAAAAATCAAGTGATCATATTTCATTAACATTTTTCTACCTTTTTCGGCACATAATCTGGGTGATTTCTAACAATAAATGATATTCTCATAAATGGAGATAAGTTGACTCTGTCTTTCAACATAACTAACATGAGGTGAAGATATGAAATGTCAGTGAATACTGAAGTGCTATTTTTTTTTTCTTAAGGCAACTGGGCGATGCCTTAAGCATTCAAATTAATAAGTAACAAAATATTATATGAGAGCTTTCATAATTTACTATGATTCCACTACCTGCTTGGAGCTCAGATTTAAATCAAACTCTTGCAACTCCAAATGCTTTCAAGAGGTAAATTCACACACCCACAAATTCTAATGTGCTAAGCATCCAATTAGTTTTTACAAGGGATCAATCTCCTTCAAGATGCTGCACAAATTCCACTGGGCCATCTTATGTATTTATAAGTATGAACTGAATGAAATGAAGAGAAAGAATTTGCCATCAAATTAGCAAAGTCACGAGGCATGAAAATTCTTCTCCGAAGACTCTTTGCTCCAAGCAGCCATGTCAGCAACTGGAAACTTTCACACCCTGAATCTCATGTCATGGCAAATCACCAACCAGCCCACTCTTTTTTTTTTTGTAAAGGGTGAAGGCAATGCACACTTTCCAGAGATGCTTTAATGCTCTCAATATATGGAGTGTGAATGGGGCCTCCATACATATATCACTGACTTTAATGTCACAGGGATGTGGAGTGTTCACACCTGAATTGTAAATCTCATCTTGTGTGTCTACTTTTCTCTTCTGTGGCTACATTGCCAAGGAATGCCCACTAGTACAAACTGGATGAACAACCAAAAAAACAGTTTTAAAAAAATGAATAGCATTCTACTTCAGCCTCTGAAGACATTGTAACTATTTTGAATACATTACCATCTCATTAGCAGTACAGTGTATAGAGGTAGACAAGAAATAATTAGATAAAACGAGACATTTATTGCAATTTCCTCTTTCTGTCATTCCCAAGAGTCAGACCCGTTTCCCATTCCACGCTGTCCCCCTGCACCACCAATCTTAAATGTCTCCCTCTATTGACAAGAGTCAGTATAATCATTGTTTGCACAGGTCATAGAAACCTCCTAGTAATTGGGCCGGTTACTCCGTCAAATGTAATAGTAGTTTCGTAATAATGGATGCAATTTCACGAACATTTAAAACAGGCAAGCAGTACATCAACAAAACAAATATAAGTTCTGATGATGGTAGCACAATACAGTCGTTTGGCACACAGATAACCTTAATATTCAATAGCTACCTGTGTGGTGATAATACATTTGGTCAATTCATATAAAAGATTCATGCCCTATTCTTTTTTCTTTTTTTTTTCTATTCCAATGAATATTATTATGGCGCTTTTAAACCTTAGTAAGTTACACATTACCACTGTTTAAACATTTCAGCCTCTTCCGGATATTTCACACAGTACTGGAAACCTGATTGTACTTTCAGCCAAAAAGAAGACAACAAAACTCTGTAAGGGTATAGATAAGGCTTTTAAATAAAATTGACGTTGCACACTGAAATTTCTTAATGGTTGTCCAAATAAGCAGCACAGTTTGAAATACAGACAAACTTCTAGAAATACATTATGGCAAATTTGACGGTATTGCCCACTTACGGGCGAATACTGGCATTATTTGTGAGTCCGTAGTAGGCAAGGGAACTGGATGGAATCTTGGATATTGGTTTTGTACGTTATTTTGGTAGTAGCTCTCTTTGAGACGCGGATGAACTCTGGGGCATCAACACGACTTTGCCCTGACGTGGCCCCTTAAAGATTCCTGAAAGAGAAGCAGTAGATGCATACATTTTGTATTTGATGGTGTAATTTGTCCATTTAGTGTTGTGGAGCAGAAGGGTGGGGTCAGTAACCATAGCAACCAGATACCTCCACCATTTTAACTCGTCCATTAACGTCTTCAGCCTTGGTGCTTTGCCACACCCTGACACAGCGATGTCAGTGGAATGAGGAGGTTATAGCCTGACATTCGTGCATCACACCCCTTAAGATTGGGTGCACTTGTTACACTTCAAACCCCCATGGGCGATGCTTCTTCAAGTCCACTCTTTGATCCTCCACCTCCAAGGACTGGTAGAATGACCCCCACTGGGTGTGTCACACCCTCTCTTTTTTGGTAGTCCAATGGTCTCCTTCAAGGAGCTCCCAGCTAGGCCTTGTACTCTGCCTTTGGTGTGATGGAGCCCTGATTTGGATGCCCTGCTCCTGGCCCGCCTCCGACTCCGCCCACGTTCCCACCGGCCCCGCCCATCTCGTCTTGCCACTTGTCCTGGCTCCGCCTTCTGGCGTTCATGAAGAAATTGCTGACAGTGCTGAGCTCGAGACCCAGCTGCTGGGCTATCGTCATCTGCATCTCTTTGGACGGCCGCTTGTTCTCTTTGAAGATAGCGTGGAGTGTCCTCCGCTGGAGGTCGGTGAAGACTAGGCGTGGCTTCTTGATGTGGTTGCTCTGTGACGGACTCTTCGCATCATCCTCTTTCTTCTTGCAAGCTGGAGAAACGAGAATTTGAAAAAGAAAACTGGTGTTACAGATATGACATCGTCAGAGGATATTACATTTCTGGCATGTCCATGTATATCATCTATCGTAGGTATTCAGGTTATTTTCAGCCAGTGTAGGTTGATTTTCTATATATTTTTATGATTGATAAATAAATGAAATTAGATAAATGAAAAGAAAAGGAAATGAAATGAATGAAATGATATAACCAGAGCTCCTTCTCTACATATCCGTAGATTGAAAGAAATTTTCACATCAAATGGTTACTGACATTTCTATTCACTCCTGTTAAAACTCATTAAGTGTTAATGCAATGCAAATCTCAGCTAAGATGAGAATTGTGTACTTATAAGTCTGTATGCAGTGCATTGCAATCGAAATAACATCATCAGGATACCACTGAATCACATGTTGTGGGGCAAAGTTGGTAGTGTGTCAACATTGAGTGTAAATAGACAACGCTGCATACTGGCACTGGTCCAACAGTCCAGGACCAGTAAAAATCACTGTCAGACCAGTAACTTTTTCAGGAATAGACCAGTAAAAGATGGAAAAACTGGGTACCTACTGATCAGACAGACAGGTCAGACCAGTAGAAAAAAATGGGTTAATGTGCAGCCTGCAATAGAGGTCATTTTAGAGTATACAATGTATCTTTGATTTTGTCTGCGCAAAAATCAAATGTGATGTCTGAAAGTCATTTCTGCTTCACTGCGACAATATGATTCAGATGGCATAGTTTTAACTCCATCCATTTGTTTTATCTACTATCACAATCTCTTCAATGGAAGAGCAGAATCCTTCATCTCAATGAAATCACGTCCCCTCATGAAATCAGAATTTTCATTCACATCACATCACAAGAAATCAAGAGATTTTCTCAAGGTGGTATCCACCAAGAGTTTTGACCCAGAAACCAGTAATAATGGTCCTGTGACGGGGGACATACCAATCTCTAGGATCTGATATCTTCTACATCGATGCCAAAGTTCTAAACAACTTTTATGATCTCAAACTGGGAACAGAAGAGCAGGAGAATGCTATTGGTTTTATCATCACTAAGGAAAAAGGAACAACAATAGTTTTCATTCATTTCAAGTGTTCAACAATTGAGGGGGTCAGTGCAATATAGTGCTAACCCACACTTTTGTCAAAATTGAGTTACATGCATTTTCATAATCCTTATCCTTCACTCTAACCTCCGTGAAAATATCATATTTGAATTCAACCAATAAGATGGTAAAAAAAATGCATGCATTCATGTTTTCTTAATGCTCAATGTATGGACTTTCCAAACATTCAACAGCGATTATCTCAAAATGACTATTGTGTGGGTTAGCACTACATAG